>NC_084743.1:10457900-10532900 GCF_033978785.1 Entelurus aequoreus
GACTGCACTCTATGTAAAAAAAACAAACAAAAAAAACAACGACTGACCTGGAAATTCTGCTAAGTACTTGTTCATGTTGTGGACCGCCTTGTTGAGGTTGTCCAGCGTCATCTGCCTCAGGAAGCTCGGTAAACTGTGAAACTCCTGCTCAGAGACCGCAGTCACACATCTGGGAACACACAAATGTTACACACACACACACACATATATATACACACATACATATATACACACACACACATATATATACACACATACATATATACATACACACACATATATATACATACATACATACATACATGTATGTATGTATGTATGTATGTATGTATGTATGTATGTATGTATGTATGTATGTATATATATATATATATATATATATATATATAGGGATGTCAGATAATGGCTTTTTGCCGATATCCGATATTGTCCAACTCTTTAATTACCGATACCGATATCAACCGATACCGATATCAACCGATATATGCAGTCGTGGAATTAACACATTATTATGCCTAATTTGGACAACCAGGTATGGTGAAGATAAGGTACTTTTAAAAAAAATAAAATAAAAAAAGATAACTAAATTAAAAACATTTTCTTGAATAAAAAAGAAAGTAAAACAATATAAAAACAGTTACATAGAAACTAGTAATTCATGAAAATTAGTAAAATTAACTGTTAAAGGTTAGTACTATTAGTGGACCAGCAGCACGCACAAGCATGTGTGCTTACGGACTGTATCCCTTGCAGACTGTATTGATATATAATGTAGGAACCAGAATATTGATAACAGAAAGAAATGGGGGGAAGGGAGGTTTTTTGGGTTGGTGCACTAATTGTAAGTGTATCTTGTGTTTTTTATGTTGATTTAATAAAAAAATAAAATAAAAAAAAAACCAAACAAAAAAAACCCCCGATACCGATAATAAAAAAAACGATACCGATAATTTCCGATATTACATTTTAACGCATTTATCGGCCGATAATATCGGAAGGCCGATATTATATCGGACATCCCTATATACCTGTATATATATATATATATATAATAATGCCACCAAAAATGTTTGCATCACAAACAATTGGGACTGGTTTGGGAAGATTTTAACATAGTTTGTACCGTATTTTTCGGAGTATAAGTCGCACCGGCCGAAAATGCATAATAAAAAGGTAAAAAACATACATAAGTCGCACTGGAGTATAAGTCACATTTTTTGGGGAAATTTATTTGATAAAAGCCAACACCAAGAATAGACATTTGAAAGGCAATTTAAATATAAGAATAGTGAACAACAGGCTGGATAAGTGTACGTTATATGAGGCATAAATAACCAACTGAGAACGTGTCTGGTATGTTAACGTAACATATTATGGTAAGAGTCATTCCAATAACTATAACATATAGAACATGCTGTACGTTTACCAAACAATCTGTCACTCCTAATCGCTAAATCCCATGAAATCTTATACGTCTAGTCTCTTACGTGAATGAGATCAATAATATTATTTGATATTTTACGCTAATGTGTTAATAATTTCACATAAAAGTCGCACCCCTGGCCAAACTATGAAAAAAAACTGCGACTTATAGTCCGCAAAATACGGTAGACGTTAATAGCATTAGAAAAAAACATGACATACTAATAACTTAAAAATTGTAACGGCACAATCAAATGTGCCGTGCCGGTGTGTACAGGATGTAAACAAGATGTAAACAGAATGTCACATTAAAAGGGAACCCGCCTCTTAAAAATGGCCACGCCCACCATTACAGGAAGTGATGTCATCTAAATGGCAGCTCTCATAGGGCTTGCAGCGGCACACAGAATGAATGAATGAATACGTGAACTGTTCGTACGCTGAGACACGGCCCGCACACAGAGGCACATTTGAAAAGAACGCGAATAAAGGTTCCACTGTTAGATCAAACATTAGCCCAACGTCACATGGGGGAACACAATCTTTACCTTCTGTTGTGTACGGCTCTTTTCTGGGGATTGACAACCGCAGTTGTCACCTTCTTTGTTTGAGTCTGCTTGACCAGCTACACAACACACACAAAAACATACAGGTAGAAGATAGAAATGAGTGTGTCCACAACTCCACACATGTCGTACTTGTACACTATGCGGAAATTGTTCTGGGTCCACATTTCCACAAACCTCAGAGCCTGGGGGCCAGACTTCTCCCCTCACTCTTAGTCTTATTTTGTAGACACACTTTTGGTGTTGGCGTACCGAATTTTTTGGACCATAGGGCGCACCAGATTAAAAGGCGCACTGCCGATGAGCGGGTCTAGTCAGGTCTATTTTCATACAAAAGGCGCACCGGATTATAAGTCATATTATTCTGATATTTTTCTAAATGTAAAAGACTTCCTTGTGGTCTACATAACATGTAATGGTGGTTTTTTGCTCAAAATGTTGCATAGATGATGTTTTACAGATAATCTTCAAGTCGCTTTCTGACAGTCGCGTCAGGATGCGCCGTTTTGTGGGCGCTCTTATTTACGTGCCTCCACTTCGACAGCGTCTTCTTCCCGCCATCTTTGTTGTAGCGGTGTAGCGTGCAAGGACGGGAGTGGAAGAAGTGTCAAAAGATGGCGCTAACTGTTTTAATGACGTTCAGACTTTACTTCAATCAACAACAGAGCAGCATCTCATGCGGAAACAACATCAAGGCCAGAAATGCGCTCCGTGAAAAACCGTCCGACCGGTTCCTTGGGTGAATAATGTAAACTCACTACACCGGTATGTTTTAGTGCTTTCATGGTGAGTTTACTGACAGATATAAGTAAGAACTTTGCGCTACTTTATGTTAGAAATGGCAACAGTGGAGGATGAATGTCACATAAGAAGATAGCGAAAAAGAAGAAGCTTATCGACCACGGTGTCGGCACGGACTACAATGGCAGACACGCGCACATATTCAGGACTTATGCAGATCCCAAATACACATCAGCAGGTACCAGAAGGTAAGAAAAGTTGCTTTTGCATAATATTGCGAAACAAAACGCCAGGTAATTGTTAGAATAACTATGTGTAAGTTATCACACAACTCTTATGCTTAAAGGCCGTTGCTATAGTTATTATCAATTGTGCTGGAGTTGTACTTTTCTGTCCGCGCAAAGGGACAACTTGCAATCTTGTATTGCGAGTCGTCTCGTATCAGTGTTTGTGTCCAGACCCGGCCTGCTGACTGCCAAGGGCGAACATCGAGTACCTTGATGCAGACAAAGCAGAGACAGGGCGATATCACGGGTGTCAGCACATTTCCATTTCTGAATAATCATACATTGTGTCGATCTGGAGCTGCTGAGATTACCCCCCTTCCTTCAGAAGCAGCCTCAGTGATGTAACCAGGGACCTCCCGAATAAATAGTGGAGCACGTGGTCTGTGCCTTAGAGCGTAGGTTGGAACTGTAACTAAGTGTACAGTGAATACGTCTCTCCTTATGAGTAAAATGTAACTCTGTCTCTGCATGATTCCTTGCTTCTTGTCTGTTTAATAGATGTCATCAGTGTTTGAACCGGACAGTAATATCTGCTAATAGGTGCCATTTTGCGGTCCTCGTACACACCATAATAATACTCGTTGTATGTTTAATGCGCAGACAATCCATCAAGCGGTGCGGCTTCATAGCTTAGCGAAGTCGTACTAAAAACATTTTGACATATTTTTGAGCGCCCTGTGTAAGTTCTATATTCTTAATGGAACATTTAAAGTGTGGTGTTGTATTGTATTGTATGTGACTATCAGTGGTACTTTTTAACTTTTATTGCAGTCTACACGTATCTCTTATGTATGACTGCCACCCTTATTACGTCACGTAGCAAATAAAATTGCTTGGAGGTCGGTAAGCACAACCAGATTATCCCGTACATTAGGCGCACCGGGTTATAAGGCGTACTGTCGAGTTTTGAGAAAAAGAAAGGATTTTAAGTGTGCCAATAGTCGAAAAATACGGTATTTATATTGTCGAGTTAAAAGGAGCGCTCTGGTGTTTTTAAGAACCTTGTGCAAAAACTGAACTGAACTTGGGGGCCACCAGTTGAATAGCCCAAATGATGGAAAAGAGAGGACCTAATATGGAACCTTGAGGAACACCATTAGGTTAAGTGAAGAAGCTGAACAAACGACTACTGGCTGCATCTGAAGTAAACAAATCCCATTACAAAAAGGAGAGGACTTAAAGGGGTGCCTTGAGGAACGCCTCAGTTGTGTAAACGACACGTTTGGAACCCCAGCGTTCTGTATTTGCGAGCAAGGTTCAAATGTCAATGCAAGGATCTGCCAATGTGTTTACACTGGTCCAAGTTCCTCTATACAAAATTAGCACTCATGTTTTTCGGAAATTGTTGCAAAAAAGTTTGTTTCCTACTGAACTCGGAGGCCGGGGTGGTGTCATTCCCGGACGGGATTTGGTCCACGGACCGCCAATTGAATATCGCTGCTGTACACGCTGACAGTTACAGGAAATTCACGCCGTCCTTGAACAACAACAAAAGTGGGAACCTACTTTACAGATGTCCTGTGTGACCGAGCTGAGGTCGGGCATCTCCGGGGTGCCGGCCTCATAGAGGTCCGTTCTGGTGCGGGGGGTGCCCAAAGAGAACTCCTGCGTGGCCCCTCCGTCCATGTCCATGTCCATGCTGAGGACATCCGGCTCCGGAGACTTTCGGTCAAACGGCAATTTTTTACCCCCCTGGAGGCGACAGTTGAATCATTGTGAGTTTGATGTAATGTTGTCAAAGCAACCAGCAGAGGGCGCGTGGAACACATGAACCATTCAAATGGTTTGATGTGGCAGGAATCAAAACAGGAAGCAGTGTTGGAATTAGGAATTTTCAAAATGGGGTCCCACTAGGGGTGTAACGGTACGTGTATTTGTATTGAACCGTTTCGGTATGGGGGTTTCGGTTCGGTTCGGAGGTGTACCGAACGAGTTTCCACACGAACATATTAAGTAACCGCTTCCGCTTCCTTCTGCCTCTGTTTCTGTCAGTACTCTACACAGCACCCAGCATTGTCCCACCCACACAACCATCTGATTGGTTACAAACAGAGCGGTAACAGCCAATCAGCAGTGCGTATTCAGAGTCAGTGCTTAGCGTTTAGCAGGTAAGCATCAGGCTGCGGACTCTCCCCAAATGATAATAAACACCTCCCAGTCAACTACTAGTAACATCACTATGAGCCCGTTGACCTTCTAGAAATATAAAAGGCAGCTCAGT
Source organism: Entelurus aequoreus (assembly GCF_033978785.1). Taxonomy (NCBI): domain Eukaryota; kingdom Metazoa; phylum Chordata; class Actinopteri; order Syngnathiformes; family Syngnathidae; genus Entelurus; species Entelurus aequoreus. The sequence goes on from NC_084743.1 coordinate 10,463,138, forward strand.
TCGCTCGCAGTCCTGGCTTGAGGTGAAGGCTAATTCGCTTTTAGCGTAACGTTAGCTCATTTTGCGGTGTGTGTGTGTTACGGACAGCAAAGCCCTGTCTGTGTTATTTCACTTGACATTTTTCTGTGTTGATTGAGCTGTGTTGAAGCAGCAAAAAAGGACATTATGTTAAATGAAAAGTTTCTGTCTCTGATAGTTGATATAATAATGTAAGTGCATCATTAAGCCTACATGAACTCCATGGTGTTCAGGGATGAATAGTCTCTACTATTGCTAATGTACCATTTTTTCCGCTATAGTTACATTACTTTATGCAGCAGCCTAGTTTTGAATGGCAGGGTCCCTGCTATCACATGTTAATAAAAATATAACATTTACATAATAAATCAACTACAGGCTTCCCAAATTCTGTAATAAATGAAGCATGATTAGTTGACTTGAAACTGTTTAATGTTGCACTTTTTATATGGAGAAGAAAAGTTGTCATTTTATTTAATCTGAGCAACAACTTGAGGCAGTTTAATGTTGATTAAATTATAGTGTTCCCAATGTTAAAAGGATAAAGCCATTGTTTACAAATTTGGTAAATAACTAACCAAAAAGTGTATATTTTGTTGTTTTCTTACTGTACCGAAAATGAACCGAATCGTGACCTCTAAACCGAGGTACGTACCGAACCGAAATTTTTGTGTACCGTTACACCCCTAATCCAGATAGCACATTTTGGAAGAGTGGAGCCTTACTTTGAGTTAAGAGTCATTTCCAAAAGGCATATTTGCTTTGTTGCTGTTGAAAATTGCAACATAACTTAGAGGGAGTTTGGCTAAGTCCGCTCTCAGTGCTGCTTGACTGATTGTTTACGTGAGCCTGTGTTTAGTCTGCAACAAAAGGTGTCAAAATTTTATTTGATGTGCATCAATACTTGGTGGTACTGACAGAATTTGGTCAATGCCTACAAAAGTACCGAATTCGGTAAATACCCCTACTGAGAAATTTACCATTTGTCATAATTAGCTGCTAGCCGCTCGGGGATTAGCACTAAATGAGCATTAGCCATTAGGAGTCAATATTTGTGATCGTCACTAAGAGGTATTCATTGGCACGTTTTTTTTAAACGAAAATCGGGGCGATCGACTCTTAATAAAAAATGTTTGTGCTACTTACACTTTGTAACATGTTTCCCAAAGTGGACTCCAGATTGGGAACGGGCAGCATCGGTTTGTCCTCGCCGCCCAGGACACACGACTCTGGCACGTCGTAGTCCCACATGGCTGCGCCTGAGCCTTGGCGGCACGGCGTGGGAAGGTAGAAGGTGTGCTTGCCGTCACTCGGCGTGACGACACTACTGACCAGACGGTTCATGTAGGGAGTTTTGAAGGCCGGGAGCTCAGGCGTGGAGGGCTGATTGCTGGGTGGACTCGGGGATTCAGAACCCTCTCGCGGCGGTGGGGAGCTATGGCCGTTTGCTTTCTGTATTTTGAATCCCGGCGTGCAAAACACGGGCGGCTCCGGGGACTCCCAGTTATCTGGTGCTGAACACAGAAGTGACATTAATATTATTTTTATGGCATAAACGCTGTGATTATTCGAGGAAGGAAGAGAATCCCTCTGCCATCTTCCACTAGTTCCAGGCTAGACTACTGCAACACACTTCTAGTCGGGATCCCCAGCAAGAACATCCAGAAGCTGCAATACATACAGAATAGTGCTGCTAGGATCCTGATGAGAGTGCGGAAATATGACCATATCACACCAACTCTCAAATCCCTTCACTGGCTTCCTGTTCCACTCAGGATTGAATTCAAAGTCTCCCTACTAACCCACCAGTGCCTCCATGGATATGCCCCCCTCTACCTCAAAGAACTACTCACTCCCAAATTCTCCACACGACACCTACGCTCCGGACAGGCTAACCTCCTCCAACATCCGAGGACAAAGCTACGAACAATGGGAGACCGGGCTTTCTGCTCCGCCGCTCCCAGTCTGTGGAACGCGCTCCCTGACCACCTGAGGGCACCACAGACTGTGGATGCTTTTAAAAAAGGCCTAAAAATTATGGATGTCCGATAATGGCTTTTTTGCCGATATTGTCCAACTCTTAATTACAGATACCGATATCAACCGATACCTATATATGCAGTCGTGGAATTAACACATTATTATGCCTAATTTGGACAACCAGGTATGGTGAAGATAAGGTCCTTTTTAAAAAAAATTATAAAATAAGATAAATAATTTCTTGAATAAGAAAGAAAGTAAAACAATATTAAAACCGTTACATAGAAACTAGTAATTAATGAAAATGAGTAAAATTAACTGTTAAAGGTTAGTACTATTAGTGGACCAGCAGCACGCACAATCATGTGTGCTTACGGACTGTATCCCTTGCAGACTGTATTGATATATAATGTAGGAACCAGAATATTAATAACAGAAAGAAACAACCCTTTTGTGTGAATGAGTGTGAATGGGGGAGGGAGGTTTTTTGGGTTGGTGCACTAACTGTAAGTGTATCTTGTGTTTTTTATGTTGAGTTATAAAATAAAATAAAATTTAAAAAAACGATACTGATAATAAAACAAACCGATACCGATAATTTACGATATTACATTTTAAAGCATTTATCGGCCGATATTATCAGACATCTCTACTAAAAACCCTTCTTTTTAAAAAAGCCTTTTTTTTTTAGATATATGCATACTAGTTTTAGCTATTTGGCTGTTTTAGTTTTTATTTATTTTAATACACTGTAGCACTTTGAGGTTGTTTACTCAATGTAAAGTTTTTTGTTTTGTTTTTTACAAATAAAATGTATTATTATTATTATTATTATTAGTTTTTTTAATATATAAATCGCTTGCTTGAATAAGCTTATGTAGCCGAGGATCGGACCACCAAGCACCCTGCCTTCGGCTCCCGCCCAGCTCACAACGCAGCCGACCTCTATGGCCCCTCCTATGAGTGGTGAGCCCATTGGAGGGGGAACCCACATTGCCTCTTCGGGCCCCATGGGGACAGGCCCTGCCACCAGGCGCTCGCCATCGTGCCCCAACTCGGGGCCTGGCTCCAGAGGGGGGCCCCGGTGACCCGCGAAATCGGAGTCTCGGTTTTTTGAATGAGAATCAGCACCGCCAAGTCCGAGTCTATGGTTCTCGCCCGGAAAAGGGTGGACTGCCATCTCCGGGTTGGGGAGGAGACCCTGCCCCAAGTACCTTGGAGTCTTGTTCAGGAGTGAGGGAAGAGTGGATGGTGAGATCGACTGGTGGATCAGTGCGGCGTCTTCAGTAATGCGGACGCTGTATCGATCCGTTGTGGTGAAGAAGGAGCTGAGCCGGAAGGCAAAGCTCTCAATTTACCGGTCGATCTACGTTCCCATCCTCACCTATGGTCATGAGCTTTGGGTTATGACCGAAAGGACAAGATCACGGGTACAAGCGGCCCAAATGAGTTTCCTCTGCCGGGTGGCGGGTCTCTCCCTTAGAGATAGGGTGAGAAGCTCAAAGTAAAGCCGCTGCTCCTCCACATGGAGAGGAGTCAGATGAGGTGGTTCGGGCATCTGGTTAGGATGCCACCCGAACGCCTCCCTAGGGAGGTATTTAGGGCACGTCCGACCGGTAGGAGGCCACGGGGAAGACCCAGGAGACGTTGGGAAGACTATATCTCCCGGCTGGCCTGGGAACGCCTCGGGATCCCCGGTAAGAACTGGACGAAGTGGCTGGGGAGAGGAAAGTCTGGGCTTCCCTGGTTAGGCTGCTGCCCCTGCGACCCCACCCTGGATAAGCGTAAGAAGATGGCTGTATGCTTGCTTGAATATTCCCTCTTCTCTTCGACTCCCTCGTCGTCATTTGGGATGTCTGTTGTGATTTCCCTTCCTGGTTTGATGACCCGCCCTATCTTGCCTCTGATTGGCCTGTCCGTAATGTTTTGCCCTAATCTTAGCCAATCGTGTCTCATCGTAGTAAACCAACCCTTTAACATGGATTATATATAGAAATATGCAGGATATGCTAAAAGGGAAATGTAGAGTGACGACTTTAGAAGTATTTGGAGATGTGTCAAGCACACGCCAAAGCAAGGCCTGCATTTGTTTACCTTCTTTTTGCAGATCCTCAGTCACACGGCTGTCTGGAGGCACTAGGAGGTCCTGTGCTGGTCTGCAGTAGAAGAGAAGAAGTTGAGATTTTAAAAAGTTCAGGAGACGTTAGGGAGTAAACCCTTCGCTTACTCTTTCGGGTAGCTGCCGTTCTTTCGGAACAAATCCATGGTGAAGTCATTGTTCAGACACGCGGTGTGCTCAAAGAGGCCAAAGTCCATCATCTGAGGCGTCCGCATGTCGTCCTCGTCCATGCGCAGAGCACATTTAGGGGTGAGGGGCAGCGGCGGCGGGATGGGCGTGTGGAGCGCGGGCTGAGGGAGGCTCATCTCGGGCATGGCGGGCACCTTGGCGCACCACTCCGGCGCCCCCATGTTCTTCCTCAGCTGCCTCTCAGACAGACCGAAGTCAGAGAGACGGGGGGTTCGCATGGGGTTGGTGAAGGTGGGCGGTGCTGCCGCCTGAGGAGAATCTGACCCAGCGCTTGTTTCCGTCTCCTCATGGTTTTCTGCTGCAGACTCTTCTTCTTCCTCAACTTCTGATCATGTACAAGAAGCATTTGGAAATATTATTATTCTTTTATACGTAGCACGTCATGTACAATCACAGCCCATGAAATGCATTGGGTGTTACACAACTTGAAACTAGGGGAATAAAGTGAAATGACTGCCAAAACTCCAATAACTGAAAAAATTGCTTTTTTTAGTTTGTGAAACTTTTTTAGGAGTCTGTGAAACTTTTGGAGTCTCTGAAACTTTCTTTTGAGTCTGTGAAACTTTTTTTTCGAGTTTGTGAAATTTTCTTTTGAGACTGTGAAACATTTTTTAAGTCTTTGAAACTTTATTTTTAGTTTGTGAAACATATTCTAGTTTGCGAAACATATTTTTTTAGTTTGTAAAACTTTAGTTTAGTTTGTGAAACTTTTTTTTTGTTTGTGAAACTTTTTTGAGTCTGTGAAACTTTTTTTTTGAGTTTGTGAAACAATTTTGAGTTTGTGAAATTGGATTTTGAGTCTTTGAAACATTTTTAAGTCTTTGAAACTTTATTTTTAGTTTGTGAAACATTTTAGTTTGCGAAACACATTTTTTTAGTTTGTAAAACTTTTTTTTAGTTTGTGAAACTTTTTTGTTAATCTTTGAAACTTTTTTTTAAATCTGTGAAACTTTTTTTTTTTTTTAAATCTGTGAAACTTTCTTTTGAATCTGTGAAACTTTTTTTTGGAGTCTGTGACACATTTTTTAAGTCTGTGAAACTTTCTTTTTGTTTGTAAATCTTTTTTTTGAGTCTGTGAAACTTTTTTTTGAGTCCGTGAAACTCTTTTGAGTCCGTGAAACTCTTTTGAGTCCGTGAAACCTTTTTTTGAGTCCGTGAAACCTTTTTTTGAGTCTGTGAAATTTTCTTTTGAGTTTGTGAAACCTTTTTTTGAGTCTGTGAAACATTTTTTTAAGTCTGTGAAACATTTAAGTCTGTGAAACTTTTTTGTTTGTTTGTGAAACTTTTTTTGTGTGTGAAACATTTTTTAAGTTTGTGAAACATTGTTTTGAGTTTGTGAAACTATTTTTAGTTTGTGAAACATTTTTTTAGTTTATGAAACATTTTTTTGGAGTTCATAAAACATTTTTGAGTTTGTGAAACTTTTTTCCGAGTTTGTTAAACTTTTTTTTAGAGTTTTAGAAATAATTTTGAGTTTGTGAAACATTTTTTGGGGTTTGTGAAACTTTCTTTGAGTTTGAGAAATAATTTTGAGTTTGTGATACATATTTTGGAGTTTGCATATTTTTGCAAATGTCGACAATAAAATTTGTGTACAAGAGTCGTGACGTCATCACTTGTGTTTTTTCGGGCGGAAGTGGGTCATTCTCAAAAACATGGCCAGTGCTAACATGTAAAGTGTGAGGACATTTCCTCTTATTCTTGTTGAAAACATGAACACCTTGCTCATTTTGCAAAGCGGACATGGAACTCTGCTTCTCTACACCAATTTTTGCATTTACGAACCATGTTCAAGGACCAAATATATTCGTAAATGGACCTTATGCTCATATTCCTTTCTAAAGCCCCCCTAAAAAGGATTGTAGTGCTTACTGTTGGGTCCTAGGCTGTTCGAGGGACCTTGATAGCCGTACTTTTCAAAGTGTCCCTTCAGTGTCTGGATGTCCTGGGTGACCTTGTGCTGCACGGCCCTGCAGGCGTGGATGAAAGTGTTCACCTCCTTCTCCTGTGTTTTCTGCTTGCTCAGCACCTCTTGCATCTGGCCCTGCAACAACAAAGCGATATTGTTGAAAAGGTCGGGAAAAAAAAAAAAAAAAGGAATAAGTTTTCTCAGCCAACTCCAGCCCACAAATGCTAATAAACGCTAATAAGAGCGTGAGCCTGAAGTAGGGCTGGGCAATATGGTTTAAGAAAGTAAGATACAGTAAACGAACAAGTAGATGAATAATGTTGACAAAATAATATAAGATTGATAAGCACTGAAATAAAGTATCAAAAGTATTATTAATATTAGAGCATAAGATTTGGTATTGGCAGTATTGTTGTTTCCTTAGTTTTAACCAGAGATTCTCTCGTCAAAACTAGTTTGAAGCAACGCCGACTTTCCAAAGGATTGTTGTTTGTCCTCGTGTTGTCTGTCTAATTGTAATAAATGCAGACGAGGCGCGTTAGCTGAGTTCTCAACGTTTACTCACACAGCGTGCTCATAACCATGGCTACATACGACCATAGACATGTTATAAGTAGGCGCAGCATTGGCTGCTGTGACGCGAGAAATTGGGCCGCCATCTTGAAGTGGTGATGAGTAGCCGGCGAGCAGCCTAAACTGACAGTTGACAGGTAGAAAAGCGTTTTCCTGCTCAAATGAGCGGACTGTTGAAAATAGGAATCGGGGGATTACTTTTCACAAGTAAGATTTAACATTAACTTACTATTGGTTGTATTTTGTGAAAAATGCATATTGTATATAGTTCTCTGCAAACCTATGAAATGTTCTATTTTGTCTTCATTATTTTGTCAGAATGCACCAGAATGCTTCATTTGTATGTGAAAATCACAAAGAAATCGTCTGGGGGAGGATGACCCCCCTACAGGGGTTTGGTTTACAAACTTTCAGCCCCACCTAAAACAAAATTCACCAGCCGCCACTGATTATGATGCATTCTCATTTTAGGCAAAGTATAAGAAAACACTTTCTTAACAGTATAATTGTAACCAGGAATAAGTCTTCAAGTAACAATATTCAAATACTAACATTGTTGGGTAAGACAGAATTTGCTTTTATTCTGAATCCAGTGAAACAGATTGGTGGTTTTAGCTGATATAAAGACTTTCAGGTGTTTATATATGTTTATGTTTAAGTATTTGGCAGACGCTTTAATCCAAAGCGACATACATAAAAAATACATATAAAACAATCACTGTAAACATGATCATTTAAAAGGAAGAATGTAATACAAAATATCATTACAAAGTGTCAAGATAGAATAAACTCTCTGCTGCTGCAGCAACAGAGATACAGTCTATAAGATATATAGATATCTAATGTATTCATACATTGTTTATGTAGGATATAACCTAATCATATTGTTTCTTCAATTTAAAAATAGCTGACCGTTTTTTCCCCCTTCTTTGGGATTATATTCCCAGTTTTGATGTCGGACGTCTGGTCATTTATAGCAGTGGTCCCCAACCACCGGGCCACGGCCCGATACCGGTCCGTGGATCGATTGGTACCGGGCCGCACATGAATTGAAAAATTAAAAAAAAAAAAGTTTTTTAAATTAAATCAACGTGAAAAACACAAGATACACTTACGATTAGTGCACCAACCCAAAAAAACTCCCTCCCCCATTTACACTCATTCGCACAAAAGGGTTGTTTGTTTCTGTTATTAATATTTCTGGTTCCTACATTATATATCAATATAGATCAATACAGTCTGCAGGGATACAGTCCGTAATACACGTATGACACAAAAATGTGTGAAAATCACTGGAATTCAGTGAGGTAAGATGAATTAAATGCGCTGACAGTTCATTGCTCCTTCCAAATGAATTGCACTGAGTGGAGCGGATCACCACTCCAAGATGGCGGCCCCGCGTCTCGTCAGCGCCAGTAGCGCTCGATGCTGCGTACCTTTAGAACAGGGGTCACCAACGTGGTGCCCGTAAGGACCAGATGAGTAGCCCGCTGGCCTGTTCTAAAAATAGCTCAAATAGCAGCACTTACCAGTAAGCTGCCTCTATTTTTTAAATTTTATTTATTTACTAGCAAGCTGGTCTCGCTTTGCCCGACATTTTTAATTCTAAGAGAGACAAAACTCAAATAGAATTTGAAAATCCAAGAAAATATTTTAAAGACTTGGTCTTCACTTGTTTAAATGAATTCATTCATTTTTTTTACTTTGCTTCTTATAACTTTCAGAAAGACAATTTTAGAGAAAAAATACAACCTTAAAAATTATTTTAGGATTTTTAAACACATATACCTTTTAAATTCCTTCCTCTTCTTTCCTGACAATTTAAATCAATGTTCAAGTCAATTTATTTTTTTTATTGTAAAGAATAATAAATACATTTTAATTTAATACTTCATTTTAGCTTCTGTTTTTTCGACGAAGAATATTTGTGAAATATTTCTTCAAATTTATTATGATTAAAATTCAAAAAAATTATTCTGGCAAATCTAGAAAATCTGTAGAATCAAATTTAAATCTTATTTCAAAGTATTTTGAATTTCTTTTAAAATTTTTGTTCTGGAAAATCTAGAAGAAATAATGATTTGTCTTTGTTAGAAATATAGCTTGGTCCAATTTGTTATATATTCTAACAAAGTGCAGATTGGATTTTAACCTATTTAAAACATGTCATCAAAATTCTAAAATTAATCTTAATCAGGAAATATTACTAATGATGTTCCATAAATTATTTTTTGATTTTTTCAAAAAGATTCGAATTAGCTAGTTTTTCTTTTTTTTTTTCGGTTGAATTTTAAAGAGTCGAAATTGAAGATAAACTGTGTTTCAAAATTCAATTGTCATTTTTTTCATGTTTTCTCCTCTTTTAAACCGTTGAATTAAGTGTAAACATCATTAATTATTAATAATAATATAGAGTTAAAGGTAAATTGAGAAAATTGGCTATTTCTGTCAATTTATTTAAGTGTGTATCAAACTGGTAGCCCTTCGCATTAATCACTACCCAAGAAGTAGCTCTTGGTTTCAAAAAGGTTGGTGACCCCTGCCTTAGAAGATGTCTATGCGTACGACACTCAACGGGGCTACTGCGCATGCTCCTCACTACCGTTGCATGCTGGGTAGTGTAGTTCCAATATTCCCTAGCTCATAACGACACAGTCTTGTATGAACATGGAGCCCTGGTAAGACAGCAGACATGTTTGTGTTGTTGTCCTACCTTCAAGGCCGACACGTCGCACTTCAAGTCGTAATAAGCCCGCATGCCTCTCGCCGCCACTTCTGGAACACCGAGCCAACACATTTATCGTCGGAATGTTGAAGTCAGTCATGTTTATGAATGCTAAAGTTGAAGTTAACTCACCGCTGTCATCGCGGTGGTGTCGGCCGTCAAAAGAACGGCGAAGTCGGTCCGTCTCCGATTCGAGGGTCACGGCCAACTTCTTCAGCTCGGCAAAAAACTGCGTCTTAGGATCCATTTTCCGGGCTCAAAGTGTTTGTTAGTAGCTACATAAATGCTGAAAAATACTTATTCAATACTCCCTTTGACCTGTTGTTATTTTTGCTTTTGGCGCCACCGGAACTGTTAATTCTTCTTTGTTGGTATTCTTCGAACGAGATTTATGGCAGTGCCCCCACTTGGCACTGTGTTGTAACTACACTTAGAGTGCAGCGTAGTGAAGAAAATAAACACTGCATATATATTTTTATTTAATTTTTTTTTTAAAGAAAAAAAACATTATATTTTTTTAAAGACAACACTTTGTCAGCGTTGTGCTATAAGTGACAAATGATATTATTATTATTAATAATTAGTATCAAAATGTCATCTTTTTCACATTGCATTGCATCTTTTTGCTCTTTTTGTGTTTTTCCAGCTATATGTTGTGAGCCTTTTCCTGTAAGAATACAAAAATAATAATGTTACAAATAATAATAACATTTCAATTGTGTAACTAAACAACCTAGCGTGTACAAATCACTTAAAAATGAAAATTAACCACAATATTAGTGTTCAATTATAATTTTAACATTGTTGTAGTTGTAATTTTTAAAAATTCATTATGTCATTAGTTAATGGTATTCTTTTGTTTATCACATTTTTTAACTGTATGCTTATTTGATAATGTTATTTTGTTACATTTTTATTCTGAGAGCTTCTGATATTTTAAATTGGGGGTATCCAAACTTTTTGTAACAAAACAAAATTACGATATTTAACTGTACAGTGTTTAACCTAGTTTCAACTTTGTGTTTTAGGTGACATAGTATATTATTATTAATTATTAGTATCAAAATGTCATCTTTTTCACATCGCATTGCATTTTTTTGCTCTTTTTTCCTTAAAATGTTCTTTTTGTTTTTTTTCCCACTATATGTTGTGAGCCTTTTCCTGTAAGAATACAAAAATAATAATGTTAAAAATAATAATAATAACATTTCAATTGTGTAACTAAACAACCTAGCGTGTAAAAATAACTTAAACATTAAAATTAACCACAATATTAGTGTTCAGTTATAATTTTAACATTGTTGTAGTTGTAATTTTTAAAAATTCATTATGTCATTAGTTAATGGTATTCTTTTGTTTATCACATTTTTTTTAACTGTATGCTTATTTGATAATGTTATTTTGTTACAATTTTATTTTGAGAGATTCTGATATTTTAAATTGGGGGAATCCAAACTTTTTGTAACAAAACAAAATTACAGTACTTAACTGTCCAGTATTTAACTTTGTTTCAAGTTTGTTTTAGGTGACATAGTATATTATTATTAATAATTAGTATCAAAATGTCATCTTTTTCTCGTTACATTGCATCTTTTCGGTCTTTTCTCGTATTTTTTTTAATGGAGGTTAATTATTATTACAATAGCTTTTTTTGGACACTGAATTTATGAACAGTAACTGAATTGGTTGCGTTTGAATGGGTGAACTGAACAGCGCCTCTCCGTGGACACACGCTGCAAACACACCCCCTTGGGTACCAATGTTAGTGGTGGTGATTTCATGACGTCATTTCCCTCCCCGACCCAAAGAAAAATAATCGCAATTAAGTGTTTTCATCAAATATTGTTCAAAGACGACAGTCAACACGCAGCTGGAGTGAAAAGCCGCGTCGCTGATTGGTCGGGGGACGTCACGTGGTTATACTGGCGTCCATTTTGACTTCAAAATAAAACAAAAGTGGGAGAAAACACTCAGACATCTTCATTTAAAAATTTTTTTTTTTTTTGCATGGTTTTATTTGAAAACAACAATTCTGTGTGGTGACACTTTTGAGAGTGTGGTCCGCGCTAACACAGGTGCGTGATAGCGTCATCATCACCATGGCAACGCAAGCCTCCAGACTCAGGAAGAGTCAAGCAGCTGATCAATATGACCATAGACATCTTATAAGTAGCTGATCAATACACACACACACACACACACACACACACACACACACACACACACACACACACACACACACACACACACACACACACACACACACACACACACACACACACATATATATATATATATATATATATATATATATATATATATATATATATATATATATATATATATATATATATATATATATATATATATATATATATATATATATATATATATATATATATATATATATATATATATATATATATATATATATATATATATGTATGTGTGGGAAAAAATCACAAGACTATTTCATCTCTACAGGCCTGTTTCATGAGGGATTTCCTCAATCCTCAGGAGATTTTAATGGAAGCATTCACATACCATGGTTTATATAGGGCACAGAGCGGGTGGGTACAGGCAGGCGTGGGGGCGTGGTGATTGACTCATGTGTTACCTAGGAGGTGTTTCCTTCTGTGACGGCATGCTGATACAATTTCGCTGCGCTTGTTGAGGGATGACAACTCTGGGCGGTATATGATAAACAGTTTCTCTTTTAAGCATAGGTTGCATCTTTTGTTACCACTGTTGTAAGGTGTGCTGGATACAACATTAACACATCCGACACATACGTAGGATTAACTGAGGGAGAATTCAAAACCAGATGGAACAATCACAAGGCTTCTTTCAGATGCAAAAGACTCCGGAACACTACAGAACTCAGCAAACACATTTGGAATCTCAAAGACAATAATGTTGAATACTCAATAACATGGCAAATTCTTGCATCCAGCACACCTTACAACAGTGGTAACAAAAGATGCAACCTATGCTTAAACATACAACCATACATATACATACACATACATATATACATATACATATGTACACATACATATATATACATATATACACATATACATATATACAGATATACATATACATACATATATTAATCCACAAGGATATATATGTAAATATATACACACACACTTATATACACACAAATATACATGTATATACACATACATACAGTATATACATACATATGTATGTATACATACATATGTATATTCATATGTATGCATATATATATATATATATATATACATATAAACATACATATATACACATACATATATACACACATATATACATATACATATATACACATACATATATATACATATATGCACATATACATATATTAATACATACAGATATACATATACATATATACACATATACATATATACACATATACATATATATACATACATATATACACATACATATATATACATTTATACATATATATATATATATATATATATATATATATATATATATATATATATATATATATATATATATATATATATATATATATATATATATATATATATATATATATATATATATATATATATATATATATATATATATATATATATATATATATATATATATATATATATATATATATACACACACATCTATATAAATCTAAAATAAAAAAATAAGAACCAAAAAAAATTATTCGTTTTTAGGCCATCTCCGTGCTTATTCTCTGCGTGTATACGTCATATATCAGCAACCAAAAGGAGATTCTAAAGAAGTTTTTTTTTTTACTAATACCAAATGCACCAAATCAATTAATTAATTATATATATATAGCTTTAGTATACGTGGGGGAAAATAAGTATTTTTAAACACAACTTGACTATATTTGTACGCGTGGACGCGCATTAGGCTCTGCGCCTTTAAGAGCATCCCGGTCAGCATCTTCCTCCTCTGTCGTGCACGCGCCTCCATCATCAGAGAATCACGCCAAAGCCTCGCTTTTCTCCCCCCCCGCCTCGGTCGACCGGCTGACATTGCGCCAACACGTCCTCGCGTTATCGGACACTTGAATTTTCTCCCACGGGACATTGATGCATTTTCCCGCACGGGCGCCCTCGTCCTCGTGATTCTCCTCCCGCGCGCATCCCGATCCGGCTGGTCCACGCTGCAAGATGGCCGAGCTCAATCTGGGGAAGGGGCTGACCGCGGGGAAGGTGGCGAGCAACGTCCAGAAGAAGCTGACCAGAGCCCAGGAGAAGGTAAGGCGAGGAGGCCTCCCAGGTGCCGAGTGGCCTCCCAACCCCCCACCGCCGAGGCGCAATGTCGCGTCACGACCTCCTCGCAGCTGGCAGATCCGATGAGGCGTTCAAGGACGGCTCGTCAATTTCCGTGCTCCTAAACATAGGCAACAATGTCGCCATCATGAGAATAATGTAGTAGTAGTAGTATAGTTAGTAGTACAAGTAGGCCCCTTCTCACCTACTGTGCGTGTGAGGGATGCCGTGGATGTACGGCAGAGGGCGCCATATTGTCTCCACGCTGCTATTTACAGCACAGAATACTGTTTTTTTTGTTTCAGTGTGTATATTGTACATATTACATATTGTTATGAAGGTGTCTGTTACTACATTATATATACACTTGCAGTGTGTATATTGTACATATTACATATTGTTATGAAGGTGTCTGTTACTACATTATATATATATATATATATATATATATATATATATATATATATATATATATATATATATATATATATATATATATATATATATATATATATATATATATATATATATATATATATATATATATATATATATATACTTACAGTGTGTATATTGTACATATTACATATTGTTATGAAGGTGTCTGTTACTATATTATATATATATATATATATATATATATATATATATATATATATATATATATATATATATATATATATATATATATATATATATATATATATATATATATATATATATATATATATATATGTATATACTTACAGTGTGTATATTGTACATATTACATATTGTTATGAAGGTGTCTGTTACTACATTATATATATATCTATATATACTTACAGTGTGTATATTGTACATATTACATATTGTTATGAAGGTGTCTGTTACTACATTATATATATACTTGCAGTGTGTATATTGTACATATTAAATATTGTTATGAAGGTGTCTGTTACTACATTATATATATACTTGCAGTGTGTATATTGTACATATTACATATTGTTATGAAGGTGTCCGTTACTACATTATATATATATATACTTACAGTGTGTATATTGTGCATATTACATATTGTTATGAAGGTGTCTGTTACTACAATATATATAGACTTGCAGTGTGTATATTGTACAAATTACATATTGTAATGATGGTGTCTTGTTACTACAATATATATATACTTGCAGTGTGTATATTGTACATATTACATATTGTTATGAAGGTGTCTGTTACTACATTATATATATACTTGCAGTGTGTATATTGTACATATTACATATTGTTATGAAGGTGTCCGTTACTACATTATATATATATATACTTACAGTGTGTATATTGTACATATTACATATTGTTATGAAGGTGTCTGTTACTACAATATATATAGACTTGCAGTGTGTATATTGTACAAATTACATATTGTAATGATGGTGTCTTGTTACTACAATATATATATACTTGCAGTGTGTATATTGTACATATTACATATTGTTATGAAGGTGTCTGTTACTACATTATATATATACTTGCAGTGTGTATATTGTACATATTACATATTGTTATGAAGGTGTCCGTTACTACATTATATATATATATATACTTACAGTGTGTATATTGTACATATTACATATTGTTATGAAGGTGTCCGTTACTACAATATATATAGACTTGCAGTGTGTATATTGTACAAATTACATATTGTAATGATGGTGTCTTGTTACTACAATATATATATATACTTGCAGTGTGTATATTGTACATATTGTTATGAAGGTGTCTATCACTACATTATATATATACTTACAGTGTGTATATTGTACATATTACATATTGTAATGAAGTTGTCTGTTACTACATTATATATATATATATATATATATATATATATATATATATATATATATATATATATATATATATATATATATATATATATATATATATATATATATATATATATATATATATATATATATATATATATATATATATACTTGCAGTGTGTATATTGTAAATATTACATATTGTTATGAAGGTGTCTGTTACTACATTATATATATATACTTGCAGTGTGTATATTGTACATATTAAATATTGTTATGAAGGTGTCTATTACTACATTATATATATACTTACAGCGTCTGTTACTACATTATATATATATATATATACTTGCAGTGTGTATATTGTACATATTACATATTGTTATTAAGGTGTCTATTACTACATTATAGATATACTTACAGTGTATATATTGTACATATTACATATTGTTATGAAGGTGTCTGTTACTACATTGTATATATACTTGCAGAGTGTATATTGTACATATTACATGTTCTTATGAAGGTGTCTGTTACTACATTATATATATACTTGCAGTGTGTATATTGTACATATTACATATTGTTATGAAGGTGTCTATTACTACATTATATATATACTTGCAGTGTGTATATTGTACATATTACATATTGTTATGAAGGTGTCTGTTACTACATTATATATATACTTGCAGTGTGTATATTGTACATATTACATATTGTTATGAAGGTGTCTATTACTACATTATAGATATACTTACAGTGTATATATTGTACATATTACATATTGTTATGAAGGTGTCTGTTACTACATTGTATATATACTTGCAGAGTGTATATTGTACATATTACATGTTCTTATGAAGGTGTCTGTTACTACATTATATATATACTTGCAGTGTGTATATTGTACATATTACATATTGTTATGAAGGTGTCTGTTACTATCATTATATATATACTTACAGTGTGTATATAAACATAAAAAACTTAGAAGACGTATACAATGAATACTATGCATCGATACAAGAACCTTCTCCAACTATAACTCATGTCGTGTTATGTTGTTCTTGACAGGTTCTACAGAAGCTTGGCAAAGCTGACGAGACCAAAGACGTTGCTTTCGAGGAGGGAGTCATAAACTTCAACAAGCAATATGTGAGGTTCCAGTGAAGGATATCCCTCATTACCAACACGTGGCGCTCGGAGCTGACCCTCATCCTTCTGTTATTTTCCAGACTGAAGGCAGCAAACTCCAGCGGGACCTCAGGGCTTACCTGGAGGCTGTGAAAGGTGAGGAACACACACAACTCATGCGCACCTTGTCCGAGTCTTGCCGACGTGTGACGTTTGTGTCCTCAGCCATGCACGAGTCCTCCAAGAACGTGCAGTCCTGTTTGGCCGACATGTACGAGCCAGAGTGGTACGGCAAGAACGAAGTCGATTCCATCGTGGAGGTCAGACACAGTTTTCAGTATTGGTATCTTTGAAGTGCTCTTATTGGCCACAGCGTTAGATACCGGGCTCCCAGTCGCACCAGAACCAATGTAAAGGTTCTATTTCAGGTTCCGTACTTAGGCTAAGAGCGTACAAGAACATTTGCATCGCGCTGGACTGGGACATATTTCTCCTCCAGCGCTACTTAATGAAGAGATTGAATGTGTTTCCATGGCTGTAGTCTCCTTGTCCACAAACGGGGTATTGCAGGAATGGAAGTTTGTCACTTCAATCATTGATTTGTTGTTCATTATTCTCTTGTAGTAGTAGTAGTAGTGGGGCAGCACAGCACGGTGGAACAGGGGTTAGTGCATGTGCCTCACAATACAAAGGTCCTGAGTTCGATTGCGGGCTCGGGGTCTTTCTGTGTAGAGTTTGCATGTTCTCCCTGTGACTGCGTGGGTTCCCTCTGGGTACTCCGGCTTCCTCCCACCTCCAAAGACATGCACCTGGGGATAGGCCCCTCCCACCTCCAAAGACATGCACCTGGGGATAGGCCCCTCCCACCTCCAAAGACATGCACCTGGGGATAGGTTGATTGGCAACACTAAATGGTCCCTAGTGTGTGAATGTGAGTGTGAATGTTGTCTGTCTATCTGTGTTGACCCTCCAATGAGGTGGCAACTTGTCCAGGGTGAACCCAGCCTTCCGCCCGAATGCAGCTGAGTTGGGCTCAAGCACCCCCCCGTCACCCCGAAAGGGACAAGCGGTAGAAAATGGATGGATGGATGGATAGTTCATCACCTGAACTCATGACTTAGTCGTACTACAGTAGGGAAGGGACTCATATGGCCCCGTTCCTGGGTGTATCTCGCGTAAGAGGAAGAGGGGGTTCATAATTTTTGTAGCACAGTCTGCTAAAAAATGCCACTCAACATAACAAAGTTGGAATTGCCACAAAACGCGTTTTAAGATATTCAACATTCGCCTGCCATCTGGTGGATAGTGCATGCCCAAATTTGTCCCGTTTCATGTGTCAGGTAAACCGTGACGAATGGGGCTATATGAATACCCTGCTTACGGTAGAACTTGATTCATCCATCCATCCGAGTCCGGGTCACGGCGGCGCAGTTTAAGCAGAAAAACCCCGTCGACCCTGTCCCCGGCCACCTCCTCTAGTTCCACAGGGCGACACCGAGGCGTTCCCGGGCCAGCTGTCAGACATAGTCCCTCCAGCGTGTCCTAGGTCTGGACAGGCCCAAAACACCTCACCAGAGAGGCGTCCAGGAGGCATCTGTAGTAGATGCCCAAGCCACCTAGGCGTGATGGAGCAGCGGCTCTACTCTGAGTCTCTCCCGGATGACCGAGCTCCTCACTCTATTCCTGAGGGAGATCCCAGACATTCTGCGGAGAAATCTAATTTCTCCCGCTTGTATTTGCGACCTTGTCTTTCGGCCATTATCCAAATCTTGTGACCATAGATAAGTGTAGGAAAGTAGACTGACCTGTAAATCAAGAGCTTCGCCTTCTGGCTCAGCTCCCTCTTCACCACAACAGACTGGTACAGTGACCGCAATGCACCAATCCCTCTGTCAATCCCGCGTTCCATTCTTCCCTCACTGGTGAACAAGACCCCGAGATACTTGAACTCCTCCACTTGAGGCAGAACCCCACTCCCGACCCAGGGGGGGCAGTCCACCGTGGCCTCAGCTTCACACTCGGCTGCAAACCGCCCCAGTAGAACTTGATTCATCCATCCATCCATCCAAAGCAGTCTAAGCAGAAAAAGCCCCGTCGACCCTGTCCTCGGCCACCTCCTCTAGTTCCACAGGGGGGACACCAAGGCGTTCCCGAGCCAGCTGTCAGACATAGTCCCTCCAGCGTGTCCTAGGTCTGGACAGGCCCGAAACACCTCACCAGGGAGGCGCCCAAGAGGCATCCGTTGTAGATGCCCAAGCCACCTAGGTTGGCTCCTCTCGATGTGAAGGAGCAGCGGCTCTACTCTGACCAAGCTCCTTACCTTATCTCTGACGGTGATCCCAGACATCCTGCGGAGAAATATAATTTCTCCCGCTTGTATTCGCGACCTTGTCCTGTCTTGTGGCCATAGGTAAGGGTAGGAACGTAGACTGACCTGTAAATCGAGAGCTTCGCCTTCCGGCTCAGCTCCCTCTTCACCACAACAGACCAGTACGGTGACCGCATCCCTGCACCAATCTCTCTGTCAATCCCGCGTTCCAGTCTTCCCTCACTCATGCTACTTGAACTCCTCCACTTGAGGCAGAACCTCACTCCCGACCTGGGGGGTGCAGTCCCCCATGGCCTCAGCTTCACACTCGGCTGCAAATCCGCCCCGGTAGAACTTGACCTCCAAGAATATCTTCTTCACAAGTTTGACAAAGCTGCCATGAACTCATCAAAAGTATTTTCACTTTGTATAAGGATAGAATATTATGAATACAAGCTTGCTTTATGTTCCAGGACTGTGACGAGCTCTGGACTGACTACCACCAGAAGTTGGTTGATCATGCTCTCATCTCCATGGATACCTACTTAGGACAGTTTCCTGATATCAAAGTACCCGGCTTGCTCAGTATTGTAGGATGAAATGAAATGACACAAACGCTTATCTGCCGTCTTGGTTGTCGCTTCGTTGTTCAGGCTCGTATCGCCAAGAGGGACAGGAAGTTGGTGGATTTTGACAGTGCTAGACACAACTACGCCACTACACATAAGTCGAAGAAAAAGGACGGCGGTATTAAGATCACCAAGGTAATAGCTTCACAATATTGCACATTCTGTGCCAAACGGTTGTGTTTCTTACTCGCAGCCCTCGTCTTTGTTGGAGAGAGCAACACCCGGCTGGGCTCAAGGCATCCTGTCTGCACACAACGTTGCCCAGAGCAGCTTGTCCCGGAGCCAGGTACGCCACACGTGTATACTTCGAGATCCCTGCAAACAATGAAATATTGTGTGAAAATGTGTGCATCTTTACTTTAGGCCGAAGAGGAGTTGGAGAGAGCTCAGAAGGTGTTTGAGGAAATAAATATTGACTTACAGGAAGAATTACCTTCACTCTGGAACAGGTATTGGGCTTCATTCACAATCCTTCTTAAATACCGACGTACCGACCAGAGAACTGCATGAAACAAATATGCAAAGAGAGTTGTTAGAAATGTATCACAAAGATGTAATGGAAGTACTTAATTTTCATTGCACCGGAAAAGTACCACCAAACTTTGTTTACAGTACATCCTGTCCAAGGGCGGACATACAACATTTCCTTGTACTTGTGCAATGACCAGAAAGATCCATCCACACAGTACCAGGGTAGACAGTACAGGAAGCCTCGTAACAAAGGGTAGTAAAAAAGGTAAAGGAGGTGGAAAAAAGCAAATCCCCAAACTAAGCTCCTATGGGGACGAGGGGCTCAGTTTGAGGCCAGGAAATTAAAACCTTGAGCAAAGCATATTACCATATCGCGACTAATGTTCCCTCTAGTTTTTCAGGTGTCTGAGCAAACGCAAAAGCTTCCATAGCACAGTGTGAACAGACTGTGGCCACACCAGCGTCACACCTGTCCCATAACAAGTTCAATCTTTTATCATAATAATATGTCATGATCCGTGGTCCGGATCATGTATTTGTTATGTTCTGTTAGTTTTGGACTCTTTTAGTTCCTGTTTGACACCTGAGTTTGGTTTGGTTGCCACGCCTACTTATGATTTTCACCTGCCGCTGGTGTTGGGGATGCTCACCTGGCTCTAATCAAGAGACATTATTTAAGCCTGCCTTTACCAGTCAGTCGTGCTGGCGTCATTGTTTGTCTCATGCCTTGCCAAGTAAGTCTTGCTAGTTTCATGCCACAGTTCCCCGAGTGTTCCAGGCCATAGTTTATGCTAAGCGTTTGCTTCATGCTAAGTGTTTGCTTCTTGCTCTCGTCACGTCTCTTGTCTTCTAGTCCATGCTAAGTATTTAGCTTCAAGTGCGATCGGCACCTTGTTCCTTCGCCTTGTTTTCCGTTTTTTGTACCTCTTTTGAGTTTTGTTCAAGATTAAATCATGTTCCTACCTGCAAGTCCTGTCCGGAGTGATCCGTTCCCATCCCGGGGGAACAAACCTCGCAGCAAGCTGTGACCCTCCCCCCCGTCGTGACATAATCGAATGACAGGAGTCATTTTCAGTAGATTATTTTTTAATTTAAGTGATTTACAATGAAAATAACAAAAACATCTTGTTTTTCATGAGCTACAGTATAGGCCAAAGGTTTAGAAACACCTTTAGTCAATGTGTTTTTCAATTAAGCTCATGAGGAGAGTGCGTGGTCCTGCACCCTCGTACAGTGTCACCCCACCGCTCTAAGGAGGAAGCTCCACGCCTCATCCTTTATTTGGGCATTTCCTGATTACATAGCTGCAGCTAAGGGGAGGGGGTCTCGTTA
Source organism: Entelurus aequoreus (assembly GCF_033978785.1). NCBI lineage: Eukaryota > Metazoa > Chordata > Actinopteri > Syngnathiformes > Syngnathidae > Entelurus > Entelurus aequoreus. The sequence goes on from NC_084743.1 coordinate 10,484,613, forward strand.
AGATCTGCCGCACTGGGTCATAAACAGTTTTAAATAAAAGGTGCTTGGAGCGGTGTCAGGTTTTCCCCCTCGCTGCTCGTAGATTTCGGGTCATGATAAGGTCCTTCCTGTGGCTGTCCAAGATCTGAGAAACCGACACCTCTACGGCGCATTCCATCGCACACAGTGGAGATTTACAAGCCGTCTGCCTTTTGCTTGTTACGATCAAAGACAGCTTTTGTCTTCACGCAGGGCAACCGGAACTCATAGCAAACAAGTTGTGTGATAACTTATGTACAATTATTCTGACAGATTCAGAGCATCTTTCGCAGCAATGGTATCACTGGGGTGATACCAAGCGACGGCCATTGCAGAGGGAGCCGAACTGTAGATAAGAACTGTTTTGGTTAGGGGGCACAAACACATTCTAATGGTTCGTGTGCTCTCGTTGTCCATTCCGGCTCTAAAATTGATCATAATTTCGCCTTGCAGAGCGGAAAGCTTCTCCGAGATGTATTCCAGTTTGCGATTTTGTCCAGAAACCACAAAAAGTCTGCGTGCCCCACACCTCCACCTGTCCTTCAATCATTCGTGGCAGCTTCAGGGTACCTTGAACGGCTTCCGGCCTCTTCCAATTTGCCCGTACACCAGGGCGACACTTACTCCAGTCAGCGGGTGTCCAGGTGTAATACCCTAAACCTTTCTAACTGGAGGAAGAAAATACATTCATCAGTTCTTTTGCCCACCCAAGTAAATACGCGTGCTGTCGTGCTAGCTGAGAGGATGCAGAGAAAACGATGACAGTTTCAAACGTGACAAAGGCTTATTGTCGTCAAATCTATTCTTGGCAGGGGACAAAATGTGCAAATGCGTTGAATTTCCAACTTTTCCTCTCTTTATCTCTCTTGTGCAGTCGTGTGGGATTTTACGTCAGCACCTTCCAGAGTTTGGCGGGTTTTGAGGAGAAGTTTCACAAGGAAATGAGCCGGGTGAGTACGTGTTCCAAAGTATACATGCAACACAAGTTTTGGTGCGCACTTTAATTGGAAAAATAATTGATCGGCTATTAGTTTGGGCTTACTCAAACCTACCATCCCCTGCTTTCACACTGTTCTGCTGTTTTACTGCAATTTCCTCGACTTTTTCTAGTCTTCTTTGGAGTCGCTACTATCATTTATTTACAGCATGTGTATTGTCCATGACTCTGAATACCTTCCTAATAATAACGTGGGTGTAAAATCTAACTTCTCTCTTTATTCCCCCCGCTCTGGGCAGTTGGATCAGGATCTACACGACGTCTTGGAGAAACTTGAAGAAACGGACACGAGCAGGTTAGTAAGAAAAGCATTCCCCCCCCCCCCAACCCCCCTTTCTGAGTGTCTCCTACTACCAAAAATGTACAGTAGGACGGGGATTCATACAGCCCTATTCGGGGCAATTTACCTGACACATGAAACGTGACGTATTTTCGCCGCCAAAATGGCAGTAGAGTGTTGAAAATCTTAAACTGTGTTTTGTGGCGATTAAAAGCTCGGACCACAGCGTCAGTTGCTATGTAGAGTGGCACTTTCCATAATTTTCGGCAGACTGCATTGCAAAATGATTGACCCCCCCCCCCCCCCCCCCCCAAAAAAAAAAATTCTGCACAACTTACGGTAAAATACCGGCAGCTGTGGTTGCCAGGAATTCACCGTGAAAAAAAAAACAGACGTTACGGTATGTTGAAGTAGTTAACTAACTAGTTAGCTAACTGTTTTTTTACTTATGGTAAATTACTATGAAAAAGAATGATAAATTGTTAACCTATTTAAAAAAAAAAAGAAAATCACTGAATTTACAATATAATACTGACAGCTGTGGTTGCCAGGAATTCGCCGTAAAACAAATTGGGGCAGACTTGAGTGTTGCCAATCAGCCTATCCCCAGGCGCATGTGTTTGGAGGTGGCAGGAAACCGGAGTGCAGGGAGGACACGCAAACTCACTGTGAGGCACCAACCGCTAACAACAGCTCCACCGTGCTGCCCCGTCACCAATACTCGTATCTGCAAAATGCCCGCGTTTTCCGTACGCGAGGATTTTAACTTGAAAGTGTTTGTACAACCTTTCACTGGACAACTCACGACACAACCTTCAAGTGAGCTATTGGAAATGAGGCTTAAAATCTCCGCATCTGGTAAATAGCTGCGCGCAACCAGTTCCGACACATTTAAACACACGCCGTGGTTCATTTCCATGCGGTTTGCCATGAAGCACATGGACATAACCCCTACTTGCCACGCAAATACAAGAAAACTATGCTAATCAACACAAACCCCTAAAACAATTAAAGGAGCCACATGTAAAAATCTGGCCAGAAATGGTACTGCAATCACGGTCCAACTTATGTAGTCCCCTCCAATAACAATAACAAATCTCTAGCCAACACATTTTACACAGAAATTAGGCTATTTTCAGTGATATTGCCTGCGTACAATATCACAACAAATGGCAATCATATGGGTAATGTCAGTACTATCAGAAAACACAGACTAAAACCAACTACAACCAACACTAGCAATGGTCATACTGGTGAAAATAAGTAGTATGTACGCACACACCTAAAAAAGACACATTTTACCAAGGTTTCAAATTTCTCAGATTGCCATATAACTTGGTACATGTAGTCCACAATATGCAAACGCATATCCACATAGCTTTTATTTGTTGAAAATATATTTTGCCCTGTCAGTTGGAATACACGTGGGCATACAGGCAAACTGGCATATATTTCCCCCGTTAGCCTGTATGACCGGGCTAGCATGCTAAGCATTACACTAGGAGCGAAGCACCATCACACTAAGAATTAGTTGCAGGAACATACTAGCTTTGTTCGACAAGATCATAGACTGTATTGGACAATATAGTTTACATACCAAATGTCATCTTCCATTTATTACAAGTCATAAGAAAGGTAAATGCCTGACTTACCTATCAAGGGGGAAGTTAGCAAGTTTGGCGTCAGATGAAAAAAATATTCTCTGCCTTCAATGGTCTCCATCTTTCAAAGGTATCGCCGATACAAATCCTGTTTTTTTTCCTGGCTTTGTCATGAATAATGTTATGTTTGCTGGGGGAGTTGTGACGGCACAGTTCCACAAGGGGGTGATGTAGCTCTATGTTTTATTATATATATGCACAATATATATAATAATACACAATACTAAATATATATAAACTAGGCTAGAGAATGGAGTGTGACCAAAATCCAACAGTGTGTGGTGTTAGACTAGGTGTGGGTAATTACCTGATGCGGCCAGCGCGAGCAGGGGCGTATCTCGGCGCGCTGCCATCGGAGGTGATGGCAGACCCAGCTGCCGGAGAAAAGCGGGTGCGAGCCCGCGCCGTGACAAATAAGTTGAGAATGGCAACTTTTAGATTGACTAAGGTCTGACATGTTTAGTAACTTTACCAGTGGCAGTAGCCAGACGAAGATGGCGGTGTGTAACTGGCAACCTGCACGTGACACACTCACAGACTTTCTAATTGGTCAAAACGGTGGAGAGCGGGGCATCGAAATGAAAACAATAACAAGATTTCGGGGCTGTAAATCTAATTTTGTAATGAGCATATCCCGGCTGAACTACCGTTATCAGTTATAGAGGTATTGGAAAAGAAGATGACTTATTAATGCCTTTTGACATATCAGGGTCATTTAATGATGACTTGGCATACAATTAATACATATGGCTCCTTTAAGGTATACTGTACCTTAAAATTTTAAAAATAAAATTTTAAAATTGTTAAAATTTTAATTTTTAAAAAAATGTTTAAAATTGTAATTTTTTTTTACAATTTTTACAATTTTTACAATTTTTATTTTTTTAAATTTTTTTTAAATTTTTAATTTTTTAAATTTTTTAAAATGTTTTGAATTTTTAAATTGTTTTTAAATTTCTAAATTTTTAAAATTGATAAAATAATAAAATTACAATTTAAAATGGAAATTTAAAATTTAAATTTAAATTTCAATTTAAAATTAAAATTAAAATTAAAATTAAAATTTAAAATTTAAAATTTAAAATTTAAAATTTAAAATTTAAAATTTAAATTTTGAAATTTAAAATTTAAAATTTAAAATTTAAAATTTAAATTTTAAATTTTAAATGTAAATTTTTAAAAAATACTTTAAATTTAATTTAAACATAATAATGTTACTGTACATTTTAGAATATTGGTATGCTTGTGTTTGCAAATGCGTTGTAAGTGTTTATTATTTTCACAGTAAAGGTTATCTACCGTTTCTTTGGTTTGTACTGCATTTACTACAATTTTTTACGCTGTTATTTAACAATTGCATGCCGTGGTTTTTAAACTGATTTCATACGAATCCCTTCCCTACTGTACTATAATGGAGTTATACTTAAGGCCTTCATTTATGTTTTGAATGCATAAGTGTAAATACATTTGAATAATGACATAGTTTAGTTTTTCCACTTTGAAGCACATTTTTTCCCCCAAATCAGGTTTTGTCGTTTTAGTTATGATGGGCGGACCAATACGTGGCATTTCACAAAAGGTGTTAGGCGTACTTGCAAACCCAATGACATGCATGAATTAATCTGAGGCCACCCCTGAACCTCCGTTGCAGAAAGACAGGTAGCAGCTTATCGGCAGCGGCAAATAGGAGGTAACCAGCAAGGAAGGTGGTAACCATGGTGACATGTCTGTTGTCTGTCTGTCCACACGTGTGTATGTCAGGTTCTGACAGACTCCTGGCTTGGTTCAGTACACACACGCTTGTTGGAAAGAGCGTGGCGCACTCAGAGCTGTAGATATCAACAAGTTGGACATGGAGTTACATCATTTTGGGGGAATTCCTTCAAAAAGCAACTAAAGTGACGTTATATACACACATACATACACGTATACACACACACACACACATACATATATATATATATATATATATATATATATATATATATATATATATATATATATATATATATATATATATATATATATATATATATATACACACACATATACACACATATATACATATACACACACATCCATCCATCCATTTTCTACCGCTTTTCCCTTTTGGGGTCTCGGGGGATGCTGGAGCCTATCTCAGCTGCATTCGGGCGGAAGGCGGGGTACACCTTGGACAAGTCGCCACCTCATCACAAGGCCATACACACACACACATATATACAAACCCCATTTCCATATGAGTTGGGAAATGGTGTTAGATGTAAATATAAACGGAATACAATGATTTGCAAATCATTTTCAAGCCATATTCAGTTGAATATGCTACAAAGACAACATATTTGATGTCCAAACTCATAAACATTTTTTTTTTGTTGCAAATAATCACTAACTTTATAATTTGATGGCAGCAACACGTGACAAAGAAGTTGGGAAAGGTGGCAATAAATACTGATAAAGTTGAGGAATGCTCATCAAACACTTATTTGGAACATCCCACAGGTGAACAGGCAAATTGGGAACGGGTGGGTGCCATGATTGGGTATAAAAGTAGATTCCATGAAATGCTCAGTCATTCACAAACAAGGACGGGGCGAGGGTCACCACTTTGTCAACAAATGCCTGAGCAAATTGTTGAACAGTTTAAGAAAAACCTTTCTCAACCAGCTATTGCAAGGAATTTAGGGATTTCACCATCTACGCTCCGTAATATCATCAAAGGGTTCGGAGAATCTGGAGAAATCACTGCACGTAAGCAGCTAAGCCCGTGACCTTCCACCCCTCAGGCTGTACTGCATCAACAAGCGAACATAACCAAAACAAAACATGATCACACAGACATGACAAGATCAGAGTCATAAGTTAGGAGTGCTTCATTTTTTTGACCTGACCTCCTCCAGGTACTGCAGACCTGTATAAGGACACTCGCTTGAAATAAAGCAACTTTTGGTTGCCGTGTCACCCTTCTGTCCGGATGAGGATGACAAGACCAGAAATACACATCACTATCAACCCGATGTCGAGATTTATGTCAACCGCAAGGGAGTATTTTAAACGTAGAACAGAGTAATTTTTTAACAGTTGGTTTGTTTGGACCTAGCTTTGGTTTGGGATGGTTCCATTATTCATGTTCCCAGCGAGTGTGAACAGTACGTCCATCTCTTCCAATATCTGCAGCTCTGAGGCGTCTGTCCGCTTTCTGTGTTCTTTACGACGGATTATGCCGCTCACACTGCACTTTTGCGCGGATTAACCGCGGCACGCGCGTAGCCTGCTTGCATGGGAGGGCGAGAATGGAGGAAAGAACGGAGGCTCACTTCTCTTGCATGCCAGCTCTCACGGCAACAACCTCATGCATGCATGGCAACTCTCTCAGTGGCGTTTCGCTCGCTCGCGTCTCACTCTGTGATCGGTTTCTCTCCCCCAGTTCACCCAGTGGCGCCGACGACTCCAACCACACTCTCAAACCAGGACCGCCCCCGATTCCGAAATCCCCGTCCAAAGTAAAACATTTTTTTTGTGTTGCCAATACTCGGAGTTACAAAGGAATGTGTTTAAAATGCATCCATGTTGTCCTTGCAGCTAAGGCCGGCGGTGCCTCCTCCACCCAAGGTCACCCCGTCCAAGGAGATGAAGACGGAAAATATCATCGGCCTGTTCGATTCTGCAGCAAATCCTGATATTAGCGTCACATCACCGACAGAGGTTTGTGTCTATTCTGTCAACAAATTGCTTGGATTTGACTGACGTCACGTCCCGCCCATTAAATACGTGTGGTGGTCAAGCTAGCTCTGTTCTCAATGGGTATTTGGCGCCATTTATGTCATAGAATAGAATAGAATAGAATAGAATGGACCTTATTGTCATTATATTTGCACATAACGAGATTAAGGACTCCAATTTAAGGTGCGGTAGTGGGAACAAATATGGGGTAAAAATAAATTACACAAGAGGTAATAAAGAAAAAACTAACAATTGAAATAAACAGACTACTATCCAATAAAAATAATAAGCAACCCTGTACAATATACAAAACACTATAGAAATACAAAATACTGTACAATATACAGAACAAGACAAGAGTACCGGAGTAATAAATAACAATCAGTGTCGGACGTATTGCACTCGAAGGGTAATATTGCACAGTAGGGTATTAGGGTAGGATATTGTATAGGGTTGAATTATTTATTATAAGTTAGAGTTCAAGATGGGGACAGCTCTGGGAAAGAAGCTGTCTCTGAGCCTGTTAGTTCTGGCTCTGATGCACCTGTAGCACCTGCCTGATGGTAGCAGGTGGAACTGGTGGAAGCCAGGGTGTGTGCTGTCCTTGGTGATGCTTTTTGCTCTGTTGAGGCAACGGGAGTTGTGTAAATCCTTCAGGGAGGGGAGGCAGCAGCCGATGATTTTTTGTGCAGACCTTACGACCATCTGAATCGCCTGTTTGTCTGCTTCAGTGCGGCTGGCGTACCACACTGTTATGCAGTACGTCAGCAGGCTCTCGACAGCCGAGCGATAGAAGGTCACCATCAGCTGCCTCTCGTTTGTTCTTCCTCCATGATACGTTTGTTTAGTTTTGGACTCCGTTAGTTCCTGTTTTTGTTTGTGTTTTGGTTGCCATGACTGCAGATTATTTTCACCTGCCTCTGATTAGTGTTCGGGACGCTCACCTGCTCCTGGGCACTAATCAGCGAGCTACTTATTCCCGTTGGTCATACAACACGTCGCGTTGAGTATTCATGATTCCTGATCTTTGCCTTTTGTTTTCTTGTTCATATGCTTAGCGTTCATTGTTAGCTATTCCGCTAGCCTCCCGTTCTATAGGCGCGCTTGTTTTGTTTGTATCCCGCATGATTTATGGAAAATTAATCATTTCCTTACCCGCATTTTGCCCTCGGAGTTCCGTCTGCATCTTGGGAGATGCTATGCTCGTGTTGTTTTTGGCCGTACGAGTCGTTCAAAACGCAAAAAGGATAAACATTTCTTCAGAGTTCCTCGAGAGGTAATCGAAAAGGGCGTTAAGAGTGCAAGATTTTACCAAACGACGACGAGAAAATCACACAGCTCGCACTCCAGTCCAAGGGAGCAGAGTCAAAGAATGCACGAGTTTGCAGTGATCACTCCGTTAAAAAGTTTGTTTGATACACGTTTAATTTGTACTATCTTTTATCTTGATATTATTTGTATTTCTTAAACAAGTGTTTGCTTTGAGTGTTTCGAAAAGCACCAACTTGCCGAGTCTAAATAAAAGACATTAAATGTGAGCAAAACCTAAAAAGGTTAAGTTTTTACCAAAGGCAACAAATGAATCTTTCAGCACATACACAATGTTGACATCTATAGTTATATTTTGATAAACGATCATAAATGCCTTCCCGGTAAGGTCTATTCAGGTGTACTGGAGAGGAGGCTACGCCGGATAGTCGAACCTCGGATTCAGGAGGAACAGTGTGGTTTTCGTCCTGGTCGTGGAACTGTGGACCAGCTCTATACTCTCGGCAGGGTCCTTGAGGGTGCATGGGAGTTTGCCCAACCAGTCTACATGTGCTTTGTGGACTTGGAGAAGGCATTCGACCGTGTCCCTCGGGAAGTCCTGTAGGGAGTGCTCAGAGAGTATGGGGTAACGGACTGTCTGATTGTGGCGGTCCGCTCCCTGTACGATCAGTGTCAGAGCTTGGTCCGCATTGCCGGCAGTAAGTCGGACCCGTTTCCAGTGAGGGTTGGACTCCGCCAAGGCTGCCCTTTGTCACCCATTCTGTTCATAACTTTTATGGACAGAATTTCTATGCGCAGTCAAGGCGTTGAGGGTATCTGGTTTGGTGGCTGCAGGATTAGGTCTCTGCTTTTTGCAGATGATGTGGTCCTGATGGTTTCATCTGGCCAAGATCTTCAGCTCTCACTGGATCGGTTCGCAGCCGAGTGTGAAGCGACTGGGATGAGAATCAGCATCTCCAAGTCTGAGTCCATGGTTCTCGCACGGAAAAGGGTGGAGTGCCATCTCCAGGTTGGGGAGGAGATCTTGCCCCAAGTGGAGGAGTTCAAGTACCTCTGAGTCTTGTTCACGAGTGAGGGAAGAGTGGATGGTGAGATCGACAGGCGGATCGGTGCGGCGTCTTCAGTAATGCGGACGCTGTATCGATCCGTTGTGGTGAAGAAGGAGCTGAGCCGGAAGGCAAAGCTCTCAATTTACCGGTCGATCTACGTTCCCATCCTCACCTATGGTCAGGAGCTTTGGGTTATGACCGAAAGGACAAGATCACGGGTACAAGCGGCCCAAATGAGTTTCCTCCGCCGGGTGGCGGGTCTCTCCCTTAGAGATAGGGTGAGAAGCTCTGTCATCCGGGAGGAGTTCAAAGTAAAGCCGCTGCTCCTCCACATGGAGAGGAGCCAGGTGAGGTGGTTCGGGCATCTGGTCAGGATGCCACCCGAACGCCTCCCTAGGGAGGTGTTTAGGGCACGTCCGACCGGTAGGAGGCCACGTGGAAGACCCAGGACACGTTGGGAAAACTATCTCTCCTGGCTGGCCTGGGAATGCCTCGGGATCCCCTGGGAGGAGCTGGATGAAGTGGCTGGGGAGAGGGAAGTCTGGGCTTCCCTGCTTAGGCTGTTTCCCCCGCGACCCGACCTCGGATAAGCAGAAGAAGATGGATGGATGGATGGATCATAAATTAATCTTTCAGCAAGTACACAATGTTGACATCTCCAGGATCTATTGGATGATTTCTTCTCACGCTGTCACTTTCTTTTCTGTTGCCCCCGCAGCCGGCCAACTGGGACTCCTGGGTAAGTCAATCAAATCCAACAACAACAACTGCATATTATTGTTGAAGAGTGGCCATTGTGTTTTGTAACCATCGTGTCAGCACCATTGCCATGTTCTCACCCAGCATGTGTCCCCCGAGCACGAGGCCATATTGCTCCATATTTGTTTAGTTTCAGAGGTGGGTAGTAACGCGCTACATTTACTCCGTTACATCTACTTGAGTAACTTTTGGGATAAATTGTACTTCTAAGAGTAGTTTTAATGCAACATACTTTTACTTTTACTTGAGTATATTCATAGAGAAGAATCGCTACTTTTACTGCGTTCCATTTATCTACATTCAGCTCGCTACTCGCTACTGATTTTTATCCATCTGTTAATGCACGCTTTGTTTGTTTTGGTTTGTCAGACAGACCTTCAAAGTAGGATCTATCGCATGCCTGCGTTTCACCAATCAAATGCAGTCACTCGTGACGTTTGACTCCGTTTCACCAATCAAACAGAGCCAGGCGGTCACATGATTAACTACACATAAAGTTTTCAGCGGCAAACAACAAGCTTAAGCTTACATGAAGTCAACATCAAATTTGAGGAAGCACATGGCGGTAAGTAACGTAGTAGATATTTCGGCTGTCACCGTAAGGCTGATGTTAGCTTCCCTGCTATGAATCACTGTCAAATGTACATCGTGTGGGACATTTATTAACGCACTGCAGCCTCATAGACACACACACACACACACACACACACACACACACACACACACACACACACACACACACACACACACACACACACACACACACACACACACACACACACACACACACACACACACACACACGCACAGTCGCACACACACACACACACACACACACACACACACACACACACACACACACACACACACACACACACACACACACACACGCACAGTCGCACACACACACACACACACACGACACACACACACACACACACACACACACACACACACACACACACACACACACACACACACACACACACACACACACACACACACACACACACACACACACACACACACACACACACACACACACACACACACACACACACACACACACACACACACACGCATGCATACAAACACCAATCAGAAGTGCACAGTGTGTTCCCAGGTGCAGCCCACACCTATCATCAGTTTATGGTTTGCGTAAAGGCTAACTTGTTATTTTCCTTTGTAATATCTGCCTACTGAGCCTATGGTGCTGTTAAGTTATTGTGGCTCAATTTGCCTTAATTTTTTTTATGTTAATGTATTATTATTTAATATATATTATTGTTTTAGTTGCTTAAGAGATATTCCTGGCTCTGAATTTGCTCATTGCTATTTTTATGTTTTTGTGCATTATTTGTTGCCGTCATCATTAAACGAACAGGTTACTCATCAGTTACTCAGTACTGAGTAGTTTTTTCACAACATACTTTTTACTTTTACTCAAGTAAATATTTGGGTGACTACTCCTTACTTTTACTTGTGTAATAAATCTCTAAAGTAACTACTCTTACTTGAGTACAATTTCTGGCTACTCTACCCACCTCTGTTTACTTTTCATTTGCGTGTCCCAAATCTCTTTGTGCATTGTCTGCAATGTTCGATGTCCGAGCACTAAAACCATTACATAGCACAAATAGAGCTTGGGAATAAGTCAATCAGTTTCAAACATTTTGTTTTTTATCATTGAGTGTACTATTCTGTTACAAATGTCCACATGCAAATATTGGAACTGAATTGACCTCATGTTTGAGTCCCTGTTGGTTACGCTGAGGTAGCACACAGGGAACAGTTGCAATCAAGGGAAGTTGCTCATCCTTTTCGGGCCATGAAAAGAGAACCTTGTGGGCAGCTTCACGGAGCCTTGCTTGCAACGCGGCCGAACCGACCCCTTTTGTCACCGCTGTAAGAGCGATGTGTCTCCAAGATGTTCTCCAGGCAAACATTTTCACCATGGAATGACACCTCTGCTCTTACAAAGTTCCTGACCCCGCCCCCGTCCTCCATGTGACCATAGAAGAGCGAGCATCGAGCTTCTGATGAAAAAAAGTCTTCCTTTTCCTTTGCTTTTTTTCTAACCTCTTGAACCCTCAACCTGTTTTTCACAAGTTTGCAACACATTTCACTTTTGGGTAAAATAGCTTTATCGGATCTTTTTGTACATTGTATGCATTAAAAAGTCCCAACCCTGCACACGTAGGCCACCAGAGGATCCTAACCCTAACCCTAACCCTAACCCTAACCCTAACTCTAAAACTAACCCTATGGGAAATGAGCTAAACACGTTAAGCTTTGTCTTGACCACAGGATACAGGAGAGAGGAGGCGATGTGCAGGTTAAAAAAATATATTATAAGGGGAACTACACTTTTAAAAAAAATGTTTTGCCTATCATTCACAATCCTTATGGAGACGAGAACACATATGTTTTTTGTTTTTTCTAATAAATTCTAACTTGTAAATCAATGCTAGCAAAGGTCAACGAACAATGTAGCGAAGAAGGATTCACTCTATAAATTGTTCTTTTTTATATTCCTCGCTGTAAGTATATATATAATGTAGTAACATTCATAATAACATGTAATATATACATGATGTAACTATATATATAATGTAGTAACATTCATAATAACATGTAATATATACATGATGTAAGTATATATGTAATGTAGTAACATTCATAATAACATGTAATATATACATGATGTAACTATATATATAATGTAGTAACATTCATAATAACATGTAATATATACATGATGTAAGTATATATATAATGTAGTAACATTCATAATAACATGTAATATATACATGATGTAAGTATATATGTCATGTAGTAACATTCATAATAACATGTGATATATACATGATGTAAGTATATATGTCATGTAGTAACATTCATAATAACATGTAATATATACATGATGTAAGTATATATGTCATGTAGTAACATTCATAATAACATGTGATATATACATGATGTAAGTATATATGTCATGTAGTAACATTCATAATAACATGTAATATATACATGATGTAAGTATATATGTCATGTAGTAACATTCATAATAACATGTAATATATACATGATGTAAGTATATATGTCATGTAGTAACATTCATAATAACATGTAATATATACATGATGTAAGTATATATGTCATGTAGTAACATTCATAATAACATGTAATATATACATGATGTAAGTACATATATAATGTAGTAACATTCATAATAACATGTAATATATACATGATGTAAGTAAATATGTCATGTAGTAACATTCATAATAACATGTAATATATACATGATGTAAGTATATATGTCATGTAGTAACATTCATAATAACATGTAATATATACATGATGTAAGTATATATGTAATATAGTAACATTCATAATAACATGTAATATATACATGATGTAATATAACAAAATAAAAATTACATAGATTTTTGCTTTTTTTGGATCGATTAATAATCGTTACAAATAAAAATTGCGATTAATCTGAAAATCGTATTTTTTTTACACCCAGCATACCTTAACTAGTTTGCTTTACTCTTTAAAATTCCCCTAATGATTTACCAACAACATTCAATCCCTTAGGGCAGGGGTCCCCAAACTTTTTGACTCAGGGGCCGCATTGGGTTAAAAAAATTTGGCCGGGGGCTGGGCTATATATATATATATATGTATATATATATATATATATATATATATATATATATATATATATATATATATATATATATATATATATATATATATATATATATATATATATATATATATATATATATATATATATATATATATATATATATATATATATATATATATATATATAAAATCTGGCAAGCTTCTGCTTGAATTTTGGACCACTTCTCTTGACAAAATTGGTGCAGTTCAGCTAAATTTGTTGGTTTTCTGACATGGACTTGTTTCTTCAGCATTGTCCACACGTTTAAGTCAGGAGTTTGGGAAGGCCATTCTAAAACCTTCATTCTAGCCTGATTTAGCCATTCCTTTACCACTTTTGAGGTGTGTTTGGGAGTCATTGTCCTGTTGAAAAATAAATAAAAATGAATAAAAATAAAAATAAAAATATATTTGTAGAGGTTGCCCTCTAGTGGGTTCCTCGGACCACCATACACCGCCACGAGAGCCCGGATTTCAGGGTACAACACTTTTATTTTCTTAAATGTTGAGAGGCTTTTGCTTTCCAGCAAAATGTCTTTGTCTTAGTCCGTGTCTCTCTCTCTCTAGCTCCCACTCCAACCCCCTGTCTCGTTCCGGCTGCTGCTAATAAAGGCGACAGGTGATTAGATAACAAGGCACAGCCCGGCAATCTACTCACCTGTCGCTGTCTTCGAGGCCGGTCCTTGCACACTACGTTCCGCGGCAGGCCCGTAGGCCACGCCCCCCTCCACAATATTATAATTTTTTTTTTTACTTAGGACTTCCCGCAGGCCGGATTTTGGACGCTGGTGGGCCGTATGCATATTTTGGGGTCCCCTGATCTACATCAACAATAGGATTTGTCTGAGTGGCTGGACAGGGCAGATAGAAAAAATAAAAAATAAAAAATAAAAAATAAAAAATAAAAAATAAAAAATAAAAAATAAAAAATAAAAAATAAAAAATAAAAAATAAAAAAAAAAAAATAAAAAAAAAAATAAAAAAAATAAAAAATAAAAAATAAAAAATAAAAAATAAAAAATAAAATAAAAAAATAAATAAAATAAAATAAAATAAAAAAATAAATTGTAAAAAATTATAAAAAATTATAAAAAAATTATAAAAATTATAAAAAATTATAAAAAATTATAAAAAATTAAAAACCTTTTTTTTTTTTAAATTAAAAAAAATTATGAAAAAAAAAAAAAAATACAAAAAAATAAATAAAATCAAAAATAATTAAAAGAAATGAATTAAAAAAAATTTTTAAAATTAAAAAAAAAAAAATTACAATTAATTAATTTTCAAAATTTATTTTTTAAAAAAAATAATTTTTTAAAAATAAAATTATAAAAAATTTAAATAAATTACAAAAAAATATATATTTAAAAAAAGTAAATCACACATATTTTTGCTTTTTTTGATTCGATTAATAATCGTTACAAATAAAAATTGCGATTAATCTGAAAATCTTTTTTTTTGACACCCAGCATACCTTAACTAGTTTGCTTTACCCTTTAACATTCCCCTAATGATTTACCAACCCAGCCTCGAGGTAAAAAAATGTGTAATGACCTCTGACCCCTCAAAACCCGACCCCCGCCCCTTAGCCAGAGGATGGCAGTGCCCAGGAAGAAGAGCCCACCCAGATGCACTATGACCCCGTGGCGGCCGCTACGGAGGCCTGGGATGATGACGACGGCACCGAGCCCGTCCGCTACGACCCCATAGTCGCCGCAGCCTCGGAGGGCTGGGGCGACGACGGAACCCAAGCGGCTCCCTATGACCACCACGAGGAATGTGGCGATGACGAGGTCCGTGACCACCGGGAGGTCACGGTGGAGGACGGGGGTCAGCCCATGGCGGAGGACGAGCCTAGCGAGAGTCCCGCGGAGGCTCCGGTCGACGCTGGCGAAGAGGAAGCGCCCCCTGCTAATGAAGAGGATCAGGTAACCCAGGAGATGCATCTGGATGGATGAAGGAGGGCGGATGCATCAGATCTGGAGGAGGTTTGGGGTGGTAGCAAAAAGACAAAATGCGATTGGCTGATGAATAATGAGACAGCTAAGCACACCTTGCTAGTGGAAATGCTTATTCAGCATCCTTGTGGAGCGCTCTGCTTGTGTTGTCGTCCGTCTCGTCTCTCACTTAATCTTCCGGAAAAAAAAAAGAAATACATCTTCCGTGGGTTGGGATCACGTGTGAACTCCGGTGTGTTTGTGGTCTCAGGGAGAGGAGGCGGAGGAAGCAGCGCCCGCAGAGGAATCAGCAGCGGCGGCCGCAGAAGAAGAAACGGCGCCGGAGGAGGTGAGTACGTAGGAACTGATTTTGGACAACAAGAAAGATGAGGCGGCATGTGGTGAGCACGCCCACCTCAGTGTGGAGTTTGCATGTTCTGGTGCTTGGTTTTTTTTGGGGGGGTTTGGGGGTTTGGAGGAGGGGGTGCTCCACTCTGCACCCACAGTCCAAAAACCTACTCAAGTATTTGATCCCCTGCTGGTTTTTAAAGACATGATCTGGGTCAAGTTTATTTGGGTGTTTGTTGTTGTTGTTTTTAGCAATCGGCATTCTGCACTCTCAACGCAGCCCGAATCCGGGTCACGGCACCAATGATTAGAACATCCCCTTTTGTAGGAGGGAAGAGTCCACCCAGATCCTTTTGTTCCAAGGCTAAAATGACAGAAGTAAGGAAGGAAGTGATCAAAACGGAAAGTTAACTAGGCGTGGGTATGCCGTTCTTCTCTTTACGTATGGTTTCTGGTACCTCTTGTTCCGGAACCTAAATGAGATGCAATGTGCGTTTATTTGCAGGCATCTCAAATGTCAGCAGACAACATTCAATTCCGCGTCCAAATATAATTATTTTTTTATTGTTTTTCATGATATATCGTAGCGTGCAAGGTAAAAATTCCGTCTAAGAGACTGAAAATATGGTCTGACTACAAAGAAATTTGAAAGAAAAAAAAAAGATCCCCTGCTGGTTTTGTATGTCAGCACCTTTTTAAAGACTTGATCGGGGTGAAGTTTATTTGGGTGTAGTGAATGACAATAAAAAGGAAGTCTAAGTCAAGTCTAAGTTTGAATGTTGAAGAGCTGACGCTGAATTGAAATGCTAATGGTATGTAGGATGAATGTAGAAATGGTTTGAATGTTGAAGAGTTTGGATTTCCAGGAAAAACGGAGATTGGTTTAGAACTTGAGAAAGTGTTAGTTGGATGAATGGAATATGTTGAAGGTGGAATGGTTCGAATCGGCTGAAAAATGTGCGAATTGTGGAAGTTTCAAAAATAGATCATCCATTTAAATGGGGAAAATGTCCCTGAAAACTGGGAATTATTGGAAATCCGGGAATTTAAAAAAAATGTTGACGGAAAGCACACAATTTTGAACTGGCTGAATATTTTTGGAGTTGGACTGGTTTGAATTGGATGAAAATTAAAATTAATTTCAATGGGAATTTTGGAATTTCGGGAAAAGCGGGAATTTTGGGAAAAAGGTTAAAAGACTTGAATGTTCTGAATGAGTTGAAATAGTTGGTTTTGGAATTTTTCAAATCGAAATGTCGAAGTAGTAACATTTTTAATTGAGAAATGGAATTAAGGAATTCCAGGAATTTCTGGAAAACCAGTTCAAAAAACAATTTATTTTTTTGGTCCTGATTAAGAGGAATGTTTTGATGGTGGAACGGTTGAAGTGGTTTGAAAAATGCGGAAGGAGCAGTCGCCAGAATAAAGGGTCAACAAAGGGTTTGAAAAAAAGGGAATTCCTGGAATTTTTTTGAACTTGGAAAAATATTAGTTTGAAGGTCCAGAATGAGTGGAATATGTTGAAGGTGGAATTGTTTGAATAGTTTAAAAAACGTGGAAGGAGTAGTCGACAGAAAAAAGGGTCAACAATTTTTTTTGACTTGGTTGAAAAATTTGGAAATGGTGGAAGTTTGAAAAATGGCCAATTTATTTTGAATGGGAAAAATGTCCCGGAAAACCTAGAATTCTGAGAAAACTTGGAATTTTTGGAATTTGTCAAGGGAAAGCCCGCGATTCCCGAATAGGCTGAACAGTGTGAAGTTGGAACACTTTGAATCGGATGAATAATGTGGAAGGTAGAGCGCGCCAAAATCTGGAGAAGAAGAAGAAGAATCAATAGATGAATTTTGGCAAATGTGTGAATGTTTTGCAGCATTCACTCAATAAAGTTCAATGGAATGTCTTTAACCGTGCAGACACCAACAGCCAAGGAGGCACCAGCAGAGGCAGCAGAGGCAGCAGAGGCAGCGTCAACAGACATACCCCCCGGGTTCCTGTTCAAAGTAAGACCAGACCTGACAGAGGGAGAGAGTTGAATCACAACAATGGAATATTCTGTGTTTCTGTGTGAAAAGGTCCAGGTGATGCATGACTATGCAGCCAACGACACTGACGAACTGGAGATGAAGGCAGGAGATGTGGTGCTTGTGATTCCTTTTGACAATCCAGACGAACAGGTACGGACAAAGTCCAAGATGGTATATCAGTCACGGATTCCAGTTGATTTAGTTCTTATTTCCAACTGAACTTGGGCCCCTGTGTTGTTGTACTTGAAGTTGTTTAACGGCGTTGTTAGGTTCGAGTCGGTTACAGTGGGTCCGGATTGATTTTTGCCTCGTCCCCCAAGAACGCACTCGCGACCCAGAAAAGTCCAAGATGGCACAGTACTACCAGCTAGTCCGAGATAAACCAACCACAATGCTTCACGGGAACGAGGCAAAGGCTAACCCGGAGACAATGTAGCGAAATAGCCTCATAGCATCAAGAATTCACGTAGAAAATGAACATTTATTGACAAATATGCATCAGTCACGTATTCCAGTTGATTTAGTTCTTATTTCCAACTGAACACGGGCCCTGTGTTGTTGTACTTGAAGCGGTTTAACGGCGTTGTTAGGTTGGAGTCGGTTACAGTGGGTCCAGGGTTGATTTTTGCCTCGTCCCCCAAGAACGCACTCGCGACCCAGAAAAGTCCAAGATGGCACAGTATTACCAGCTAGTCCGAGATAAACCAACCACAATGCTTCACGGGAACGAGGCAAAGGCTAACCCGGAGACAATGTAGCGAAATAGCCTCATAACATCAAGAATCTACGTAGAAAATGAACATTTATTGACAAATATGCATCAGTCACGGATTCCAGTTGATTTAGTTCTCATTTCCAACTGAACACAGGCCCCTGTGTTGTTGTACTCCAAGCGGTTTAACGGCGTTGTTAGGTTCGAGTCGGTTACAGTGGGTCCGGGTTGATTTTTGCCTCGTCCCCCAAGAACGCACTCGCGACCCAGAAAAGTCCAAGATGGCACAGTATTACCAGCTAGTCCGAGATAAACCAACCACAACGCTTCACGGGAACGAGGCAAAGGCTAACCCGGAGACACTGTAGCGAAATAGCCTCATAACATCAAGAATCCACGTACAAAATGAACATTTATTGACAAATATGCATCAGTCACGGAGTCCAGTTGATTTAGTTGTTATTTCCAATTGAACACGGGCTCCTGTGTTGTTGTACTTGAAGCGGTTTAACGGCGTTGTTAGGTTCGAGTCGGTTACTGTGGGTCCGGGTTGATTTTTGCCTCGTCCCCCAAGAACGCACTCGCGACCCAGAAAAGTCCAAGATGCCACAGTATTACCAGCTAGTCCGAGATAAACCAACCACAATGCTTCACGGGAACGAGGCAAAGGCTAACCCGGAGACACTGTAGCGAAATAGCCTCATAACATCAAGAATCCACGTAGAAAATGAGTATATATTGACAAATATGCATCAGTCACGGATTCCAGTTGATTTAGTTCTTATTTCCAACTGAACACGGGCCCCTGTGTTGTTGTACTTGAAGCGGTTTAACGGCGTTGTTAGGTTCGAGTCGGTTACTGTGGGTCCGGGTTGATTTCTGCCTCATCCCCCAAAAACGCACTCGCAACCCTGAAAAGTCCAAGATGGCACAGTATTACCAGCTAGTCCGAGATAAACCAACCACAATGCTTCACGGGAACGAGGCAAAGGCTAACCCGGAGACACTGTAGCGAAATAGCCTCGTAACATCAAGAATCCACGTACAAAATGAACATTTATTGACAAATATGCATCAGTCACGGATTCCAGTTGATTTAGTTCTTATTTCCAACTGAACACGGGCCCCTGTGTTGTTGTACTTGAAGCGGTTTAACGGCGTTGTTAGGTTCGAGTCGGTTACTGTGGGTCCGGGTTGATTTCTGCCTCATCCCCCAAAAACGCACTCGCAACCCTGAAAAGTCCAAGATGGCACAGTATTACCAGCTAGTCCGAGATAAACCAACCACAATGCTTCACGGGAACGAGGCAAAGGCTAACCCGGAGACACTGTAGCGAAATAGCCTCGTAACATCAAGAATCCACGTACAAAATGAACATTTATTGACAAATATGCATCAGTCACGGATTCCAGTTGATTTAGTTCTTATTTCCAACTGAACACGGGCCCCTGTGTTGTTGTACTTGAAGCGGTTTAACGGCGTTGTTAGGTTCGAGTCGGTTACTGTGGGTCCGGGTTGATTTCTGCCTCATCCCCCAAAAACGCACTCGCAACCCTGAAAAGTCCAAGATGGCACAGTATTACCAGCTAGTCCGAGATAAACCAACCACAATGCTTCACGGGAACGAGGCAAAGGCTAACCCGGAGACACTGTAGCGAAATAGCCTCGTAACATCAAGAATCCACGTACAAAATGAACATTTATTGACAAATATGCATCAGTCACGGATTCAGTTGATTTAGTTCTTATTTCCAACTGAACACGGGCCCCTGTGTTGTTGTATTTGAAGCGGTTTAACTGCGTTGTTAGGTTCGAGTCGGTTACTGTGGGTCCGGGTTCATTTTTGCCTCGTCCCCCAAGAACGCACTCGCGACCCAGAAGAGTCCAAGATGGCACAGTATTACCAGCTAGTCTGAGATAAACCAACCACAATGCTTCACGGGAACGAGGCAAAGGCCAACCCGGAGACACTGTATTATACGTTACCGAAATAGCCTCATAACATTAAGAATCCACGTAGAAATTGAGTATTTATTGACTAATAGGCATCAGTCACGGATTCCAGTTGATTTAGTTCTTATTTCCAACTGAACACGGGCCCCTGTGTTGTTGTACTCCAAGCGGTTTAACGGCGTTGTTAGGTTCGAGTCGGTTACAGCGGGTCCGGGTTGAATGAAGCAACAATACAACATCGCTTACTGTAAAGCACTTTTTTTGTTGCCGCTGGCCTTTGCATGACTAGTGCTATATAAATAAAAGGTGATTGATGGATTGATGCAGGATGACGGCTGGCTGATGGGAATGAAGCAGGAGGACTGGCTGCAGAACCAGGAGAAGGCCCCCAAAGGAGTGTTCCCGGAAAACTTCACCCAGAGGCTGTGAACGATCTTCATCACCTTCCCCGTCTCATCCCACCCCCTGTCCTTTTGTCTTGTCACCTGGACTTTGTCCCACAGGAGCAGAGCTGTCACACCCCCTTGCTGAAAACGCCCGTTGTCGTGACGTCTGCCGCTCAGGCGGAACTTCTGCAAAAAAAACAAAAAGCAAAAAGACAAATCACAGCCATTTCAAACTAAGTGCTATCGCTGAGGGACGGATGACAGAATCCTGCAGGATAAAAGCAGCCGTCACTGTAACTGACTCTACCAGAGTGTTAAATCTCTGTTCTGATACAGTAGGTAAAGGATTCATATGGCCCCATTCCTGGGGCGTGGGGGGGTCTCGCGTAGAGGGCGAGGTGCCATTAACCAATTTGTAATGCATTCTGATGAAAATGTTGGGAAGATATTCAACACTCCACTCTGTCGAGCCATTTGTGCACAGTATAAGTTGTTCAGGTTGCCGACCACAGCATTTATTTATATGACCCGATGCAAACAACCTTCCCTAGTCAAAAAAAATTTCACCGACACAAAATGCCAACAGACATGGTTACACATAACACAATTTTAAAAACACGTCAATGCATCATACAGAAATTTGACTGTAAGTCATTCAGGTCTCTGACCACTTGTGCTTTGAATGGATTCAAGCGCAGCATTTATTTATGCGACCCAATGCAAACAACCTTCCCTAGTCATGGAGCCGAAAAAATAAAAAATATATAAGTTATGCAGGTTATTCAGGTCTCTGACCACTTGTGCTTTGGAATGGATCCAAGTGCAGCATTTATTGATGTGACCCAGTGCAAACAACCTTCCCTAGTCATGGTGCCAAAAAAAAAAAATGTTTTAACCGACACAAAATGCCATCAGACATTGTCACACAAAACACAATTTGTGGCTATTTAAAAAAAACAAAAAACGTCCATGCATCATACAGAAGTTTCAGAATGACACCCATTTAAATCCTTTACAAAGCATGATGGGAAAAATGCAAAACACCATTTCTATTTCTGAGGGATTGCAAAACTTTACATACATATGTACATATATCAGATTCAGAGCTTTATTTGTCCATTCTTAACATGTACAAGACACATAAGAACTGAAATTACATTTTCGGCACAATCCCGCTAAGAGCAGACATACGTTACAGGGAGACAAGACGGGACCGCCAACGGATCAGCCACTTAGGGCGCTCCTTAAAAAGGTGGGAAAAAGGTGACATTGGGGAAGGGGGGACGAGTAAAAAAAATATCAGTCTGAGGCTGGACCCTCAGGAATGGTCCAGACTGAGTCCGAGGAAAAAACCTCACATAGCATGGCACACATAAACATGGTACATGTAATCACAACAACTCGCAACAGAGTCATCCAACAGGACTTTGGAGGCCGGCAGCTGCTGTTGAGCGCTACTCAGCCCCCACAACCCCGGAGGAATTAAGCAGTGGTGAAGGCGTTGATTTGGGGAGGGGTGTGTGCGTGCATGTATGCCCAATTAACTTGGGTGAGATGTTGGAATTGTCTTTATGGGCCGAGGCCGGCCCCAAGAGTTCAAGAGTTCAAGAGTCCGACCCAGGTGCTTTTGAAAAAAAGGGAAGGGTCAAAAGCGTCCATCTTTGAGGAGTCCTCAGGGGAGTGTTTTCAAACAGCCTGTTCCTCAAGGCCATTCGAGGGAGTCAAATCGTAGATTAAGATGTTGTTTTTTCTTCGAGCAGTCAAAACAATGACATTCCTGCTCTGTATGCTGGCTCTGACAATTCCAATTTATTCTTTCTCTAACTTCATCAAGATGGAATCTACCTTGCGATTCAAATCAACAATCGCTCCAGTCTGTGATCCCACAGCACGACCCAATCCTTCCATTGCGTTGAACAGCCTGTTGGCCCCTTGAGTGGCTGCCATCGTCTTCCGAATTTGACGATACACCAGAGCAATGCCCAGCCCAATCAGCAAATGCCCTGCGATCACAGCTCCAAATAGGTAGATGTCTTCCACGTCCTCGATGGAAAGGACTGAGAGGCACATGATTCTCCAAGTATTCCAGGAATCTCTCACGTACCCCGCAGCAATGGTTCCATCAGGGCAGCCAGGCTCCCCCGAACCTCTTTTCCTTGTCGAAAAGACTGTGTCAATTGCGTCGAGAGTCCAGTTGATCAAATTCATTTTGATGTTTAGATTTGAGGACAGCTCAAGAAAAGAGGCTTCAAAAAGTTCGGACAAAGACAAGGACACAAGAAAGCAAGCGGGAAGGAGGAGGAGCAGGGAAAAATGCGACCACCCTCACCAAGAGGCAAGACAGAGAAATATATAATATATAATATATACATATATATATCTAAATACTTATACATTTTAGTCCAGTGCGGGCCCCAGGGCAAAATGTTTGGACACCCCTGCTCTACTGCCATCCCGCGGCTAAAATGAATGGTGCACCTCCCCAATTCGACACGTTTCCCGCGTCAGGTAAACCGTGACAAATGAGGCCATATGAATCACCTCCCTACTATATGTTTTTGTCACATGTAGCAAGTGGAACTGAAATGTCCTTCAAAGGTTATTCGGGCCTGACGGATTCCAGTCCATTTAGTTCTTATTTCCAACTGAACACGGGCCTTCTGTTGTTGTACTGGAAGCCGTTTAACAACGTTGTTAGGTTTGAGTCAGTTACAGTGGGTCTGCGTTGATTTTTGCCTCGTGCCCCAAGAACGCACTAGAGACCCTGAAAAGTCCAAGATGGGACAGTATTACCTGCTCTCACATGCCACCTGGTGGTTGTTTGAGCACACTGCAGCTAGTCCGAGATAAACCAACCACAATGCTTCACGGGAACGAGGCAAAGGCTAACCCACAGATACTGTATTATGCGTTACCGAAAAAGCCTCATAACATCAAGAATCCACATAGAACATTTGCATTTATTGACCAATATGCATCAGTCACGGATTCCAGTTGATTTAGTTCTTATTTCCAACTGAACACGGGCCCCTGTGTTGTTGTACTCCAAGCGGTTTAACAGCGTTGTTAGGTTCGAGTCGGTTACAGTGGGTCCGGGTTGATTTTGGCCTCGTCCCCCAAGAACGCACTTGCGACCCTGAAGAGTCCATGTTGGCACAGTATTACCAGCTAGTCCGAGATAAACCAACCACAATGCTTCACGGGAACGAGGCAAAGGCTAACCCGGAGACAATGTAGCGAAATAGCCTCGTAACATCAAGAATCCATGTAGAAAATGAGCATTTATTGACAAATATGCATCAGTCACGGATTCCAGTTGATTTAGTTCTTATTTCCAACTGAACACGGGCCCCTGTGTTGTTGTACTCCAATGGCGTTTAACGGCGTTGTTAGGTTCGAGTCGGTTAAAGTGGGTCCGGGTTGATTTTTGCCTCGTCCCCCAAGAACGCACTCGCGACCCTGAAGAGTCCAAGATGGCACAGTATTACCAGCTAGTCTGAGATAAACCAACCACAATGCTTCACGGGAACGAGGCAAAGGCTAACCCGGAGACAATGTAGCGAAATAGCCTCGTAACATCAAGAATCCACGTAGAAAATTTGCATTTATTGACAAATATGCACCAGTCACGGATTCCAGTTGATTTAGTTCTTATTTCCAACTGAACACGGGCCCCTGTGTTGTTGTACTCCAATGGCGTTTAACGGCGTTGTTAGGTTCGAGTCGGTTACTGTGGGTCCGGGTTGATTTTTGCCTCGTCCCCCAAAAACGCACTTGCGACCCTGAAGAGTCCAAGATGGCACAGTACTACCAGCTGGTCCGAGATAAACCAACCTCAATGCTTCACGGGAACGAGGCAAAGGCTAACCCGTAGACACTGTAGCGAAATAGCCTCGTAACATCAAGAATCCACGTAGAAAATGAGCATTTATTGACAAATATGCATCAGTCACGGATTCCAGTTGATTTAGTTCTTATTTCCAACTGAACACGGGCCCCTGTGTTGTTGTACTGGAAGCGGTTTAACAGCGTTGTTAGGTTTGAGTCGGTTACAGTGGGTCCGGGTTGATTTTTGCCTTGTCCCCCAAGAACGCACTTGCGACCCTGAAGAGTCCAAGATGGCACAGTACTACCAGCAGTCCGAGATAAACCAACCACAATGCTTCACGGGAACGAGGCAAAGGCTAACCCGGAGACAATGTAGCGAAATAGCCTCGTAACATCAAGAATCCACGTAGAAAATTAGCATTTATTGACAAATATGCATCAGTCACGGATTCCAGTTGATTTAGTTCTTACTTCCAACTGAACACGGGGCCCTGTGTTGTTGTATTCCAAGCGGTTTAACAGCGTTGTTAGGTTCGAGTCGGTTACAGTGGGTCCGGCTTGATTTTTTCCTCGTGCCCTGAGAACGCACTAGCGACCCTGAAAAGTCCAAGATGGTACAGTATTACCTGCTCTCACATGCCTCCTGGTGGTTGTTTGAGCACACTGCAGCTAGTCTGAGATAAACCAACCACAATGCTTCACAGGAACGCAGGATTCTCACGGGAACGAGGCAAAGGCTAACCCGGAGACACTGCATTATGCGTTACTGAAATAGCCTCATAACATTAAGAATCCGGGTTGATTTTTGCCTCGTCCCCCAAGAACGCACTTGCGACCCTGAAGAGTCCAAGATGGCACAGTATTACCAGTTAGTCCGAGACAAACCAACCACAATGCTTCAAGGGAACGAGGCAAAGGCTAACCCGGAGACACTGTAGCGAAATAGCCTCATAACATCAAGAATCCACGTAGAAAATGAGTATTTATTGACAAATATGCATCAGTCACGGATTCCAGTTGATTTAGTTCTTATTTCCAACTGAACACGGGGCTCTGTGTTGTTGTACTCCGTGACTGATGCTTATTTGTCAATAAATGCTCATTTTCCACGTAGATTCTTGATGTTTTGAGGCTATTTCGCTAACGCATAATGCAGTGTCTCCGGGTTAACCTTTGCCTTGTTCCCGTGAAGCATTGTGGTTGGTTTATCTCGGACTAGCTGGTAATACTGTGCCATCTTGGACTTTTCAGGGTTGCGAGTGCGTTCTCGGGGGACGAGGTGACTGATGCTTATTTGGGTCCGGGTTGATTTTTGCCTCGTCCCCCAAGAACGCACTCGCGACCCTGAAGAGTCCAAGATGGCACAGTATTACCAGCTAGTCCGAGATAAACCAACCACAATGCTTCACGGGAACGAGGCAAAGGCTAACCCGGAGACACTGTAGCGAAATAGCCTCCTAACATCAAGAATCCACGTAGAAAATGAGCATTTATTGACAAATATGCATCAGTCACGTATTCCAGTTGATTTAGTTCTTATATCCAACTGAACACGGGCTCCTGTGTTGTTGTACTCCGTGACTGATGCTTATTTGTCAATAAATGCTCATTTTCCACGTAGATTCTTGATGTTTTGAGGCTATTTCGCTAACGCATAATGCAGTGTCTCCGGGTTAACCTTTGCCTCGTTCCTGTGAAGCATTGTGGTTGGTTTATCTCGGACTAGCTGGTAATACTGTGCCATCTTGGACTTTTCAGGGTTGCGAGTGCGTTCTCGGGGGACGAGGTGACTGATGCTTATTTGGGTCCGGGTTGATTTTTGCCTCGTCCCCCAAGAACACGCTCGCGACCCTGAAGAGTCTAAAATGGCACAGTATTACCAGCTAGTCCGAGATAAACCAACCACAATGCTTCACAGGAACGAGGCAAAGGCTAACCCGGAGACACTGTAGCGAAATAGCCTCCTAACATCAAGAATCCACGTAGAAAATGAGCATTTATTGACAAATAAGCATCAGTCAGGCCAACAAAGCGCTGCTATTGCTACTAAAACACACTCCAATCAAACACACGCTAACTGAGCCAGATTCAGCCACTTTTAAAAGATCAACTCCTCCCCCTTTTTGCGTCGATACGAGGGCAACTCTTTCCAAATATGCACCAGAGCTACCTGTTTTATTTTTGTATGCTTCCGAGCAAAAGACGACGTGCAGCCTCGCGGTCCACATATTGGCCAACTGAGGATGCTGGCGAGTGTTTTGTATTTAAGTCAGGTTTGTCTGCAAAGTCCTAAACACACCAAGCAGATTTTACATTTCTCTCAATGTTCATGCATTCAACTGAAAATATAAATGTGTGTGTTTGAAAGTGTGTGTGTGTGTGTGTGTGGGGGGGGAT
This sequence comes from Entelurus aequoreus, assembly GCF_033978785.1. NCBI lineage: Eukaryota > Metazoa > Chordata > Actinopteri > Syngnathiformes > Syngnathidae > Entelurus > Entelurus aequoreus. Next base: position 10,511,654 of record NC_084743.1, read on the forward strand.
TCTCTATCTACGGGCTGATGTTACTGGACAATATGAAGGACACGATTACAGACGTTATTGTGCATTTGTCGTGTATAAGTGTAATTTTGCCAAGTGATGACATATTCTATGACGACATATCCGTGTGTGAGTTCACGTGAGCATGCTGACTTCCCACGTCTTGTTGTGAGAACGCCATCTTTAAAGCAAGGAGTTTGAGTTTTTGCTGTTTTTTTCCATTGATTTTGTTATTTAAAGGGTACCTGCACTTTTTTTTTTATAAATGTTGTCCATCATTCACAATCCTTATGTGAGACAAGAACACATTTATTTCAAAATGTTATTTTTTTTTTTTTTTTTGTGCATTCTAAGTCGTAAAATACAGCAAGTAAGAGGCGGCTAAGAGGAGTACGCTATTACGCCCTTAAATAATAATACTCCATTTACATTTTGTGACCTGAACATAAACAAGTATTAGCGATATTGTTATTATAAGAGCTAACACAGACCGACTATTTTTTAGCAACGCCGTGATCACACACTGCTATATTGTCATATTGAGCTGCTGCGTCGCCTCTGAGATGGTGAAAGTTAATTCTAGATTATAAATCGTGCCTCTCACCTGGATAGTAGAAGGTTGTGGACATAAACCCACAAGTTGGTCAACTTTGACATCCGACTTAGACCCGGTGTTGGCGAGAAAGACAAGGAAAAAAAATTCTTGTTTGTGCTAAGGATTATGATGAATCCTTCATCTGAACGGGAAGATTTAAACATGATGCTTAGTGTTTGACTAAAGCTGCATCCGTTTAGCACACAGCTTCTAAAACCTGTAGATCATCCTCCTTATATTCAGGCTCAAAAATAGAAGCTTCTGGATTATCATTTGTCCCAAAGTCGTCTTTGTTGTCTCTCATCAAGTCTGATGAATTCTTCATCTGAACGGGAAGATATAAACATCCCATCAGTCTTTATCCCAATGAGAGCAGACATTGTACAGTAAGTGATTGTTTTATTATGTTGATCGTTTTGTATATCTTGTTTAGCCCTCTAAAGAATACCCAAATGCTTCCAACAATACTCCATTTACATGTCGTGACCTGAATATTAACAACTATGCTATAACAGCGATATTGTTACGATAAGCGCTAATGCAGACAAACTATTTTTAGTGACAGTGAGCTAACTATCGTATGCTGCTATGTTGACATATTGAGCTGCTGCATCGCCTCTGAGCTGGTGAAAGTTAATTCTAGATGATAAATCGTGCCGCTCACCGGATAGAGAAGGTTGTGGACATAAACCCACAAGTCCGTCAACTTTGACATCCACTTAGACACTGAAAGACCCTTTGTGAGGATTACGATGAATTGTTGATGTCAAGGGGAAGATATAAACATCCCATCAGGTCTTTATCCCAGTGAGAGCAGACATTGTACAGTAAGTGATTGTTTGATGATGTTTGCATATCTTTTTTTAGCACTTGGCAATACGGCTACATGATGCTTAGTGTTTGACTAAGCTGCATCCGTTTAGCGCACAGCTTCTAAAACCTGTTGATCATCCTCCTTTTATTCAGGCTCAAAAATAGAAATTTCTGGATCACCATTTGTCCCAAAGTAGTCTTTGTTGTCTCTCATCATGTCTACCATGATTAGTAGCGTTGTTCAAAGGGAAAAGTGAATGGTGTGATGTGCTTATAATCAGAAAAAAATGGTAAATACTACATGTTATTATGAATGTTACTACATTATATATGTACTAAAAGTGTGTCTTTAAAACATTGACGGAGTTTATTTTAGAGCAGGGGTCACCAACGCGGTGCCCGCGAGCACCAGGTAGCCCGTAAGGACCAGATGAGTAGCCCGCTGGCCTGTTCTAAAAATAGCTCAAATAGCAGCCTCTATTTTTTAAATTGTATTTATTTACTAGCAAGCTGGTCTAGCTTTGCCCGACATTTTTAATTATAAGAGAGACAAAACTCAAATAGAATTTGAAAATCCAAGAAAATATTTTAAAGACTTGGTCTTCACTTGTTTAAATAAATTCATTATTTTTTTTACTTTGCTTCTTATAACTTTCAGAAAGACAATTTTAGAGAAAAAAATACAACCTTAAAAATGATTTTAGGATTTTTAAACACATATACCTTTTTACCTTTTAAATTCCTTCCTCTTCTTTCCTGACAATGTAAATCAATGTTCAAGTAAATTTTTTTTAAACTATTGTAAAGAATAATAAATACATTTTAATTTATTATCATCATTTTAGCTTCTGTTTTTTCGACGAAGAATATTTTTGAAACATTTCTTCAAACTTATTATGATTAAAATTCAAAAAAAATATTCTGGCAAATCTAGAAAATCTGTAGAATCAATTTTAAATCTTATTTCAAAGTCTTTTGAATTTCTTTAAAAAAATTTTTTCTGGAAAATCTAGAAGAAATAATGATTTGTCTAGCTTGGTCCAATTTGTTATATATTCTAACAACGTGTAGATTGGATTTTAACCTATTTAAAACATGTCATGAAAATTCTAAAATTAATCTTAATCAGGAAAAAATACTAATGATGTTCCATAAATAATTTTTTTAATTTTTCCCAAAAGATTCGAATTAGCTAGTTTTTTTCTTCTTTTTTTCGGTTGAATTTTGAATTTTAAAGAGTCGAAATTGAAGATAAACTATGTTTAAAAATGTAATTGTCATTTTTTTCGTGTTTTCTCCTCTTTTAAACCGTTCAATTACGTGTAAATATCATTAATTATTAATGATAACATAGAGTTAAAGGTAAATTGAGCAAATTGGCTATTTCTGGCAATTTATTTAAGTGTGTGTCAAACTGGTAGCCCTTCGCATTAATCACTACCCAAGAAGTAGCTCTTGGTTTCAAAAAGGTTGGTGACCCCTGTTTTAGAGCGATTTAAGGCAAAATAGGGCACTCCCATTAGCTGCATTGTTAGCCACCTCCTACTTGCCATATTTTACGACTTAGAATGCATGCATGAAGCAAAAAACACATGTTAGTGAATGACGGCCAAAATATAAACAAGTGCATCCCCGGCCCTTCATGGCTTCCATAAACCTCGCCTCAAACATTGCCAGTGTGTTTTGGTCCAAAGACATTCAATTGTGATTCATTAAGACTTACAGAGACAAAACTCAACACTCCTTTAAAAAAAAAAAAATACTGTCAGTTTTGTATCTTTTTTTTTAATGTGCAGCTTAAGCACATCTGTTTTGTTTTCCAAAGCAAGTGTTACATCAAGAAAGGGTCTCTACTTGTCTTAAATCAATCTCCTGTGAAGAGTTATGGGCTAAGACGTTATCTTCCGTACCTACCTGACCAATATAAAAATAAAAAAAAAAATAAAAAAATAATCCAAACCGTTTTAAGTTTGACTTTCCTGTCTTTTATTTTTGAAGTCCATTTTCATTTGCGGGGGTTGAGAAACACTACCCCCTGCTGGCTGCTTCAGTTATTGCAGCGAGACCATATTAGATAGTTTTCCTATTTCCCTGCAATTGTTGCCGCCACCAGCAGGTTGTGCTGTTTCGTAGAAAACAAAAAGTATGGGAAAGGGTAAAAAAAAAACACCCAAACCCAAAACAATATGACAATTGCTGTCCGTGGTCCTGAAAGCAGGCCGACGAGCAGCCCGCCGTGACGTCACGTCACCTTGACGTCATCAGCTGCTTATGTCTTACAAAATCAAATAAATTCTGAATGAACACAATATGGCGTGACGTGAACACATAAAAAAAAAAACAACACATCCTTGTTTGTAATAAAACCAACTTTATATTCAACAACAACACAAATGCACACCACCCGTCAGAAAGATAAGACATTTACATTATATTCTAAAAAATAGATCTTTAAATAATTTCTCAGAAAATAGCTTAATATACATATTTGACAAATATTTTTAGTATTGGTGCGCAATATGGAGCATTTGTGCCCTCGCATTTGGACATTTAGTAACAATAAAAAAAAGATATGAATGTGCGTTTGTTTAGAAGTGAGGACGTCTGTGGGTGGAATGGTCATGCAGAGGACACCCACAGGAGGACATAACTGCTACACAAACATGTACTGTACAGTAGTTGTATACAGAAGAGGGACAATACAGGCATAATTGTTGGAAATAAAGGTAAATAAACGGCATAAATGAACTGTACAGCATTTATGGAAGCAGATGAATAACATGTGGCATCGTTCAGAATATTCCCTGATCTTAGGCTGAATGCAGATACTGTATGTACAGTAGGTCTGGATTTGTGGTTTTTTTGTGTGTGTGTGTGAAGAGTGGCGTTTCCTGGTGATAAGTCCAGAAGAGAAAGAGATGATACGGTATTATCCGCTCACAGATGCGGTTGTTTGAACACGTCCTGGAGAAATGAACCTACGTAATGCTTCAGTCACACGCAGGATTCTCACAGGAACGAGGCAAACATGAATCAGGGTCCTCTTTTCATGGCTGACCAAAGCGAGCTAATCGAAACCAGAGCGAAGACAACAGATCTGACCTGAGTTATAACGAGATCCCTGAGGCATTGATTTTTGTGAGGTGGATTTCATTAGTGAACTAATTTCCTTTGCCAGTCCCAGCTGGTGAATACAAACAAACTGCTATATTTGTCAAGCTGTTGCAAATGGAATGACAATAACATCAAATACATCTTGACCAAATGTAATTTAAAAGGGTATTTTTTAGGCATTATTGTTGTGTGAACGCCATCCATTTAAGGCAAGGAGTTTGAGTTTTGGTGTTTTTTCCATTGATTTATTATTTAAAGGGTACCTGCACTTTTTTTTAATTTTTTAAATGTTGTGTATCATTCACAATCCTACGGAGCCCCTAAAGGGACATGGGGGAATTTTTTTTTTTTATTATTATTTTTTTATAGTTATAAAAAAAATAATATATATATATATTTTTTAAAATTTTTTAGACATGTATCTCGTGCGCAAGAGAAACTATCTCGTGCACACGAGAAACTTTTTATAAAGTTATAAAAAAAATTAAAAATTAAATAATACATTTAAAACATTTTTTTTTTTTAGATATGTATCTCGTACACACGGGAAAGTTTCTTGTGCGCACGAGATACATGTCTAAATAAATAAATAAATATATGTATATATATATATATATATTTTTTTTTATAACTTTATGAAAAGTTTCTCGTGCGCACGAGATAGTTTCTCGTGCGCACAAGATACATGTCTAAAAAAAAAAATATATATATGTATATATATATATATATTTTTTTATAACTTTATGAAAAGTTTCTCGTGCGCACGAGATACATGTCTAAAAAAATAAATAAATATATGTATATATATATATATTTTTTTATAACTTTATGAAAAGTTTCTCGTGCGCACGAGATACATGTCTAAAAAAAATAATACAATAAATATATATATATATATTTTTTTATAACTTTATGAAAAGTTTCTCGTGCGCACAAGATAGTTTCTCGTGCGCACAAGATACATGTCTAAAAAAAATAAAAAAAATATGTATATATATATATATATTTTTTTTTATAACTTTATGAAAAGTTTCTCGTGCGCACGAGATACATGTCTAAAAAAAAAAAAAAATGTATATATGTATATATATATATTTTTATAACTTTATGAAAAGTTTCTCGTGCGCACGAGATACATGTCTAAAAAAAAAAATATATATATATATTTTTATAACTTTATGAAAAGTTTCTCGTGCGCATGAGATAGTTTCTCGTGCACACAAGATACATGTCTAAAAAAAAAAAAAAAAAAATGTATATATATATATATATATATATTTTTTTATAACTTTATGAAAAGTTTCTCGTGCGCACGAGATACATGTCTAAAAAAATAAATAAATATATGTATATATATATATTTTTTTTTATAACTTTATGAAAAGTTTCTCGTGCGCACGAGATACATGTCTAAAAAAAATAATACAATAAATATATATATATATATATTTTTTTATAACTTTATGAAAAGTTTCTCGTGCGCACAAGATACATGTCTAAAAAAAATTAAAAAAATATGTATATATATATATATATTTTTTTTTATAACTTTATGAAAAGTTTCTCGTGCGCACGAGATACATGTCTAAAAAAAAAAAAAAAATGTATATATGTATATATATATATTTTTATAACTTTATGAAAAGTTTCTCGTGCGCACGAGATACATGTCTAAAAAAAAAAATATATATATATTTTTATAACTTTATGAAAAGTTTCTCGTGCGCATGAGATAGTTTCTCGTGCACACAAGATACATGTCTAAAAAAAAAAAAAAAAAATGTATATATATATATATATATTTTTTTTTTTATAACTTTATGAAAAGTTTCTCGTGCGCACGAGATACATGTCTAAAAAAAAATAAAAAATATGTATATATATATATATATATATTTTTATAACTTTATGAAAAGTTTCTCGTGCGCACGAGATAGTTTCTCGTGCGCACGAGATACATGTCTAAAAAAAATAAAATAAAAAAAATATATATATATATATTTTTTTATAACTTTATGAAAAGTTTCTTGTGCGCACAAGATACATGTCTAAAAAAAAAAAGAAAAAAAAAAATTATAAACATTTTTTTCCCCCCCTGTCCCTTGTGAGAGAAGAACACATTTTTTTTTTTTTTTTTTTTTTTGTGCATTCTGAGTCGTAAAATACAGAAGGTAAGAGGACAGGAGTACGCTGTTACGCCCTTAAAGCTCTCTAAAAAAAACATCTGAATATTAGACCTGAATATTAACAAGTATTAGCGATATTGTTATTATAAGAGCTAACACAGACCAACTATTTTTTCGCAACGCTGTGTTCACATGCTGCTGTATTGTCATATTGAGCTGCTGCATCGCCTCTGAGTTGGTGAAAGTTAATTCTAGATGATAAATCCTGCCTCTCGCCTGGATAGTAAAAGGTTGTGGACATAAACCCACAAGTTGGTCAACTTTGACATCCAACTTAGACCCGGAGATGGCGATATAAACATGCCATGTCTTTATCCCAGTGAGAGCAGACATTGTACAGTAAGTGATTTCTTAAGCAACCTGTTACTCAATGACTTAACTGTAATGATTAGAAAAACATTTTTCCTAAAAGTCTCTCTTAGTACTTTAACTTTCTCCAACAAGCAGTAAGCTCATGTTAACCCGTACAACTTGTTTTGAAGAAAGTACTTTTTTTGAAACACCAAGGTGCTCTAAGCACGGCAAACCTCGTAAAGTGGGTTCCTTCCACCAGGAAAGACTTTCTACAGTATTTTGGAGTGTCTATGGACATTTCTGAGGTCCCTGATATTGGCCTTTTTTAGTGATGTAGCAGGAATGTCCATCTAGTGTAAAGGCCCTACATGTAAACGTGATGGATCATGGAGTTGAACTAACACTTGGGAATGTCATTTAGTTTATCAAAAATACTTTAAAAAGTTTGTATCAATCTTGTCAGGTGAAGGTGAGTCACCATGGTGATGTAGTGTGTGTATGCACGCTACAACAGCTTCTTCTTCCTCGCTATGTTATTTATGTGTTTATTTTAAACAGTCACATAGTTCAATCATCCCTGTCCAGATGCATTGTGAACGTCCGCTAGTTTAAAAATATTCAAACAAGGCCGATTTATGCGTGGTTTCCTTACGCTATGTGGTCGCACACGCCAGGGACAAAGATGTGCATTTTGATTTTTCATAGTTAAGACTAAAGGTGCACAAAAAAAGATGGAAATCCAAGTCTCGATTCTAATCATTTTCAAAAATGGATTAAAAAAAAAAAAAAAAAAAAAAATATATATATATATATATATATATATATATATATATATATATATATATATATATATATATATATATATATATATATATATATATATATATATATATATATATATATATATATATATATATATATATATATATATATATTTTTTTTTAATTTTAAATTAAATTAATTAAAAAAAAAAATAAAATAAATTTTGAAAATTAATTTATTTAATTTTTTTGAAAATTATAAATCGATTTAGAATCGAGATTTGGATTTCCATTCATTTTTTTTTAAAATATGACAAAAAAAAAGTATATATTTAAAAAAAAAAAGAAAAAAAAAGAATCAATTTAGAATCGATATTTGGATTTCCATTAAAAAAAATAATAAATATGACAAAAAAAAACAACAACAAAAAAAACAATTATACACACATATATATATATATATATATATATATATATATATATATATATATATATATATATATATATATATATATATATATATATATATATATATATATATATATATATATATATATATATATATATATATATATATATCAAAATTCGGATTTCCATTTAAAAATTTAATACAAATACTAATCTGCAACCAGAAGGAGATTTTCCAGCCTGTAACCTGCTTTGAAAATGTTTATTATAAATGTTCTACCAAATAATTAAGGCTGTCAAAATGAAAGGGTCAACTCATGTGATTAATCACAAAATAATTAATAATCCGACTGGTGTGCTCATTGGCAAATTTTAAAGAATTTGAGCTAAAACTGTTACCAGGTTCTGTGCAAACAAATGACTTGCATTCAAGTAAAAACTTCCTGGATGACATTGGAAGAATAGAATTGTATTTGTGTGCATATATTGGGGTCCTTTCTTCAATGTATTTATTATTATTTATTTTTTTCAATTCATAATTTTCAAAAATCTGTAAAAAAAAAAATATATATTTTTTACTGTATATATATATATACTGTATGTATTTAATTTATGTATTTATGCAAGCAAGTAATCACCTGTGATTAATCATAAGAAATCCGAATTTCAAAATGTGATTGATCCGATTTGAAAAATCATTCATTTGACAGCCCTACAAACAATATATTGCAAGAATCGGTTTGAATTGAGAACCGAATCAGTACCCCAGGACTCGGAACCGGATCGAACTGTTAGGTGCCCGAAGATTCATACCTCTACTTAACACAGGGTGGCGTTATCACCCATTTTTTCCTCATCTCAATGGATGTTTCCAGGTGTCTCTCAAAATCTTTTTTGTAGTTTTCTGGTAAAATCATTTTATTTCTTGTGCGTCCACTGCACCCAGACTTTAAGCGCAATATAATGTTTCACCCCACAGGGGCGCTGGACTTATTACAGCCTCAGAGCAAAGTGACTTAGGTCATAGGCCAGATTTGAAAGTGAACGCCCAAATTTAAGGGTTGCTCCACCTAAAGTGCGCATCTTGGATGAAGGTGACAGACTTGGGTCCAGTGGGAGAAGGTCGAGCAGCCAGAATCTGGCAGTTTTTCACTTTGAGCACATGGGAGAAAGGGCCCTATGTCAGTATTGCTGCTTACTACATGTGTGCTTTATTGGCACACGTCAATAATCTCTTGAAAATGAATATTTGTTGTGTTTTACAGTAAATACAGACAAGGAATGGAGTGGGGTCAAGACTTATTCTTTGGTGGAAAGCTACTTCCGTGCTCCTGTGTTCTAAAATACAAAGAAGGGGGCAAAGCCACCACTTTTCTGTCGTCAGTTTTCGTCTGTCAGAGTCCTTGCTCAATTCCTAAGGGGTGGAAGTGTTTGGGGTCCAGTAGCATTCCCCCGACCCGTTGCAGAAGCCAAGGGTACCAGTGCACTCCATCGGTTTGTTGTTCTGCTGGACCCATCAGGGTGTAGAAGAAACGAAGCGGGGCAAGAACCCAATGGGCCAAATGGTGGTTGTCCACAGCTGCATAGCACGATGCTAGAACGCTGTTCACCACGACGGAGCCGTGCTGGGTGAGTGGGGCGTACAAGCCAGTGCTCGGCCTCTCCTCTACAAAAGTCACAACAGCGCGTGTTGCCTCGGTTCCTTGCGAGGTTAGTATGCATTGACCCGGCCGGACCTCGCTGGCAAAAGTTGTCCTCGGACCGTCCCTGTTTGGTCCGCCCAAACAGTCTGTGATGAAGATGAGGTGTGCCGACGTCAGCGTGATATTACGTCCAGTGCTGCTTCCGATGATGGTGAAGATCTTCGTGACGTTAGGCTGGAGATCCAGAAACGATAAGACTGGACTGTAGAGAAGGCGGTGGCGACCGTCAGAAGTGGAGGACGCCAGAACCCGCTCGCCGGGTCGTAGGTCACGCATCTGTTTAGTGACGCCGCCTTCAAGGGTGACTTCAGCGTCGGCAGGGAAACAACCTCCCGTTTTGGCTGCAACGGAATGCTCTGAAATCAAAATGAATAGAAAAATCAATCAAGGTGCAGCTCGTATTTACTGTCAAGATCTAGGATGTCTACGGATGTTCTCTTTCTTCCAGGTCATTGTCTTCTCGGGACAGGCAATCGGTCACAACTGGACTGCTCAGTTTGTCTTAGAAGACCTTTCACCTCTCATCAAAGACCTAGATTGGGCGGATCTAGTCTACTTGCCCCAACTGTTTGTCCTCCAACAATAGTTGGGGCTTTGGCACTAGCATCTGGACTAAGGCTCAATCTGAATTCTCACTCATCCCCCTTTCCCCTTCCCCCTTCATCTTAACCCTCCCCCTTGACCCTTAGAATCTAGTGCCATTGCAAATTGGACGTATACACCCAGGAATACTGACGTCGCTTGAGTCTCGCTACGCCACCGACCCTTGTCCTTTGCCGGCAGTGAGGTCAAGCAGTCGCGACAAATATATGTTTACAAATGTCCGACTTTGCTTGGGCTCTTTTAATTTATTTCGCCTGTCAAGAAGAAGACAATTAAGAAGACAACGTTTTCTGGGAAATATGCAAGTGTTGGTACATCAGCTTACGGTATGTCAAATGTGTTTCATTGAGCAAAGTGATTACATGTAAATTCTGGCTCTGTTTTAGGAAATCCACTATTTTTAACTGACACTCTTGTGATTCATTTGTTAGCACTCGTTATCTAGGGAGGTACCTGAGCTCACTTCGTTTCGAGGGCTGTGCGACCCTAACACTAGGTCCTCTCCACTTACCTGATGGAGAAATCAGACACCACTTGGTTGAAGTGAACATGCAAAACCAAGTGTTAAGGTTTAAGACAAAGGGGCAAGCGGGCGCATTTGAATTGAGCCTATAACTAATCTAAGTCTATGAGCATGACCCGATGAAGACTGTTGGTTGAGAGTCATCAATCTCCTAAGATAAACTGAACAGTCCATTTGCCATCATTTGAATGCCTTGACAACCTCACCTTTTTGCTGCAAAGGAAATTTAAATGGATAGGAAAATCATTCCAGGTGCAGCTCATATTTCTTGTCAAGATTTAAGATGTCTTTGGATGTTCTCAATCATCCAGGTCTTTGTAATCTCAGAGCAGTCAATTGATCGCAACTGAGCTGTTCAGTTCGTCTTAAACAGATTTAATCAGTTCATGCTCATAGACTTAGCTTAGACTGAGACTAGTCTAGATGCTGGTGCCAAAGCCCCAACCATTGTTGGAGAATAAATAATTGGGGCTTTGGCCCCAGCATCGAGACTAGTCTAAGTCTAATCTAAGTCTATGAGCATGAAGTGATGTAATCTGTTTAAGACGAACTGAACAGCTCAGTTGCGATCAATTGACTGCCCTGAGATTGCAAAGACCTGGATGAATGAGAAACTTCCAAAGACATCTTAAACCTTGACAATAAATATGAGATTTAGACTAGACTTAGACTAGTCTCGATGCTGGTGCCAAAGCCCCGACTATTTATTCTCCAACAATGTTTGGGGCTTTGGCACCAGCATCTAGACTAGTCTCAGTCTAATCTAAGTCTATGATCATGAACTGATGAAGCCTGGTTGGATGAGAGGTGAAACATTTTCTAAGACAAACTGAACAGTCCTTTTGCCATCATTTGAACGCCTTGAGAACCTTGTGATTTTGCTGCAAAGGAAATTTAAATGAATAGGGAAATCAATCAAGGTGCAGCTCATGTTTACTGTCAAGATTTAAGATGTCTTTGGATGTTCTCAATCATCCAGGTCAGTGTAGTCTCAGGGCATTCAATCGATCGCAACTGAGCTGCTCAGTTCGTCTTAAGCAGATTTCATCAGTTCATGCTCATAGACTTAGATTGGGCAGATCAAGTCTAGATGCTGGAGCCACAGCCCCCAGGGGGATAAATAGTTGGGGCTTTGGCACCAGCATCTAGACTTGATCTGCCCAATCTAAGTCTATGAGCATGAACTGATGAAGCCTACTTGGATGAGAGTGGAAACATCGTCTGAGACAAACTGAGCAGTTGCGATCGATTGAAAGCCTTAAATCCTTGAGAAAGTCAAGATTTACCAAGGTAAAGATGAACAGGACTTCTTATAAGAGCTGCACTTGGACTTCAACATGTGTTAGTTAGTCCAGACCTCCAGTACCCCATAAATCAAGTCAGACTTTGACACCGACTGAAGGCCAATATTATCTCAGTGGCTTAGAGGCAGACGGTTTTATAACCTCTTAAACGTCTTTTCAGTCCGCATTCTTGCACAAGATAACGTGTTTGTTGACTTTTCCAAACGCAGCCACACAACAAATCATGGAAACTTTACTCACTGAAATGAATTCAAATGTGTCCTTTGAGAATGGTCATGTCTTGTACGAAAAAAACAACAACATCTGACTAACAAAAAACTATAATGGGGATTGATTTATGTCTTCGACCCTGCGATGAGGTGGCGACTTGTCCAGGGTGTACCCCGCCTTCCGCCCGATTGTAGCTGAGATAGGCTCCAGCTCCCCGAAAGGGATAAGCGGTAGAAAATGGATGGAAGGAATACAAAAGTTTTTTTGTTTTTTTTTACACTGAATTTATGTAACTGAATGTTTTACGTTTGAATTTTGTGAACTGGATTTTTATTACGTCAAATTATGCTGACAATTGCAATGGGAAAAAATAGTTTAAAAAGTAATTTTACAAAAATTCAGTGTACAAAAATTGAAAGTAAAAAAAAAAAAAAAATCAGTTTGTAAAATTTTTGTTCATGAATATTCAGTGTAAAGAAATTAAGTGTATGGAAATTTAGAGTAAAAAAAAATTCAGTGTGTAAAGATTCAGTTTACAAAAATCCAGTGTAAAAAAATTCAGTGTGTAAAAATTCAGTGTAAAAAAATTCAGTGTATACAAATTTAGAGTAAAAAAATTCAGTGTGTAAAATTTCTATTCATAAAAATGCAGTGTAAAAATCAGTGTATGAAAATTCAGAGTAAAACCTTTTTTTACACTGAATTTATGTAACTGAATGTTTTACGTTTTAATTTTGTGAACTGGATTTTTATTACGTCAAATTATGCTGACAATTTCAATGGAAAAAAATAGTTTAAAAAGTAATTTTACAAAAATTTAGTGTATAAAAATTGAAAGTAAAAAAAAAAAAAAATCAGTTTGTAAAATTTTTGTTCATAAATATTCAGTGTAAAAAAATTAAGTGTATGGAAATTTAGAGTAAAAAAAAATTCAGTGTGTAAAGATTCAGTTTACAAAAATTCAGTGTAAAAAAATTCAGTGTGTAAAAATTCGGTGTAAAAAAATTAAGTGTATGGAAATTTAGAGAAAAAAAACATTCAGTGTGTAGAGATTCAGTTTACAAAAATTCAGTGTAAAAAAATTCAGTGTAAAAATTCAGTGTAAAAAAATTCAGTGTTTACAAATTTAGAGTAAAAAAATTCAGTGTGTAAAATTTCTATTCATAAAAATGCAGTGTAAAAATCAGTGTATGAAAATTCAGAGTAAAACCTTTTTTTACACTGAATTTATGTAACTGAATGTTTTACGTTTGAATTTTGTGAACTGGATTTTTATTACGTCAAATTATGCTGACAATTTCAATGGAAAAAAATAGTTTAAAAAGTAATTTTACAAAAATTTAGTGTATAAAAATTGAAAGTAAAAAAAAAATAAAATCAGTTTGTAAAATTTTTGTTCATAAATATTCAGTGTAAAAAAATTAAGTGTATGGAAATTTAGAGTAAAAAAAAATTCAGTGTGTAAAGATTCAGTTTACAAAAATCAGTGTAAAAAAATTCAGTGTGTAAAAATTCGGTGTAAAAAAATTAAGTGTATGGAAATTTAGAGAAAAAAAACATTCAGTGTGTAGAGATTCAGTTTACAAAAATTCAGTGTAAAAAAATTCAGTGTGTAAAAATTCAGTGTAAAAAAATTCAGTGTATACAAATTTAGAGTAAAAAAATTCAGTGTGTAAAATTTCTATTCATAAAAATGCAGTGTAAAAATCAGTGTATGAAAATTCAGAGTAAAACCTTTTTTTACACTGAATTTATGTAACTGAATGTTTTACGTTTGAATTTTGTGAACTGGATTTTTATTACGTCAAATTATGCTGACAATTTCAATGGAAAAAAATAGTTTAAAAAGTAATTTTACAAAAATTTAGTGTATAAAAATTGAAAGTAAAAAAAAAATAAAATCAGTTTGTAAAATTTTTGTTCATAAATATTCAGTGTAAAAAAATTCAGTGTAAAAAAATTAAGTGCATGGAAATTTAGAGTAAAAAAACATTCAGTGTGTAGAGATTCAGTTTACAAAAATTCAGTGTAAAAACATTCAGTGTGTAAAAATTCAGTGTAAAAAAATTCAGTGTATACAAATTTAGAGTAAAACAATTCAGTGTGTAAAATTTCTATTCATAAAAATGCAGTGTAAAAATCAGTGTATGAAAATTCAGAGTAAAACCTTTTTTTACACTGAATTTATGTAACTGAATGTTTTACGTTTGAATTTTGTGAACTGGATTTTTATTACGTCAAATTATGCTGACAATTTCAATGGAAAAAAATAGTTTAAAAAGTAATTTTACAAAAATTTAGTGTATAAAAATTGAAAGTAAAAAAAAAAAAAATCAGTTTGTAAAATTTTTGTTCATAAATATTCAGTGTAAAAAAATTAAGTGTATGGAAATTTAGAGTAAAAAAAAATTCAGTGTGTAAAGATTCAGTTTACAAAAAATCAGTGTAAAAAAATTCAGTGTGTAAAAATTCGGTGTAAAAAAATTAAGTGTATGGAAATTTAGAGAAAAAAAACATTCAGTGTGTAGAGATTCAGTTTACAAAAATTCAGTGTAAAAAAATTCAGTGTGTAAAAATTCAGTGTAAAAAAATTCAGTGTATACAAATTTAGAGTAAAAAAATTCAGTGTGTAAAATTTCTATTCATAAAAATGCAGTGTAAAAATCAGTGTATGAAAATTCAGAGTAAAACCTTTTTTTACACTGAATTTATGTAACTGAATGTTTTACGTTTGAATTTTGTGAACTGGATTTTTATTACGTCAAATTATGCTGACAATTTCAATGGAAAAAAATAGTTTAAAAAGTAATTTTACAAAAATTTAGTGTATAAAAATTGAAAGTAAAAAAAAAATAAAATCAGTTTGTAAAATTTTTGTTCATAAATATTCAGTGTAAAAAAATTAAGTGTATGGAAATTTAGAGTAAAAAAAAATTCAGTGTGTAAAGATTCAGTTTACAAAAAATCAGTGTAAAAAAATTCAGTGTGTAAAAATTCGGTGTAAAAAAATTAAGTGTATGGAAATTTAGAGAAAAAAACATTCAGTGTGTAGAGATTCAGTTTACAAAAATTCAGTGTAAAAAAATTCAGTGTGTAAAAATTCAGTGTAAAAAAATTCAGTGTATACAAATTTAGAGTAAAAAAATTCAGTGTGTAAAATTTCTATTCATAAAAATGCAGTGTAAAAATCAGTGTATGAAAATTCAGAGTAAAACCTTTTTTTACACTGAATTTATGTAACTGAATGTTTTACGTTTGAATTTTGTGAACTGGATTTTTATTACGTCAAATTATGCTGACAATTTCAATGGAAAAAAATAGTTTAAAAAGTAATTTTGCAAAAATTTAGTGTATAAAAATTGAAAGTAAAAAAATAATAAAATCAGTTTGTAAAATTTTTGTTCATAAATATTCAGTGTAAAAAAATTCAGTGTAAAAAAATTAAGTGCATGGAAATTTAGAGTAAAAAAACATTCAGTGTGTAGAGATTCAGTTTACAAAAATTCAGTGTAAAAACATTCAGTGTGTAAAAATTCAGTGTAAAAAAATTCAGTGTATACAAATTTAGAGTAAAACAATTCAGTGTGTAAAATTTCTATTCATAAAAATGCAGTGTAAAAATCAGTGTATGAAAATTCAGAGTAAAACATTTTTTTTACATTGAATTTTTATACACACTTTTTTTACACTAGATTTTTAAACACTGAATTTTTTACACTGAATTCTTATTCACTAATTTTTTTTACACTGAATCTTTATACATTGATTTTTTTACACTGTATTTTATGCACAGAATTGTCAAAACTGTGAAATTCAAACGCAAAAAAATCAATTCAATGCAAGTGTAAATCACTGTGACACTATTGTTCATTTTTAAAATGTTTTTATTTTTTATTTTTTATAAATGGCAGTGAAGATAATGTAAATAAGGGATTTCTAATCACTGCTATGTTGGTATTCTTATCAATATTGATACTGTTGTTGATATTATTCATTTTCGTTTGACTACTTTTGGATTGTTTTGTGTCATGTTTGTGTGTCCTCTCAATTGCTCTGTTGATTTGCTATTCTGAATGTTGCTGCTCCGGGTTTGGTTTTGGAATTGTATTTTTATTGTATTATTGTGTATTATTTTGTAGGACTGATTAATAAAAAACAAAAAACAAACAAAAAAAACCCCCACAAAAAATTCAGTTCTGGATTATTTTGTGTCATGTTTGTGTGTCTTCTCAATTGTTCTGTTGATTGCTATTCTGAATGTTGCTGCTCCGGTTTTGGTTTTGGAATTGTATTCTTATTGTATTATTGTGTATTATTTTGTTGGACTGATTATTTAAAAAAAACAACACAAAAAAATTCTGTTTTGGATTATTTTGTGTCATGTTTGTGTGTCCTCTCAATTGCTCTGTTGATTGCTATTCTGAATGTTGCTGGGCCGGGTTTGGTTTTGAAATTGGAATTGTATTATTATTGTATCATTGTGTATTATTTCGTTGGACTGATTCATGAAAAAATAAAATAATTACATTTAAAAAAACGCAAAAGATTCAGTTACATAAATTCAGTTTTGGATTGTTTTGTGTCATGTTTGTGTGTCCTCTCATTTGCTCTGTTGATTGCTATTCTGAATGTTTCTGGGTTTGGTTTTGGAATTGGAATTGTATTATTATTGTATTATTTTGTTGAAATTATATTTTAAAAAAAATAAATAAAAAAAATAATTAAAAAACCCAAAAAAATTCAGTTACGTAAATTCAGTTTTGGATTGTTTTGTGTCATGTTTGTGTGTCCTCTCAATTGCTCTGTTGATTGCTATTCTGAATGTTGCTGGGTTTGGTTTTGGAATTGGAATTGTATTATTATTGTATTATTTTGTGTTATTTTGTTGGGACTGATATAAAAAAAAAAAATCAAAAAAATTCAGTTACATAAATTCAGTTTTGGATTGTTTTGTGTCAAATTGCTCTGTTGATTGCTATTCTGAATGTTGCTGGGCCGGGTTTGGTTTTGGAATTGAAATTGTATTATTATTGTATTATTGTGTATTATTTGGTTGGACTGATATGAACAATTTTTTTTTTTTAAACGCAAAAAATTCAGTTTCATAAATTCAGTTTTGGATTGTTTTGTGTCATGTTTGTGTGTCCTTTCAATTGCTCTGTTGATTGCTATTCTGAATGTTGCTGGGTTTGGTTTTGGAATTGGAATTGTATTATTATTGTATTATTGTGTATTATTTTGTTAAACTGATATAACAAAAGTAAAAATTAAGTTACATAAATTCAGTTTTGGATTGTTTTGTGTCATGTTTGTGTGTCCTCTCAATTGCTCTGTTGATTGCTATTCTGAATGTTGCTGGGTTTGGTTTTAGAATTGGAATTGTATTATTATTATTGTATTATTTTGTTGAACTGATATTTAAAAAAAAATAAAAAAAATAAAAATTTAAAAACGCAAAAAATTCAGTTACATAAATTCAGTTTTGGATTGTTTTGTGTCATGTTTGTGTGTCCTCTCAATTGCTCTGTTTATTGCTATTCTGAATGTTGCTGGGTTTGGTTTTGGAATTGGAATTGTATTATTATTATTGTATTATTTTGTGTTATTTTGTTGGGATTGATATAAAAATAAAAAAATAAAAATTCAGTTACATAAATTCAGTTTTGGATTGTTTTGTGCCAAATTGCTCTGTTGATTGCTATTCTGAATGTTGCTGGGCCGGGTTTGGTTTTGGAATTGAAATTGTATTATTATTGTATTATTGTGTATTATTTTGTTGGACTGATTAATAAAAAATAAAAAATAAATCAGTTAAATACATTTTATTTTGTATTATTTTGTTAGACTGATTAATAAAAAATATAAATAAAAAAATAAAAAATTCAGTGTAAACAAACAAAAAAAGCAGTCGTAATAAAGACACAAATGGACCTCCATACACTTGACCAAAATAAAGACGATCCATTTGTAAACATATTTATCCACTAGTAACTTATGGACGGCTATTAGGGGCGGTAAAATGGCCTTGACTTCCTGGTGCCTGTGAGTCAGGTGGCTGTTGAAGACGCGGTGAGCAGAGAGAGGTAGTCAGCAGGAGCTAATGGATAACCAGCTGATTGTATCGGAGCACAGCCTGAGGTCAGGAAGACAGCAAAGTAGCTTTGGGGGGAAGCGAGTGAAAGGTGAGCAGAGCATGAAAGAAAATAGAAAGGAGTCATTTTGCTTCGACGTGGACAGAATCCAACGGGGGCCAAAGAACCAGCTGAAGCCACTTTACCCACCATGCACCTGGTGCATCATGTGTGTCTTAAGTCGGGTCCCGAATATTTGTCAAAGGTGTGCACGTCTGTAGGTATGAGGCGTGCAGAAAGGAGGCCTGCCAGCAAGGAGGCGATAAGCCGGAGATAAGAGATCTGAAAGAAACCTCCTGGAGGAAAAGTTAATCATCTCACAGCCTGCTGACCCCACAATGGAGCTTGGCATCCCATAGCTGGTGGTACCAGACATGGCTGGTGGTACCAGACATGGCTGGTGGTACCAGACATAGCTGGTGGTACCAGACATAGCTGGTGGTACCAGACATGGCTGGTGGTACCAGACATGGCTGGTGGTACCAGACATGGCTGGTGGTACCAGACATACACACTGCAAGTATATATATAATGTAGTAACAGACACCTTCATAACAATATGTAATATGTACAATATACACACTGCAAGTATATATATAATGTAGTAACAGACACCTTCATAACAATATGTAATATGTACAATATACACACTGCAACTATATATATATAATGTAGTAATAGACACCTTCATAACAATATGTAATATGCACAATATACACACTGCAAGTATATATATAATGTAGTAACAGACACCTTCATAACAATATGTAATATGTACAATATACACACTGCAAGTATATATATAATGTAGTAACAGACACCTTCATAACAATATGTAATATGTACAATATACACACTGCAAGTATATATATAATGTAGTAACAGACACCTTCATAACAATATGTAATATGTTCAATATACACACTGCAAGTATATATATAATGTAGTAACAGACACCTTCATAACAATATGTAATATGTACAATATACACACTGCAAGTATATATATAATGTAGTAACAGACACCTTCATAACAATATGTAATATGTACAATATACACACTGCAAGTATATATATATATATATAATATAGTAACAGACACCTTCATAACAATATGTAATATGTACAATATACACACTGCAAGTATATATATATATAATGTAGTAACAGACACCTTCATAACAATATGTAATATGTACAATATACACACTGCAAGTATATATATAATGTAGTAACAGACACCTTCATAACAATATGTAATATGTACAATATACACACTGCAAGTATATATATAATGTAGTAACAGACACCTTCATAACAATATGTAATATGTACAATATACACACTGCAAGTATATATATATATAATGTAGTAACAGACACCTTCATAACAATATGTAATATGTACAATATACACACTGCAAGTATATATATAATGTAGTAACAGACACCTTCATAACAATATGTAATATGTACAATATACACACTGCAAGTATATATATAATGTAGTAACAGACACCTTCATAACAATATGTAATATGTACAATATACACACTGCAAGTATATATATAATGTAGTAACAGACACCTTCATAACAATATGTAATATGTACAATATACACACTGCAAGTATATATATAATGTAGTAACAGACACCTTCATAACAATATGTAATATGTACAATATACACACTGCAAGTATATATATAATGTAGTAACAGACACCTTCATAACAATATGTAATATGTACAATATACACACTGCAAGTATATATATATATAATGTAGTAACAGACACCTTCATAACAATATGTAATATGTACAATATACACACTGCAAGTATATATATAATGTAGTAACAGACACCTTCATAACAATATGTAATATGTTCAATATACACACTGCAAGTATATATATAATGTAGTAACAGACACCTTCATAACAATATGTAATATGTACAATATACACACTGCAAGTATATATATAATGTAGTAACAGACACCTTCATAACAATATGTAATATGTACAATATACACACTGCAAGTATATATATATATATATAATATAGTAACAGACACCTTCATAACAATATGTAATATGTACAATATACACACTGCAAGTATATATATATATAATGTAGTAACAGACACCTTCATAACAATATGTAATATGTACAATATACACACTGCAAGTATATATATAATGTAGTAACAGACACCTTCATAACAATATGTAATATGTACAATATACACACTGCAAGTATATATATAATGTAGTAACAGACACCTTCATAACAATATGTAATATGTACAATATACACACTGCAAGTATATATATATATAATGTAGTAACAGACACCTTCATAACAATATGTAATATGTACAATATACACACTGCAAGTATATATATAATGTAGTAACAGACACCTTCATAACAATATGTAATATGTACAATATACACACTGCAAGTATATATATAATGTAGTAACAGACACCTTCATAACAATATGTAATATGTACAATATACACACTGCAAGTATATATATAATGTAGTAACAGACACCTTCATAACAATATGTAATATGTACAATATACACACTGCAAGTATATA
>NC_084743.1:10542900-10555400 GCF_033978785.1 Entelurus aequoreus
TGAAAATTCAGTGCAAAAAAATACACCTGATTATTAACTATCCATAATTTTTTTTTTTTTAGCTTTTGTTGTCAATCATTACATCCTTCAGTGTCTTAATGTTGTGACTGGCGACAGAGTCATTTATTTGTACTGCTAGACTATTTTTTGGGAAACCGAATTTATGTATCTGAATTTTTGGCGTTTGAATTTTCCTGAAATGAATTTATTTTTTATTTTTTTTTACATTAGATTACGCTGAACATTTTATTTAACACCCAATTTTGGGCAATTTTTTTGGAGTGTTAAAATTGAGTGCAAAAAAAAATCTGACTTTAAAAATTCAGTGGAAAATAATTTAGTGTAAAAAAAAAAATAGTGTAAAAAGTTCAGTTAGTAAAAATGTAGTGCAACAAATTCAGTGAAAAAAATTCAGTTTGTAAAAATGTGTAAAAAAATGTAGTGCATGAAAATTCAGTACAAAAAAATACACCTGATTATTAATTATCCATAATTTTTTTTTTTTTATAGCTTTTGTTGTCAATCATTCCATCCTTCAGTGTCTTAATGTTGTGACTGGCGACAGAGTCATTTATTTGTATTGCTAGACTATTTTTTGGGAAACCGAATTTATGTATCTGAATTTTTGGCGTTTGAATTTTCCTGAACTGAATTTATTTTTTATTTTTTTTTACATCAGATTATGCTGACAACTTTATTTAACACACAATTGTGGACACATTTCTTTGAGTTTTAAAATTGAGTGCACAAAAAATTTGTCTTTAAAAATTCAGTGGAAAATAATTTAGTGTAAAAAAAAAATAGTGTAAAAAGTTCAGTTAGTAAAAATGTAGTGCAACAAATTCAGTGAAAATAATTCAGTTTGTAAAAATGTGTAAAAAAATTTAGTGCATGAAAATACAGTACAAAAAAATACACCTGATTATTAATTATCCATAATTTTTTTTTTTTTAGCTTTTGTTGTCAATCATTCCATCCTTCAGTGTCTTAATGTTGGGACTGGTGACAGAGTCATTTATTTGTATTGCTAGACTATTTTTTGGGAAACCGAATTTATGTATCTGAATTTTTGGCGTTTGAATTTTCCTGAACTGAATTTTTTTAATTTTTTATTTTAACATCAGATTATGCTGACAATTGTATTTAACACAAAATTGTGGACACATTTTTTTGAGTTTTAAAATTGAGTGCAAAAAAAATCTGACTTTAAAAATTCAGTGGAAAATAATTTAGTTTAAAAAAAAATAGTGTAAAAAGTTCAGTTAGTAAAAATGTAGTGCAACAACTTCAGTGAAAAAAATTCAGTTTGTAAAAATGTGTAAAAAAATTTAGTGCATGAAAATTCAGTACAAAAAAATACACCTGATTATTAATTATCCATAATTTTTTTTTTTTTTTAGCTTTTGTTGTCAATCATTCCATCCTTCAGTGTCTTAATGTTGGGACTGGTGACAGAGTCATTTATTTGTATTGCTAGACTATTTTTTGGGAAACCGAATTTATGTATCTGAATTTTTGGCGTTTGAATTTTCCTGAACTGAATTTATTTTTAATGTTTTTTACATCAGATTATGCTGAAAATTTTATTTAACACACAATTGTGGGCGAAATTTTTTTTGAGTGTTAAAATTGAGTGCAAAAAAAATCTGACTTTAAAAATTCAGTGGAAAATAATTTAGTGTAAAAAAAAATAGTGTAAAAAGTTCAGTTAGTAAAAATGTAGTGCAACAAATTCAGTGAAAATAATTCAGTTTGTAAAAATGTGTAAAAAAATTTAGTGCATGAAAATTCAGTACAAAAAAATACACCTGATTATTAATTATCCATAATTTTTTTTTTTTAGCTTTTGTTGTCAATCATTCCATCCTTCAGTGTCTTAATGTTGTGACTGGCAACAGAGTCATTTATTTGTATTGCTAGACTATTTTTTGGGAAACCGAATTTATGTATCTGAATTTTTGGCGTTTGAATTTTCCTGAACTGAATTTATTATTATTATTTTTTACATCAGATTATGCTGAAAATTTTATTTAACACACAATTGTGGGCAATTTTTTTTGAGTGTTAAAATTGAGTGCAAAAAAAATCTGACTTTAAAAATTCAGTGGAAAATAATTCAGTGAAAACAAATTCAGTAGAATAAAAGTAGTTTATACAAATTCAGTGTAAAAAGCTCAGTTAGTAAAAATGTAGTGAAACAAATTCAGTGAAAAAAATTCAGTTTGTTAAAATGTGTAAAACAATTTAGTGCATGAAAATTCAGTGCAAAAAAATACACCTGATTATTAATTATCCATAATTTTTTTTTTTTTTAGCTTTTGTTGTCAATCATTCCATCCTTCAGTGTCTTAATGTTTTGACTGGCGACAGAGTCATTTATTTGTATTGCTAGACTATTTTTTGGAAAACCGAATTTATGTATCTGAATTTTTGGCGTTTGAATTTTCCTGAACTTAATTTATTTTTAATGTATTTTACATCAGATTATGCTGAAATTTTTATTTAACACACAATTGTGGGCGAATTTTTTTTTGAGTGTTAAAATTGAGTGCAAAAAAAATCTGACTTTAAAAATTCAGTGGAAAATAATTTAGTGTAAAAAAAAAATTCAGTGGAAAAAAAGTAGTTTATACAAATTCAGTGTAAAAAGTTCAGTTAGTAAAAATGTAGTGCAACAAATTCAGTGAAAAAAATTTAGCTTGTTAAAATGTTGTGTAAAAAAATTTAGTGCATGAAAATTCAGTGCAAAAAAATACACCTGATTATTAATTATCCATAATTTTTTTTTTTTTTAGCTTTTGTTGTCAATCATTCCATCCTTCAGTGTCTTAATGTTGTGACTGGTGACAGAGTCATTTATTTGTATTGCTAGACTATTTTTTGGGAAACCGAATTTATGTATCTGAATTTTTGGCGTTTGAATTTTCCTGAACTGAATTTATTTTTTATTTTTTTTTACATGAGATTATGCTGAAAATGTTATTTAACACACAATTGTGGGCAATTTTTTTTGAGTGTTAAAATTGAGTGCAAAAAAAAATCAGACTAAAAAAATCAGTGGAAAATAATTTTGTGTAAAAAAAAAATAGTGTAAAAAGTTCAGTTAGTAAAAATGTAGTGCAACAAATTCAGTGAAAAAAATTCAGTTTGTTAAAATGTGTAAAAAAATTTAGTGCATGAAAATTCAGTGCAAAAAAAATACACCTGATTATTAATTATCCAAATTTTTTTTTTTTTTAGCTTTTGTTGTCAATCATTCCATCCTTCAGTGTCTTAATGTTGTGACTGGCGACAGAGTCATTTATTTGTATTGCTAGACTATTTTTTGGGAAACCGAATTTATGTATCTGAATTTTTGGCGTTTGAATTTTCCTGAACTGAATTTATTTATTTATTTTTTTTTACATTAGATTATGCTGAAAATTTTATTTAACACACAATTTTGGGCAATTTTTTTTGAGTGTTAAAATTGAGTGCAAAAAAAATCTGACTTTAAAAATTCAGTGGAAAATAATTCAGTGTAAAAAAAAAATTCAGTGGAAAAAAAGTAGTTTATACAAATTCAGTGGAAAAAGTTCAGCTATTAAAAATGTAGTGCAACAAATTCAGTGAAAAAAAGTCAGTTTGTTAAAATGTTGTGTAAAAAAATTTAGTGCATGAAAATTCAGTGTAAAAAAATACACCAGATTATTAATTATCCATAATTTATTTTTAGCTTTTGTTGTCAATCATTCCATCCTTTAGTGTCTTAATGTTGTGACTGGAGACAGTCATTTATTTTTATTACTACACTATTTTTTTTCTGTGAAAATTGTGTGCAAAAAAAAATTTCAATGTAAAAAAAAAAACAAGTATATAAAGATTTCGGGTAAAAAAATTCATCCATTTTCTACCGCTTGTCTCTTTCGGGGTCGCGGTGGGTGCTGGAGCCTATCCCAGCTGCAGTTTGGGAAAAAATTGTGTAAAAAAAAAAATCAGTATATACAAATTCAGTGTAGAAATGTCAGTTTGCAATAAATTAGTGTAGAAAATTCAGTGTAAAAAAACCCCCAAACTTAACCGGAAGTGATTTGAAGCAACGAATATTTTTGCACACATTTTTTTTTTTTTAAACTGAACTTTTACAGACTGTATTCTTAAAAAAACAAAAAAACAAAAAAAAACTTTTCCACACATTTTTTTTGAAAATGAAATTGTCAGCAAAATTTGATGTAAAAATATGTAAAAATAAAAGTATGTAAAAATTCAGTGTAAAAAAATGGAAGTGATTTCTGCACTGAATTCTTTTTTTACACTTAATTTTTTTATACACTGATTTCTTCATATATAAAAATAAAAGTATATAAAAATTCTGTGTAAAAAGTTCAGTGTAAAAAAAATAAATAAAAAACTTAACCGGAAGTGATTTGAAGCAACAAATATTTCCGCAGTGATTTTTTTTTTTTAACTGAACTTTTACACACTGATTTTTGCACATTGTATTCTTAAAAAAAACAAAAAAAAACTTTTGCACGCATTTTTATTGAAAATGAAATTGTCAGCATAATTTCATGTAAAAATATATAAAAATAAAAGTATATAAAAATTTTATGTAAAAAATTCATTTTGTAATAATTTAGTGTAGAAAATTCAGTGTAAAAAAATGAAAATGATTTCTGCACTGAATTTGTTTTTTTACACTTAACTTTTTTATACACTGATTTCTTCATATATAAAAATAAAAGTATATAAAAATTCAGTGTAAAAAGTTCACTTTGTAATAATTTATTGTAGAAAATTCAGTGTAAAAAAACCAAAAACTTAACCGGAAGTGATTTGAAGCAACAAATATTTCTGCACTCATTTTTTTTTTACACTTAACTTTTTTATACACTGATTTCTTCAAAAGAATATGAACATTTGCACACATTTTTTATTGAAAATTAATTTGTAAATTATTACAAAGTGAACTTAAATTTGTAAATTATTACAAAGTGAACTTTTTACAATGAATTTTTATACACTGATTTTTTTTACATTAAATTATGCTAGAAAATTCAGTGTAAAAAATAAATAAAAATAAACTCAACCGGAAGTGATTTGAAGCAACGAATATTTCCGCAATGAATTTTTTTTTTTAAACTGAACTTTTACACACTGATTTTTGCACACTGTATTCTTCAAAAAAACAAAAAAAAAACAACTTTTGTACACATTGTTATCGAAAATTAAATTGTCAGCATAATTTGATGTAAAAATATATAAGAATAAAAGTATTTAAAAATTCAGTGTCAAAAAATGGAAGTGATTTCTCCACTGAATTTTTTTTTTTTACACTTAACTTTTTTATACACTGATTTCTTCCAAAAATATGAACTTTTGCACACATTTTTATTGAAAATGAATTTGTAAATTATTACAAAGTGAACTTAAATTTGTAAATTATTACAAAGTGAACTTTTTACACTGAATTTTTTTTTTACATTAAATTATGCTAGAAAATTCAGTGTAAAAAACAAACAAAAAAAAACTTAACCGGAAGTGATTTGAAGCAACAAATATTTCTGCACTCAATTTTTTTTTACGGTTAACTTTTTTATACACTGATTTCTTCAAAAGAATATGAACTTTTGCACACATTTTTATTGAAAATTAATTTGTAAATTATTACAAAGTGAACTTAAATTTGTAAATTATAACAAAGTGAACTTTTTACATTGAATTTTTATACACTGATTTTTTACATTAAATTATGCTAGAAAATTCAGTGTAAAAAAAATAAAAATAAACTCAACCGGAAGTGATTTGAAGCAACGAATATTTCCGCACTGAATTTTTTTTTTAAACTGACCTTTTACACACTGATTTTTGCACACTGTATTCTTAAAAAAAACACATTTTTATTGAAAATGAATTTGTAAATGATTACAAAGTGAACTTTTTACACTGAATTTTTTTTTTTACATTAAATTATGCCAGAAAATTCAGTGTAAAAAAAAAACAAACAAAAAAAAAACTTAACCGGAAGTGATTTGAAGCAACGAATATTTCCGCACTGAATTTTTTTTTTAACTGAACTTTTACACACTGATTTTTGCACACTGTATTCTTAAAAAAAAAAAAAAAAAAAAAATTTTGTACACATTATTATTGAAAATTAAATAGTCAGCATAATTTGATGTAAAAATATATAAAAATAAAAGTATTTAAAAATTCAGTGTCAAAAAATGGAAGTAATTTCTCCACTGAATTTTTTTTTTACACTTAACTTTTTTATACACTGATTTCTTCCAAAAATATGAACTTTTGCACACATTTTTATTAAAAAATAATTTGTAAATTATTACAAAGTGAACTTAAATTTGTAAATTATTACAGAGTGAACTTTTTACACTGACATTTTTTTTTTACATTAAATTATGCTAGAAAGTTCAGTGTAAAAAAAAAAAAAAACAAACAAAAAAAAAACTTAACCGGAAGTGATTTGAAGCAACAAATATTTCTGCACTCAATTTTTTTTTTACACTTAACTTTTTTATACACTGATTTCTTCAAAATAATATGAACTTTTGCACACATTTTTATTGAAAATTTATTTGTAAATTATTACAAAGTGAACTTTTTACACTGAAATTTTTTTTTTTTTACATTAAACTATGCTAGAAAATTCAGTGTTAAAAACAAACAAACAAAAAAAAAACTTAACCGGAAGTGATTTGAAGCAACGAATATTTCCGCACTGAATTTTTTTTTAAACTGACCTTTTACACACTGATTTTTGCACACTGTATTCTTAAAAACAAAAAAAAAAAAACTTTTGCACACATTTTTATTGAAAGTGAAATTGTCAGCAAAATTTGATGTAAAAATATATAAAAATAAAAGTATTTAAAAATTCAGTGTCAAAAAATGGAAGTGATTTCTCCACTGAATTTTATTTTTTACACTTAACTTTTTTATACACTGATTTATTCCAAAAATATGAACTTTTGCACACATTTTTATTGAAAATGAATTTGTAAATTATTACAAAGTGAACTTTTTACACTGATTTTTTTTTTTTTACATTAAATTATGCTAGAGAATTCAGTGTAAAAAAAAAAACTAACAAAAAAAACTTAACCGGAAGTGATTTGAAGCAACGAGTATTTCTGCACTGATTTTTTTTTTCAACTTAACTTTTACACACTGATTTTTGCACACTGTATTCTTCAAAAAAACAAACAAAAAAAACTTTTGTACACATTGTTATTGAAAATTTAATTGTCAGCATAATTTGATGTAAAAATATATAAGAATAAAAGTATTTAAAAATTCAGTGTCAAAAAATGGAAGTGATTTCTCCACTGAATTTTTTTTTTTACATTTAACTTTTTTATACACTGATTTCTTCCAAAAAAAACATGAACTTTTGCACACATTTTATATTGAAAATTCATTTGTAAATTATTACAAAGTGAACTTTTATACACTTTTTTTTTTTTTTTTACATTAAATTATGCAAGAAAATTCAGTGTAAAAACATAAATAAAAAAACTTAACCGGAAGTGATTTGAATCAACGAATATTTCCGCACTGATTTTTTTTTTTAACTGAACCTTTACACACTGATTTTTGCACACTGTATTCTTAAAAAAAAAACAAAAAAAAAACTTTTGCACGCATTTTTATTGAAAATGAAATTGCCAGCAAAATTTAATGTAAAAATATATAAAAATAAAAGTATGTAAAAATTCAGTGTAAAAAAATGGAAGTGATTTCTGCACTGAATTTTTTTTTTAAACTTAACTTTTTTATACACTGATTTCTTAAAAAAACAACAACTTTTGCACACATTTTTATTGAAAATGAAATTGTCAGCATAATTTCATGTAAAAATATATAAAAATTCTGTGTAAAAAATTCATTTTGTAATAATTTAGTGTAGAAAATTCAGTGTAAAAAAATGGAAGTGATTTCTGCACTGAATTTTTTTTATTTACACTTAACTTTTTTATACACTGTAAATTTTTACAAAGTGAACTTTTTACACAGATTTTTTTTTTTTTTTTTACATTAAATTATGCTAGGAAATTCAGTGTAAAAAAAAAAAAAAAAAAAAAAAAACTTAACCGGAAGGGATTTGAAGCAACGAATATTTCCGCACTGAATTTTTTTTTAAACTGACCTTTTACACACTGATTTTTGCACACTGTATTCTTAAAAAAAACAAAAAAAAAACTTTTGCACACATTTTTATTGAAAGTGAAATTGTCAGCAAAATTTGATGTAAAAATATATAAAAATAAAAGTATTTAAAAATTCAGTGTCAAAAAATGGAAGTGATTTCTCCACTGAATTTTTTTTTTTACACTTAACTTTTTTATACACTGATTTATTCCAAAAATATGAACTTTTGCACACATTTTTATTGAAAATGAAATTGTCAGCATAATTTCATGTAAAAATATATAAAAATAAAAATATATAAAAATTCTGTGTAAAAAATTCATTTTGTAATAATTTAGTGTAGAAAATTCAGTGTAAAAAAATGGAAGTGATTTCTGCACTGAATTTTTTTTATTTACACTTAACTTTTTTATACACTGTAAATTATTACAAAGTGAACTTTTTACACAGATTTTTTTTTTTTACATTAAACTATGCTAGAAAATTCAGTGTAAAAAAAAAACAAACAAAAAAAACTTAACCGAAAGTGATTTGAAGCAACGAATATTTCTGCACTGATTTTTTTTTTCAACTGAACTTTTACACACTGATTTTTGCACACTGTATTCTTCCAAAAAACAAAAAAAAAACACTTTTGCACACATTGTTATTGAAAATTAAATTGTCAGCATTATTTGATGTAAAAATATATAAGAATGAAAGTATTTAAAAATTCAGTGTCAAAAAATGGAAGTGATTTCTCCACTGAATTTTTTTTTTTACATTTAACTTTTTTATACACTGATTTCTTCCAAAAGTATGAACTTTTGCACACATTTTTATTGAAAATGAATTTGTAAATTATTACAAAGTGAACTTTTTACACTGATTTTTTTTTTCTTACATTGAATTATGCCCGAAAATTCTGTGTAAAAAAAACAAACAAAAAAAACTTAACTGGAAGTGATTTGAAGCAACGAATATTTCCGCACTGATTTTTTTTTTTTAACTGAACCTTTACACACTGATTTTTGCACACTGTATTCTTCAAAAAAACAAACAAAAAAAACTTTTGTACACATTGTTATTGAAAATTAAATAGTCAGCATAATTTGATGTAAAAATATATAAGAATAAAAGTATTTAAAAATTCAGTGTCAAAAAATGGAAGTGATTTCTCCACTGAATTTTTTTTTTTACATTTAACTTTTTTATACACTGATTTCTTCCAAAAATACATGAACTTTTGCACACATTTTATATTGAAAATTCATTTGTAAATTATTACAAAGTGAACTTTTATACACTATTTTTTTTTTTTTACATTAAATTATGCAAGAAAATTCAGTGTAAAAACATAAATAAAAAAACTTAACCAGAAGTGATTTGAAGCAACGAATATTTCCGCACTGATTTTTTTTTTCCAACTGAACTTTTACACACTGATTTTTGCACACTGTATTCTTAAAAAAAAAACAAAAAAAAAACTTTTGCACGCATTTTTATTGAAAATGAAATTGCCAGCAAAATTTAATGTAAAAATATATAAAAATAAAAGTATGTAAAAATTCAGTGTAAAAAAATGGAAGTAATTTCTGCACTGAATTTTTTTTTAAACTTCACTTTTTTATACACTGATTTCTTCCAAAAATATGAACTTTTGCACACATTTTTATTGAAAATGAAATTGTCAGCATCATTTCATGTAAAAATATATAAAAATTCTGTGTAAAAAATTCATTTTGTAATAATTTAGTGTAGAAAATTCAGTGTAAAAAAATGGAAGTGATTTCTGCACTGAATTTTTTTTTTTACACTTAACTTTTTTATACACTGATTTCTTCCAAAAATATGAACTTTTGCACACATTTTTATTGAAAATGAATTTGTAAATTATTACAAAGTGAACTTTTTACACTGATTTTTTTTTTTTACATTAAATTATGCCCGAAAATTCTGTGTAAAAAAAACCAAACACTTAACTTTTTTATACACTGTAAATTATTACAAAGTGAACTTTTTACACTGAATTTTTTTTATTTTTTACATTAAATTATGCTAGAAAATTCAGTGTAAAAAAAAAAACTAACAAAAAAATTTAACCGGAAGTGATTTGAAGCAACGAATATTTCTGCACTGATTTTTTTTTTTCAACTGAACTTTTACACACTGATTTTTGCACACTGTATTCTTCAAAAAAACAAACAAAAAAAACTTTTGTACACATTGTTATTGAAAATTAAATTGTCAGCATAATTTGATGAAAAAATATATAAAAATAAAAGTATTTAAAAATTCAGTGTAAAAAAATGGAAGTAATTTCTCCTCTGAATTTTTTTTTTACACTTAACTTTTTTATACACTGATTTCTTCCAAAAATATGAACTTTTGCACACATTTTTATTGAAAATTAATTTGTAAATTATTACAAAGTGAACTTTTTACACTGATTTTTTTTTTTTTACATTAAATTATGCCCGAAAATTCAGTGTAAAAAAAAACAAACAAAAAAACCTTAACTGGAAGTGATTTGAAGCAACGAATATTTCCGCACTGATTTTTTTTTTTTAACTGAACTTTTACACACTGATTTTTGCACACTGTATTCTTAAAAAAAAACAAAAAAAAAACAAACTTTTGTACACATTGTTATTGAAAATTAAATAGTCAGCATAATTTGATGTAAAAATATATAAGAATAAAAGTATTTAAAAATTCAGTGTCAAAAAATGGAAGTGATTTCTCCACTGAATTTTTTTTTTACATTAAATTATGCTAGAAAATTCAGTGTAAAAAAAAATCAAACAAAAAAAACTTAACCGGAAGTGATTTGAAGCAACGAATATTTCCGCACTGATTTTTTTTTTCAACTGAACTTTTACACACTGATTTTTGCACACTGTATTCTTAAAAAAAAACTTTTGCACACATATTTTAATAAAAAAATAAATTTGACGTAAAAAAAAAAATCAGTTGAAATCCATCCATTTCCTACCGCTTGTCCCTTCATTCAAAATGAATATAATAAGAATATAACGGCAAGCATATTTTGGTGCAAAGTGTGAGCTTTTTCCTGGACAGGGCGACCCGGACCCGGACCATGCAGGACTTAGACCACACGCCGGTGCGCGCACGTGGTCGCAGCATCCTCCTCCTCCTCCTCCTCATCCTCTCACCTGCGTCATGAGCCTGTCCGCACCTGTGTCCTCCTCGTCCTTGAAGATGATGTCCGTGTTGTAGTTGGGCGTCAGCTCCTTGAAGCGCTCCGAGCTGCGCGTAATTTTGCCCTCCGGCCGCCCGCTGGCCCCCAGGGTCTTCTCGGCCACGTTGGGGCTGAACTGCTTCAGGGCCAGCGGGATGAGCTTCTTGGGGAGCCGCCTCTTGCCGTACCCCCTCCCCGGCCCGCAGCCCTCCGAGGCAGGTGCGAGGAGGAGGAGGAGGAGGAGGAGCACCGCGGCGGGGAGAAGGCGCGAGTGGATCCGCATCTCTCCCCAGCCCAGGCGGGGTTCCTTCAGCGCGTCTCCGGCTCACCTGGCCGGTCCATGGTCGCGGGACATCCGCGGGCGCTTCGTCCGGGGAACCCAAAACAAAAACAAAAAAAATCTCCTTTACTCCTAAAGTGGAACAAGTGGTGTGGCCGGAGAGGAACACGCGTGGGTGCGCGCGTTTTAAAGTCCGTGGGTTGCAACTTGCAAACAAACAGGTTCAAAGTCGAGAGAGAGAGAGAGAAAGAGAGAGAGAGAGAGAGAGAGAGAGAGAGTCCAAGTCCACCTTTTTAAAAAAAAGTTCTCCTCCTTTAAGTTCCGTGGAAAGTGACACCCGTGGCGTGTGCGCCTCTCTCCGGTCTGCAGCTTTCCACTTGAGTGGAGTTCCACTTGACTGATCCACGGAGTCCAGACCGCACCCATGCCAGTCGTGCCCGCCTCTCTCTCTCCGGTGCCCCCCGCCCCGCCTGGGCACGAGAGGCCACGGAGCCTGCGCGCGCACAAGCACGCACACATGCGGCACCAAATTCTGGGACACCCCCCCGCCCCCCCATACCCGAGGGTCCCACATTCCACCCCACTCGGTGTGTTTACACGCACTAAAAAAATTATTATTACACACGTGGAAAACCTTGTCCTGGTTCTAGATTCTCTTTTAGGGCTGACAATCAATGTTTTCAGCACAGCGTTTTAATATATGACCCAATCCAAACAACCTTCCCCGGTCAAGGTGCAAATAAACTAACAGAGGAAGTCAACACACTTAACACGACTTGCTCATTGAACTTTGGGGATGTTATTAAAAAAAAAAATGTCCAAGCACAACACATAATTCAACATTTTATTTCCAGTTACATCCATTACAATGCATGATGGGAAAATGCAAAA
>NC_084743.1:10557900-10569092 GCF_033978785.1 Entelurus aequoreus
TCTGTCTTAGCCGGATCAAAAAAGTATAAACGCACACTAAGATAAACTGGGTTTTGGTCCAGTTCTGTTTGGTCCTGGACTGCAGACTATGGTCTGTCTTAACCGGATCATAAAAGTATAAACGCACACTAAGATAAACTGGGTTTTGGTCCAGTTCTGTTTGGTCCTGGACTGCAGACTATGGTCTGTCTTAACCGGATCAAAAAAGTATAAACGCACACTAAGATAAACTGGGTTTTGGTCCAGTTCTGTTTGGTCCTGGACTGCAGACTATGGTCTGTCTTAGCCGGATCAAAAAAGTATAAACGCACACTAAGATAAACTGGGTTTTGGTCCAGTTCTGTTTGGTCCTGGACTGCAGACTATGGTCTGTCTTAACCGGATCATAAAAGTATAAACGCACACTAAGATAAACTGGGTTTTGGTCCAGTTCTGTTTGGTCCTGGACTGCAGACTATGGTCTGTCTTAACCGGATCAAAAAAGTATAAACGCACACTAAGATAAACTGGGTTTTGGTCCAGTTCTGTTTGGTCCTGGACTGCAGACTATGGTCTGTCTTAGCCGGATCAAAAAAGTATAAACGCACACTAAGATAAACTGGGTTTTGGTCCAGTTCTGTTTGGTCCTGGACTGCAGACTATGGTCTGTCTTAGCCGGATCAAAAAAGTGTCCGCCTGTAAGGGTACTTGGTACTTTACCAGTGGACATCATGTCACCACAACCTTTTGTTTTCTTGTCTATCACAGTGATTGTGAACCATGGGCTGAATTCCAAAATAAAGTGCAGTTCCCCTTGAACCAACATTGACCACCAAGATTTAGTTTTCTTTATCCTTACGACACGACAAGTGTTACTCACACACACCAGTAGGCTTTTTGAGTCCTGGTTCTGCATTCATCCCCCCACCAAAGAACCGTCCTAACCAAGACGAACTTTAGTTAGTTTCAACTGGAACCAAAAATAACACTTGTGAACTCTCCCTAAGAGTTGTTACTTCCTGTTTTATTTTTAATTTTGGTCTTGAGCGGAGCACCAGACTCCGAGTATGAATGCTCCCTTATAAACTTAGCGTCAGTTCTCCAACAACTTGGATTCTCCTGGGAAGACGTTCCATAAAACTTTGGAGTGCGTCCGTCGTAATTCTTGTCCATTCATCCACAAGAACATTTACGGAGGCCAGAGATCGCCGATGTTGGACCTGTTCTAGTCCGACCGGGTCTTTAAAGACCAGTTGAGCAGTTCCAGAGGAACTCGCGTAAAAATGTCAACAGTCGTCCGTTGAACGCCGATTGGACCGCGTTGAGGGTTGGCTTCACGCATGCCTGGTTGGGTCTGGTGTTCTGGAGAGACCGGCTCCACTGTAGAATCCATGCCGTGGGTTTGAGTCCAAGGAACGCGAAAATGTGATTGAGCACTGAAGGACTCTTTCATTCAATCTAAAGAAGAACTTATTTTAATTGACATGTCTCACGATGACAACAATACAACGTTGCATTGCATACTTTGGTAGGTCACGGATTTATGTGAATAATGAAACAACAACAAAATAGTCTACTAAATCATGCATTCCATGGTGTGAAACATGTACCAGATTTTAAAATCCTTTCATTTTCTCAAAACTCGACACTGCGCCTTATAACCCGGAATCATTTTGGTTGTGCTCACCGACCTCGAAGCAATTTGGTTTGGTACATGGTGTAATGATGAGTGTGACCAGTAGATGGCAGTCACACATAAGAGATACGTGTAGACTGCAATATGATGGCAGTCACACATAAGACATACGTGTAGACTGCAATATGATGGCAGTCACACATAAGAGATACGTGTAGACTGCAATATGATGGCAGTCACACATAAGAGATACGTGCGGACTGCAATATGATGGCAGTCACACATAAGAGATACGTGCAGACTGCAATATGATGGCAGTCACACATAAGAGATACGTGTAAACTGCAATATGATGGCAGTCACACATAAAAGATACATGTAGACTGCAATATGATGGCAGTCACACATAAGAGATACGTGTAGACTGCAATATGATAGCAGTCACACATAAGAGATACGTGTAGACTGCAATATGAGGGCAGTCACACATAAGAGATACGTGTAGACTGCAATATGATGGAAGTCACACATAAGAGATACGTGTAGACTGCAATATGATGGCAGTCACACATAAGACATACGTGTAGACTGCAATATGATGACAGTCACACATAAGAGATATGTGTGGACTGCAATATGATGGCAGTCACACATAAGAGATACGTGTAGACTGCAATATGAGGGCAGTCACACATAAGAGATACGTGTAGACTGCAATATGATGGAAGTCACACATAAGAGATACGTGTAGACTGCAATATGATGGCAGTCACACATAAGAGATATGTGTAGACTGCAATATGATGGCAGTCACACATAAAAGATACGTGTAAACTGCAATATGATGGCAGTCACACATAAAAGATACCTGTAGACTGCAATATGATGGCAGTCACACATAAGAGATACGTGTAGACTGCAATATGATGGCAGTCACACATAAGACATACGTGTAGACTGCAATATGATGACAGTCACACATAAGAGATATGTGTGGACTGCAATATGATGGCAGTCACACATAAGAGATACGTGTAGACTGCAATATGATGGCAGTCACACATAAGAGATACGTGTAGACTGCAATATGATGGCAGTCACACATAAGAGATACGTGTAGACTGCAATACGATGGCAGTCACACATAAGAGATACGTGTAGACTGCAATACGATGGCAGTCACACATAAGAGTTGCATGCAGACTGCAATATGATGGCAGTCACACATAAGAGATATGTGTAGACTGCAATATGATGGCAGTCACACACAAGAGATACGTGTAGACTGCAATATGATGGCAGTCACACATAAGAGATACGTGTAGACTGCAATATGATGGCAGTCACACATAAGAGATACGTGTACACAAAAGGAATTCTTGATTATACTAGAAGACTTCTTCAATTTGCAATTTGGTGTCCACATTCCTTGGATGCCGACACATGAAAGTGCATGAATGCAATAGGGGAGCATGTCTCGCTAGAACACCGGTTTAAAATAGCACTGCTGAGTTTGCTGGTTGGTTTGGTCAGGTTTAGGTTTAGGTTTAGGTTTAGGTTTAGGTTTAGGTTTAGGTTCAGTCCAAGCAAGACCGCTTTTAACTCTGGTTAGGTTTGGTTCACTCAGACGTGGCTCAGGATTACAGCAGGAAGCATGCAGAGATTACAAATAAGTAACAGAACACTCCTCCGCTCTCTTTCCTTGTACGTGTGTGTGTGTGTGTGTGTGTGTGTGTGTGTGTGTGTGTGTGTGTGTGTGTGTGTGTGTGTGTTTGAGACAAAGGGGTTCCTTAAAGGGAAACTGCACTTTTTTTTTTTGGAATGTTGCCTATCATTCAAAAACCTTATGTAAGACAAGAACACCTATGTTTGTCTTTTTTAATGCATTGTAAATAGTAAATAAACACTAGCAAGAGTCAGCCAACAATTGAGGCAACAGGAGTCCCTCTATTCCGTCTAAAATCATCCAAACTTCCGCCATTGTTTTATATACACACTGTAAGTATATATGTATGTAGCAACATTCATAATAACATGTAACATATACATGATGTAAGTATATATGTCATGTAGTAACATTCATAATAACATGTAATATATACATGATGTAAGTATATATGTCATGTAGTAACATTCATAATAACATGTAATATATACATGATGTAAGTATATATGTCATGTAGTAACATTCATACTATATATATATACATATATATGTATATATATATATATATATATATATATATATATATATATATATATATATATATATATATATATATATATATATATATATATATATATATATATATATATATATATATATATATATATATATATATATATATATATATATATATACGTTAGGTCAGGAAAAAACACAGAGGCTATTTCATCCCTACAAGCCTGTTTTGCAGGTTTCCCTGCTCTAAAGGGGATTTTATTATAAAATGTAAACAAATAAAAAATAAAAAATAATAATAAAAAAATAAACAAATAAATACATCAAAATAAAAGTAAAAATAACAAAATGAAAAAAAATCAAATCCCCTGAAGAGCAGGGAAACCTGCAAATCAGGCTTGTAGGGATGAAATAGCCTCGGTGTTTTTTTTGACCTAACGTATATTCCGCACTACCTCGGTATTGAGCGCTGTATAATGGATAAACCACAGAAACCTTGACTATATATATATATATATATATATATATATATATATATATATATATATATATATATATATATATATATATATATATATATATATATATATATATATATATATATATATATATATATATATAGCCCCGCCCCAGGCCAAATGTATTCAACCCAATGCGGCCTCCGGCTTAAAAAGTTTGGCACCTCTGCCTTTGAGCTTCAGTCACACGCAGGATTCTCACAGTAATGAGGCGATAATACCACCTTACCTACTGAATGCATTATTATCGTGATGAAAACAGCAATAAAAACGGGGATAAAATGAAGAGGTCCATAAGTTCAGTGCGGCAGACACAGATGTGAAAAAGGTCCACGAGTCTTTTATCAAGTGTGACACTTTGTTTAATCAACAATCTTTGGATGAATGAACTGGACTGACTTCAACAATGACTCTAATTAATCATCCAGATTAATAGTTGGTGTGTACACACATCCACTCACACCTTCTCACACACACCAGCAAACACCAGCACCGTCCAAATTAGCTCCTCAAATATTTGCCCGCAGAAGTCCGGCGGTCTCGGGCCCCGGCTCCTGAATGAGTCCTGAATGAGGCGGCCTGTGCACCGGGGCCGCACACTTTACGCTTTGTCATCCGCCGCCGGGCGGGGGGAGGAGGGGGTGAACGCCGTAAACCTATTTTGGCGGCGCCGCCGCCTTTCATGTCGCTCGACGGGGGAAACAACGAGAGATTCACACGGGCGGCAGAGAGCCAAACAGAGCCGTGTTTGCCTGCGAGCCGAAATAGAACATGAAGTGAGAGGAGCATACACCCCGATTGAGGGCGCGGAAATGCTGTCATAAAGGTGTTACTGTTTGGAAAGGAAGGCTCTGATTTGTAATTTTAGATTATTGCTGCAGGCCGTGTGGACTTTGTGGCCACGTTTGCTCCATCCTGAAGTCCAGCCTGACCTGATGGGTTTCACATTCCCACTTAGTGCTGCAGTTAAGGTCATCTGCTGGCTGTCGGAGTTCGGAAATGATTTTTTTGTCGGATTGATATGAAGTGATTGAGAGCCAGGAAATGTTTGCAAAGAAAAATACCCAAATTAGCCGCACACTTTTATAAACCACAGGGCTCAAAGTATAGGAAAAAAAGCAGTGGCTTACAGTTCAGAATTTGCGGTACTAACAGAGACACTCGTAAATGTCTTAGCATACTAACTGATGCTAATGAAGCTAGCGTCATTACATCACGTTAGCACGTACAAATATGCATGAAAACACTCCTACTAAGTAATAATTGTTGTAGTTATATTGTAAAACTTACAAACGTCGCTTGGAGTGATGAATGAAGAATCCATACGAGTAGAAACGCTATGGACGGCGAGAAGACGGAACGGCACTTCCACTTCCGGTCAGCAAAGAAAAACATTCAAATTAGCCGCACACTTTTATAAACCACAGGGTACAACGTGTCGGAAAAAAAGTAGTGGCTTACAGTTCGGAATTTGCGGTACTAACAAAGACACTCGTAAATGTCTTAGCATATTAACTGATGCTAATGAAGCTAGCGTCATTACATCACGTTAGCACGTACAAATATGCATGAAAACACTTCCAGTAAGTAAGAATTGTTGTAGTTATATTGTAAAACTTACAAACGTTGCTTGGAGTGATGAATGAAGAATCCATACGAGTAGAAACGCTATGGATGGCAAGAAGACGCGAGAAGCGGGTTAAAAGCACAGTGTTCTTGCTCGTTTTTTGTCGTTGTTGTTTTTAAAAGCAATTTGCATTATGGCCGTCTGCAAAGAAAAATACCCAAATAAGCCGCACACTTTTATAAACCACAGGGCTCAAAGTGTAGGAAAAAAAGCAGTGGCTTACAGTTCGGAATTTGCGGTACTAACAAAGACACTCGTAAATGTCTTAGCATATTAACTGATGCTATTGAAGCTAGCGTCATTACATCACGTTAGCACGCACAAATAAGCATGAAAACACTCCTAGTAAGTAAGAATTGTTGTAGTTATATTGTAAAACTTACAAACGTCGCTTGGAGTGATTATTGAAGAATCCACACGAGTAGAAACGCCATGGACGGCGAGAAGACGGAACGGCACTTCCACTTCCGGTCAGCAAAGAAAAATATTCAAATTAGCCGCACACTTTTATAAACCACAGGGCTCAAAGTGTCGGAAAAAAAGCAGTGGCTTACAGTTTGGAATTTGCGGTACTAACAAAGACACTCGTAAATGTCTTAGCATATTAACTGATGCTAATGAAGCTAGCGTCATTACATCACGTTAGCACGTACAAATATGCATGAAAACACTTCTAGTAAGTAAGAATTGTTGTAGTTATATTGTAAAACTTACAAACGTCGCTTGGAGTGATGAATGAAGAATCCATACGAGTAGAAACGCTATGGACGGCGAGAAGACGGAACGGCACTTCCACTTCCGGTCAGCAAAGAAAAATATTCAAATTAGCCGCACACTTTTATAAACCACAGGGTACAACGTGTCGGAAAAAAAGTAGTGGCTTACAGTTCGGAATTTGCGGTACTAACAAAGACACTCGTAAATGTCTTAGCATATTAACTGATGCTAATGAAGCTAGCGTCATTACATCACGTTAGCACGTACAAATATGCATGAAAACACTCCTAGTAAGTAAGAATTGTTGTAGTTATATTGTAAAACTTACAAACGTCGCTTGGAGTGATTATTGAAGAATCCACACGAGTAGAAACGCTACGGATGGCGAGAAGACACGAGAAGCGGGTTAAAAGCACAGTGTTTTTGCTTTGTTTTTTGTCGTTGTTGTTTTTAAAAGCAATTTGCATTATGGCCGTCTGCAAAGAAAAATACCCAAATTAGCCGCACACTTTTATAAACCACAGGGCTCAAAGTGTAGGAAGAAAAGCAGTGGCTTACAGTTCGGAATTTGCGGTACTAACAAAGACACTCGTAAATGTCTTAGCATATTAACTGATGCTAATGAAGCTAGAGTCATTAGCATTACGTTAGCACGTACAAATATGCATGAAAACACTCCTAGTAAGTAAGAATTGTTGTAGTTATATTGTAAAACTTACAAACGTCGCTTGGAGCGATGAA
Source organism: Entelurus aequoreus (assembly GCF_033978785.1). Classification (NCBI taxonomy): domain Eukaryota; kingdom Metazoa; phylum Chordata; class Actinopteri; order Syngnathiformes; family Syngnathidae; genus Entelurus; species Entelurus aequoreus. The sequence goes on from NC_084743.1 coordinate 10,565,301, forward strand.
TGAAGAATCCATACGAGTAGAAATGCTATGGACGGCACTTCCACTTCCGGTTAAAAGCACTAAGTGGAAGGACACTGCAACAACTGCAGTCAGCGAACTCGTCCAAAAGATGGCGCCGTAGCACAAACAATAACACACCTTTTCCGTGTTTTTGCTTGATTTTTTTTTAAGCCATTTGCATTATGGCAGTCAGCGAAGAAAAATACCAAAATTAGCCGCACACTTTTATAAGCCACAGGGTTCAAAGTGTAGGAAAAAAAAGTGATGACTTATAGTCTGGAATTTACGGTATGTAGAAAATAGAATTAATCCAATCAGGTGCGCTTTATTGTCCGTATTTTAGGCTTCATAATGCGCCACACATTTTCAATGGGAGACAGGTCTGGACTACAGGCAGGCCAGTCTAGTACCCGCACTCTTTTACTACGAAGCCACGCTGATGTAACACGTGGCTTGTCATCGTCTTGCTGAAATAAGCAGGGGCGTCCATACTAACGTTGCTTGGATGGCAACATATGTTGCTCCAAAAGCTGTACGTACCTTTTAGCATTAATGGTGCCTTCACAGATGTGTAAGTTACCCATGTCTTGGGCACTAATACACCCCCATACCATCACACATGCTGCCTTTTACACTTTCACCCTAGAACAATCCGGATGGTTCTTTTCCTCTTTGGTCCGGAGGACACGATGTCCACAGTTTCCAAAAACAATTTGAAATGTGGACCTGTCAGAACACAGAACACTTTTCCACTTTGCATCAGTCCATCTTAGATGAGCTCGGGCCCAGCGAAGCCGGCGGCGTTTCTGGGTGTTGTTGATAAACGGTTTTCGCCTTGCATAGGAGAGTTTTAACTTGCACTTACAGATGTAGCGACCAACTGTAGTTACTGACAGTGGTTTTCTGATGTGTTCCTGAGCCCATGTGGTGATATCCTTTACACACTGATGTGGCTTTTTGATGCAGTGCCGCCTGAGGGATCCAAGGTGCGTAATATCATGAACCTTTTGATGATATTACGGAGCGTAGATGGTGAAATCCCTAAATTCCTTGGTTGAGAAATGTTGTTCTTAAACAATTTGCTCAGGCATTTGTCGACAAAGTGGTGACCCTCGACCCCGTCCTCGTTTGTGAACGACTGAGCATTTCACGGAAGCTGCTTTTGCACCCAATCATGGCACCCACCTGTTCCCAATTATCCTGGTCCACCTGCGGCATGTTCCAAATAAGTCTTGGATGAGCACGCCTCGACCTTCTCTGTCTTTTTTGCCACTTGTGCCAGCTTTTTTCTAAACATGTTGCAGGCGTCGAATATCCAAATGAGCTAATATTTGCAGAAAAATAACAACATTTCTCAGTGTGGACATGAAATACCGTATTTCCTTGAATAGCCGCCGGGGCGCTAATTAATTTAAAACCTCTTCTCACTCCTGCGTTTACCAAAAGCATGCGGGATTGGCAAGCATGCGCTAATTATTTCAAAACCTCTTCTCACTCCGGCGCTTACCTTATCATGAAAATCACATTTAATAAAAAAAACCGTTATTATGGTCTTACCTTTATAGGTATAAATGAGTCCATGCGCAGCTCTTATAGAAGTCTTCCTTATCTTTCTTCAGTTTTAAAAGTCTCTCTGTCTCGATGGAGATCTTCCTTTAAGTTTGACCTCCTGCTTCGATTGAAAGTCCAGTTTAGAAAACTGTTTTATTTTAGATATGTAATCCTCCATGGTAAAAGTGCAAGCAAACAATGGCTGCTCACTCTTGCTGCGTGTTGTCTTCTTCTGCAGCACCGGTCTTCTGCAGTACCAGCAGTCGCAAGAAGGACCACTAGCGCCCTCTACCACCAGGAGGCGGAAGTCATTTAATGACTCATATTTGACCCGGCGGAAGTGCCAAGCATGCGCTAATTATTTTGCGTGCACTTTTCTTGGTAGAAAAAAACAAAAAAAGAGACCTTTTTGCTCAATATGTTGAAAAATATTCTTAAATGAAGTAAATGCTATTATCTTGACACAGGGCCGGCCCGTGGCATAGGCCGTATAGGCAACTGCTAAGGGCGCCGTCCATCAGGGGGCGCCACGCCAGTGCCACAAATGTTGGAGGAAAAAAAAAAAAAAAAGAAAAAAAGTTGGTACTATTATTTCTAAATACATAAAATAATCCCACGTTAATTAAAATGCAAAGTAAAGCCTATTTAATAGAAATATTATTTGTTACAACATTACGCCCCCCCCCCTCCCTTCCCGTATCATGACTCTTTTTGGATGTCACCACATCAAAAAATCAACACAAGATGTCAAAACAGCCAAAACTGTCAGGTGCCCAGGGAAGAAAAAAGAGAAAAGAAGAGGAGAAACGAGAAAAAGACAGAGGTAGCAGGTAGGTAACGTTAGCCTACATGAAATGATTTGTCTGTTACAGAATGTGATAGTAACCTGGCTTTTTAGCATTAAGCTAATGTTACATGATTCGGCAATTGCTAATCAATAAATAGTTAGTTCTGTTTTAACGTCGGGTTAATATTGTGGAGGGGGCTAAATTGTTATGGAAAATAATAATGTAATGTTAGGTAATTACAGTACTCCCTGGTGTACAGTCATTTGTAAGTCATTCTAGTTAATGCAATATTAAAAAGCACAAATAGAGAACTCTGTAGGTCAGGATCCCCTTTTTTTGTAGTTGTTAAAGTCATACTGGTTTGATATCTTGTTTTGTGCAGTGCCTTATTTATATTGTATTTTTAATTTATTTTATGCAACTTGTTGACACGTTTTATTTTGTGTTTATGTATGTAAAAAATATTGTATTTCATATATTCATTTTTTATTTTTTGTATTCATTTATTTATCCATATTTTTTTTTATCTTGTTAACTATTCTGATTGTTAATTTGCTTTCTTTAAGTAAAAAAAAAAGGTCAAAGACAAAGCTATTCGGTTGTAATTCTAAGCAGGCGAATACTATATTCCCGGCGGCAATTCAAGGAAATACGGTATCTTGTCTTTGCAGTCTATTCAATTGAATATAAGTTGAAAAGGATTTGTCGTATTCTCTTTTTATTTACCATTTACACAAGGTGACACCTTCACTGGACGTGGTGGTTTCCAAAAAGAGACGCTCGCCAGTCCTGGACAGCCTCGCCAACCCCTGCTCCTTAATGCCTCAGTCATGAGGCAAACATTCACTGTACAAACATACGTACATTAGAAACATTTGCAGAATAAACAACATGTGGGATTCAAACTGCAGGGCCACTTAAGTGCGGTGCGTTCAAGCGCCTGCGTTTCTGCATGCGAATGGTGTGAGCCGCACATGTTTTCCCGTCGATGTGCGTGAGCGTGTGTGCCATCCTTCCTTTGAAGAGCATAAATGCGGGCGTGGCCGTCGACAATGCCTCAGAAGTGGTCACATTTTCTCATCCGTCCATCCCTCCTTTCATCCGTCCGTCTGTCGCTTCGGTCTTGGCCCGCGAGAGAGGACACCGCGGTCTCGCCAGGAGGAAACAATCCGCTCGGACTAAACCAGACCGGCGCCCCTTCTTGTCCGTCTCACACCTTATCCGACGGACTCTGCGGACCACGTCCCCACAAAACAAACGCACCCCGGGGCACGCGTTCGCACGCACAAGGAAAACCCAACCGAGCGTCAGTTCACTCGCTCATTGATGTTTGTTCAAGTTATTAATTTTCTCCGGGGAAATAAGAGGCCACGGTGGCAAGACAGAGGAAGACGGGTGCCAGGCCCGTAATCTCCTTCTCCTTTTATCTACTGACACTGGAGGCCGACGAGTC
>NC_084743.1:10574112-10616612 GCF_033978785.1 Entelurus aequoreus
GATGAGATGTGTTGTGTGTGTGTATGATTGTTTGTACATTGATGTTACATCCATGATGTCGTTCACAACAACACAACAGATGAGATGTGTTGTGTGTGTAGGATTGTTTGTACATTGATGTTACATCCATGATGTCGTTCACAACAACACAACAGATGAGATGTGTTGTGTGTGTGTAGGATTGTTTGTACATTATTGTTACATCCATGATGTCGTTCACAACAACACAACATATGAGATGTTGTGTATGATTGTTTCTGCATTGATGTTACAACCATGATGTCGTTCACAACAACACAACAGATGAGATGTTGTTGTGTATTATTGTTTGTGCATTGATGTTACATCCATGATGTCGTTCACAACAACACAACAGATGAGATGTGTTGTATGTGTATGATTGTCTGTACATTGATGTTACATCCATGATGTCGTTCACAACAACACAACAGATGAGATGTTGTTGTGTGTGTATGATTGTTTGTACATTGATGTTACATTCATGATGTCGTTCACAACAACACAACATATGAGATGTTGTTGTGTATGATTGTTTGTACATTGATGTTACATCCATGATGTCGTTCACAACAACACAACAGATGAGATGTTGTTGTGTATGATTGTCTGTACATTGATGTTACATCCATGATGTCGTTCACAACAACACAACAGATGAGATGAAACACATTTACGCCCAACTGTGCATTGAAGCACCTCAACAGTGTACAAAAAGGGTTATTTAAAAATCAATAAACCCGCATCAACAATTAAAACGTATCTTATGTGGTACTGTCCAAATTAAAATAGCAAAAAACATATTAAACGTGAAAAAAAAAAAGAAATAAAATATTGGAACTCACAATTTTGTAGCACCCATTGGACTCCGTATCGCCCCTCATAGTCGGTCGATTTGCATGTGTTCCCGGGGTGTTTTTCAGAACAGCCTGGTCCTGTTTTCACAGCGTCAAGGCCATTCGAGGGAGTCAAATAGTAGATTAGGGTGTTTTTTTTTCCGCGAGCAGACAATACAATGACTTTTCTGTTCTATTCGTCCATGCTGGCTGCTCTCAAATTGAGTGGACTCGTCTCACAAGATGTAGTTTCTCTTAGGTATCCTTCTTGAAAACGGCCTTGCAAATATATACCTGCCCCCTCATCGACATGTTGCTCTCCTTCTTTGTGAGTACCGCCAAGTTTCCTGTGGCTTTCTACGGCTGGCGTGGCCACGGCGCCACTTCCTGTTTTCGCAACTTGTGATTGGATACTCACTTGGGAATCCCAAGTGAGTATCCAATCACAGCGCGAGGCCAGCTAGAAGGCCTTACTGACAACCAACTGGTGATCCGATTGGCTTTGGCAACTGTCTATCAACTGTATGCGCCCGTTCACTTTACAGTGCAAAGACATTGTTGATTCTGAAGGCAGATTTGGTAGAGCATGGCAACATAAGCTAGCTGAATTCTGATTGGGTACAAAGTCTAACCTAAAAACAACAGCAATAGAAGAGAGAATATCAGTACTTTTAGATATTTAGGGAAAGTCAATTAAAAATGACTTTTATCTTGAATTATGATGATGATATCTGGTTATGTTAGGCCTGCAGAGAAGGTCTTTCTGGTACAACATCTCTTCAGATTCAGAAACCCAGTGTCTTCCAGCTTTTAGTTTAAATCCAAGTCCAGAATTTACAACCTTTCCTAAAGTTATGTATTATTATTTTGCCTAAAGCTGAAACTAAACAAACCTTCACTCAAACCCAGACAAGGTTCCCGTACAGCGGGATGGTTCTCACCTCATTTTTGTGAGAATCCTGCGTGTGACTGAAGCATTAAGGAGTGGGACCGTCCAGAACTAGCTGCGGTGTGCTCAAACAACCACCAGGTCGCGCCTGTGAGCAGATAATACCGTATCATCTCCCTTTTGTTCGGTAGTGCATTCTTCACTCACAGTACACTGCAAAAAGTCAGTGTTCAAAAACAAGAAAATAAAAATAGTAAAAATGAGGGGTATTTTATTTGAACTAAGCAAAATGATCTGCCAATAGAACAAGAAAATTCGGCTTGTCAAGACTTTCCAAAACAAGTGAAGTTAGCTAACCTCAACAAACCCAAAAATACCTTCAAATAAGTATATTCTCACTAATAACAAGTGCACTACTATATGAGTACATATTTTCTATTGTTTCATTGGAAATAAAACAGCATTTGGCTGTCATCTGTTTTAATTAGGAGACACAATTGTGTCAAAGTCATGATTTTTTTGTTCATGCTTAAAATAAGAAATGATTACTTTAAAAAAAAGTAGTTTTCTACTTGTGAGTGTTGATGACACAACAGTTGATATTCTAGTTTCAAGCATGTTTTACTCTATATAGGTCATCAAATCTCAGCAACAAGCTGTAACCCCAATTCTTCAGAGTTTGCACTGGCTCCCTGTTCGTTTTAGAATAGATTTTAAAACATTGCTGTTTGTTTTTAAAGCTTTACATGGACTGGCACCTCAGTATATCTCGGACCTCATCCAAATTGAGGTCCGAGGGCCAGCTCCAGCTCGTGGTGCCCAAGACCAGACTTCAAAGCAGGGGGAGACAGGGGCCTTCTCTGTGGTCGGCCCTAAGCTTTAAGTCTCGTCTTAAGACCCACTTTTATTCTTTGGCTTTTAACACTATGTGAGTTGTGTGGTCCTCTGTCCTCTGTTGTCCTCTGTGGTTTTTTTTAATACATTTTGATTTATATTTACTGTTTTATTTGGTTTTACCCTTTAAAATAGTTTTTTTTCATATTTATTTTTATATTGTTTTTATATTTATTTATTTTTTGTTTTTATTCAGTCATTGGTGGAGCTAAGGATAATATTTTTATTTTGTTTTTAATATTGTTGTGCAGCACTTTGGAAACATTTTTGTTGTTTAAATATGCTATATAAATAAAGTGGATAGTATCTTACTGAGATTATTTAGGACCAAAACCCTTAAAACATGTAAAACACTCTAACATAAAATCGCATGTATGTATGCATGTCCATAACACACCCAGCCGAGGGGGCGGTGGTAAAAGTTGGAAAAGTCGGCAAAAGTCCCCAAAATGTTCAAAATACCTACCCAGGTTTGAGTCCCACAAGTCCCGCCGCCGGCCGGGATGCCCAAAATGTCCAAAACGCGCACAGTCGAGTCCCACGGGGAGGGAGGATAAAAGTTGGAAAAGTCGTCAAAAGTCCCCAATATGTTAAAAATACCTACCAAGTCCGGAGACAACGACCGGATGAGGTAGAGGGCAGACGTGTGAGAGGAGGGCTCCGACCAAACTTTTCATTTACTCTTTAAAAGTCTAACTACTTCACGGTATTTTTTCCTGGCTGACGCACCCTTTTTTGTGCGAGATAGTGTGGCTATTGCGACGTGATGAGCAGCTCGAAGACAAAATCGGCAACAGCAATAACTCGAGCAGCGAGCGTCTCGGCTAAACTAGCTAACATGGCGGCCGCAGCAGCAGCTTCAGGGTCGGAAGACAAGAGAGCCGAATTCGAGGGTCAATCTGACCCAGTCACCAAGAACGACATCGAGGCTCTCCTCAATAAACAGCGCGATAGCTTCAAGGCTGATATGGCTTTTTTGATTCAACAGTCAACTGAGTCCCTGAAGCAGTCAGTCGATTTATTAGGACAACAGGTGACGTCATTTAACAGCCGGCTGACTAGAACCGAAGTTACAGTGGGTGAAAACTTTGAAAAACTCACCGAGATGGAAGCCGCTGTGAAGTCTCTGCAGTCCCAAACTACGGTGCTCCTGGAACGAGTGGACGACCTCGAAAACCGGTCTCGCCGCTCTAATTTGAGGATTATCAACATCCCAGAGGGAAGCGAGAAGGAGCAAGATCCGACCAAATTTGCGTCTGACTTGCTAATGGCGATAGCGGGTCCTGATGTCTTCAGCAGCCCACCGGAGATAGAGAGAGCTCACCGCTCCCTCGGTCCCAGACCATTGGATGCTGGCGCCGGAAAACCGCGGACTTTCATTGTTAAATTCCTCCGTTTCCAGGAGAAAGAAAAAGTCCTCAGATGGGCCAGACAACATAAATTGGATTACCGCGGCACCGAGCTGAGAGTTTACCCGGACATCAGCCCTACTTTGGCCAAGAAACGAGCTGCTTTCAACCCCGTCAAAAATGCGCTCTACCTGAAAGGAATTAAATTTCGCTTGCTGCACCCCGCCCGTCTCCAGGTATCCTTCAGAAATGAAAACTTGTACTTTGAGTCTCCACAAAAAGCCCAGGACTTTTACGACGAACGCATCGCTCCCACAGGTTAGTGGAAGATGACTTTGTATGGAAGACGTTTCAGGCCAAAATTACGTTGAAGAGGACATTAACGGGTGCGTCAGAAAAACAATGGACATTGTTTATTTAGGCTTGCAGGCAACTAATCATCCTGTTGTGCAACTTATTTGAGGTATGGTTATATATGTTGGTCAATTTCTGCAATGCAACTTTTTTTTTTGTCTTTATTTATTTATTAAATTTTTATTTTTTATTTTTTTTTGCTTATTCCTATTTAAGTGTCATTTACTGTACATTATAGACACATTAGCAGATACAGGAGCCCTATCTGCTCGGTGATATTAGTTCACAGATTAATGTCATACGGAAGTAATAGAGTTTATGGAGTCCCGCTGCTAGTTCTAGTTCTTAGGACAAGCTTAGGGTGGTTTAGGAGTGTATATTTGTTCTTTGTTGCTATGGGTTTTTTTGGGGGGGTTTTGTGTGTTAGGTCCTACAAATTTGTCTTTTCTTTTAGTCCTATCTGTATGTTAATATCACTTCCTTCTACAAGGCATTGTGTCATCTCACCATATTTTTTATAAATGTGATTATGGCTAATACAAACAAAAAAGGGTTATCTTGCTTGAGATTTGTTTCTTGGAACGTTAAAGGGATCAATGGCCCAGTTAAAAGAGGTAGAGTATTTTCCCATTTAAAACACCTTAAAACTGAAATTGCTTTCCTACAAGAGACTCATCTGACCACTAAGGATCACCATAGATTAAAGGCCTCATGGGTTGGACAATCTTTTCACTCAAATTTTAGCAGTAAAGCAAGGGGCACAGCTATTTTAATACACAAAAGAATCCAGTTTAGCCCAACAAATGTCATAACTGACCATCAAGGTCGTTTTGTAATAGTCTCGGGTTCTCTTAATAATATGTCTGTTGTCCTTGCCAACCTTTATGCACCCAATTGGGATGATGAAGCATTTATTAGGAAAGTGTTTTCACTTTTGCCAGACCTCAGTTCTCATTGTTTAATATTGGGGGGGGACCTGAACTGTGCAATAGACCCGTTGCTAGACAAATCTAGTCCAAGGCAGGGCCCCCCATTAAAAATGGCCAAAACAATTTCAAATCTCATGGGTCAAATAGGAGGTGTGGACCCGTGGCGCTTTCTTTACCCAGATAAAAAACAATTTTCTTTTTATTCTCAGGTCCATAAAACTTTTTCAAGGATTGACTACTTTTTCATAGATGATAATCTCCTTCCGGCTGTCGATAATGTAGAATATTCAACAATAGTGATATCTGACCATGCTCCATTGTCACTTGATCTTTCGTTTACACTCTTTAAAAAAACGCAGACTCCATGGAGGTTTAATTGCACACTACTCAATGATGACGGATTCTGCAAAACAATTTCCAAAGTGATAGATGATTTTCTTGTCACCAACAACTCTACTCCCATATCCCCGTCTTTACTCTGGGAGACATTAAAGGTGGTAGTCCGGGGAGAGATTATTTCTTATTCAGCAAGACAAAACAAATTGAGAAGACAAAAACAGGAGCAGCTCATGGAAAGTATAACAGAATTGGACAGACAACTATCAGTATGTCCATACCCTGATCTGGTTAAAGATAGACAAAATCTGCAAATGAACTATAATTTATTGTCAACACAAGAAACTGAAAAATTACTCTTGCGATCGCGTGGCTTCCTGTACGAGCACGGTGAGAAGGCAGGGCGCCATCTATCACGCCAAATTAAAAGCCAGTCAGCATCTCGGCAAATTCGACAAATCAGAACCCTCACAGATGAACTTACAGTCATTCCTTCAGTCATTAATGACACCTTCAAATCATTCTACTCTGAACTATATACTTCACAATGCGCTGCTGATAAAACAATCATGTTGCGTTTCCTGGATAACTTGAAATTTCCATCCATAACTACTACTCAAGAGAGCGCTTTGGATCAACCTTTAGTAATCCGGGAAATTGTAAATTCAATTAAACTAATGCAGAGCGGCAAGGCCCCTGGCCCAGATGGCTATCCTATAGAGTTTTATAAAAAATTCTCAGATAAACTGACTCCTCTCCTTTTAAATATGTACAATGACTCTCTGGACCGGGGTACCTTGCCTCAAACTCTCACAGAAGCGTCAATAACTTTATTACTAAAACCGGGCAAAGTTGATTCTGACTGTAGTTCTTACCGTCCCATCTCTCTCTTAAACGCTGATTATAAGATTTTAGCTAAAGCACTGGCCCTTCGCCTTGAATCAATTTTACCAAACATCATATCACCTGACCAAACTGGATTTATGAAAAACCGGCACTCTTTTTCCAACATTCGTAGCCTTCTTAACATTATTTTTTCTCCAGCATCCGAGGAGACGCCAGAGGTGGTGGTCTCTTTGGATGCAGAGAAAGCTTTCGACAGGGTGGAGTGGGGATATTTATTGGAGGTCTTAAAGAGGTTTAACATTGGGTCTAAATATATATCTTGGATAGCACTTCTATACTCTTCTCCTAGGGCTGCCGTAAGCACAAATGGGATGTTATCCCAATTTTTCACACTTGGCAGAGGTACACGGCAGGGGTGCCCTCTAAGCCCATTGTTATTTGTTACTGCAATCGAACCCTTGTCCATTGCTCTTAAATCGGCCGGTATCAGTAAAGGAATCCATAGATGCGGTCTAGAACACACACATTCTCTATACGCGGATGATTTACTATTGTTTATATCTGATCCAATCTCTACCATTCCAAAGATTATTGATTTGCTAAACAATTTTGGATCATTCTCTGGCTATAAATTGAATTTCGCTAAGAGTGTATGCTTCCCTGTGAATAATTTGGCCCTTGAGATCCCTGATGGATATTTCCCATTTAAGATGTCTAGGAACAGCTTCAAGTACTTAGGTGTACATATTGGTCGCAAGCTACCAGCGCTCTACAAGGACAATTTTCCACCTCTAATCGACAAACTTAAATTAGATTTGGATAGGTGGAAAGATTTACACATAACTATTGCTGGCAGGGTAAACTGCGTCAAAATGAATGTGCTTCCTCGATTTTTGTATCTGTTTCAATGTTTGCCTATCTTTTTACCCAATTCCTTTTTTTGCATAATAAACAAACTAATGTCATCCTTTATATGGAAAGGCAAGACTCCCAGGATTAGAAGAGAGTTCCTGCAAAGGCATAGGTCCGTAGGTGGTTTATCACTCCCTAATCTAAAATACTACTATTGGGCAGCTAACATACACAAAGTGACTCTCTGGATCCAAGAACCTGAATTAATCTGGTGTAAATCTGAAGCTAGTTCCTGTTCTACCTCTCTCTTGGATCTACTTACATCAAAATTACCTTATCGACCATCCCAATTTACTTGTAGTCCAATTGTCATTTCTACCCTTAGAATCTGGTCTCAATTTAGAAATACTTTCGGCCTGCAGGGCTTATCCAACCACAGCCCCATTCATAATAACCACCTCTTCCTCCCTCCTAGCACAGATGTAGCGTTTTCTCTATGGAAGCAGTCAAACCTTAGCAGGCTAAAGGACTTATATATTGGTGATGTCTTCGCTAGTTTCAGTGAACTGTGTATAAAATTTGACCTACCAAAATCTCACCTATTTCGATACTTTCAGGTTCGTAATTTCGTTAAATTAAATAGTCTCTTTTTCCCTAATACTCCACCTAATTCGCTAATTGACTCAATTTTAGATATTCCCACAAATCAGAAAGGCCTAATCTCCAAAATCTACATTTTAATACCCCAGTTTAGTAAAACGTCTCTTGATAAAATCAGAGGGAATTGGGAAAAAGAGCTTGGCAGATCTTTAGATGATGGAGATTGGGATTCTGCCTTAACCCGAATTAACAACAGTACATCCTGTTCAAGGCTTAATTTAATACAATTTAAGGTTGTCCACCGTATTTATTTTACTAATTCCAAACTCTCCAAAATATACCCCAATATTTCGGATACTTGTAACAGATGTCACATGTCACCTGCAAACATGACGCACATGTTTTGGTCTTGTCCCCATTTGCTGGACTATTGGACAACTATTTTCAAACACCTTGCTAAGGCATTGGATTTAAACCTGACACCATGTGCAGAAATGGCTATTTTTGGGACGGTATCAGATCCCCAAATAAGGAGAAAATTTAAGGATAGTATCGCCTTTGCATCCTTATTAGCACGTAGGAGAATTTTGCTGGAGTGGAAGTCACCATTTTGCCCCAAAGCCTCCTTATGGCTTCAAGACCTTATGATTTATTTAGATCTGGAGAAAATAAAGTTTAATCTTAGGGGGGCACCTGGGAAGTTTTATTCTGTTTGGGGTGGTGTGGTTGACTACATAGCTAAATTAAAGACGCTATAGGACACATGAAAAGTTCACCTTTCACAAACCAGCTTCCTTTTTTTTTTTTTTTTATTTACATTTATTCTGGGTGTATATTTATTATCTGCCTATGTTGAGAAGAAAGTGATGTACTAATTATTTTCCATTTGTGACTGTACCTTTAACTTATGTAGGACCTGGGGGGGGGGGGGGGTTGTGTGTGTATGGGGTGTGTGTTGGGTTGCTGTTCTTGGAAGTGGGTGGGGGGGAAAAAAAGGAAAATGTGATTACTGTTCTATTGTATAGTGTAATACCTGTCAAATTCAATAAAAACATTTATTAAAAAAAAAAATACCTACCAAGGTTCGAGTCCCACAAGTCCCGCCGCCGGCCGGGATGCCCGAAATGTCCAAAACGTGCCCAGCAAAGTCCCACGGGGAGGGGGGGATAAAAGTTGGAAAAGTCGGCAAAAGTCCCCAAAATGTTAAAAATACCTACCCAGGTTCGAGTCCCACAAGTCCCGCCGCCGGCCGGGATACCCTTAATGTCCAGAACGCGCCCAGTCGAGTCCCACGGGGAGGGGGGATAAAAGTTGGAAAAGTCGGCAAAAGTCCCCAAAATGTTAAAAATACCTACCCAGGTTCGAGTCCCACAAGTCCCGCCGCCGGCCGGGATACCCTTAATGTCCAGAACGCGCCCAGTCGAGTCCCACGGGGAGGGGGGATAAAAGTTGGAAAAGTCGGCAAAAGTCCCCAAAATGTTAAAAATACCTACCCAGGTTCGAGTCCCACAAGTCCCGCCGCCGGCCGGGATGCCCAAAATGTCCAAAACGCTCCCAGCAAAGTCCCATGGGGAGGGGGGATACAAGTTGGAAAAGTCTGCAAAAGTCCCCAAAATGTTCAAAATACCTACCCAGGTTCGAGTCCAACAAGTCCCGCCGCCGGCCGGGATGCCCGTACTGTCCAAAACGCGCCCAGTCGAGTCACACGAGGAGGGGGGATAAAAAAGTTGGAAAAGTCGGCAAAAGTCCCCAAAATGTTAAAAATACCTACCAAGGTTCGAGTCCCACAAGTCCCGCCGCCGGCCGGGATACCCAAAATGTCCAAAACGCGCCCAGTCGAGATCCACGGGGAGGGGGGATAAAAGTTGGAAAAGTCATCAAAAGTCCCCAAAATGTTCAAAATACCTACCCAGGTTCGAGTCCCACAAGTCCCGCCGATGGCCGGGATGCCCAAAATGTCCAAAACGCGCCAAGCAAAGTCCCACGGGGAGGCGTGGAGAAAAGAGAGAAAAGTCTGTAAAATGTTCAAAAATCACACCCGGGTTGGAGTGCCACAAGTCTTAAGGCTTGTGGCACTCCATGTGGGACTTCAACCTGGGTAGGTATTTTGAACATTTTTGGGACTTTTGCCGACTTTTCCAACTTTTATCACCCCCCTCCTCGTGGGACTCGACTGGGCGGGTTTTGGATATTTTGGGCATCCCGGCCAGCGGCGGGACTTGTGGGACTGGAACCTGGGTAGGTATTTTGAACATTTTGGGGACTTTTGCAGACTTTTCCAACTTTCATCCCCCCTCCCCGTGGTACTCGGCTGGGTGTGTTATGGACATTTTGGGCATCCCGTGGCCATACATACGATTTTATGTTAGAGTGTTTTACTTGTTTTAAGTGTTTTGGTCCTAATCAATCTCAGTAAGATATTACAGCTTGTTGCTGAGATTTGATGACCTATATTGAGTAAAACATGCTTGTAACTATTTTTGTCCAAATGTCCAAAACACACCCAGCAATGGTGCACAGGAAGGCGGGGAAGAAGAGGGGGAAAAGGCGGGCAAAATGGTCAAAAGTCCCAACATTGTCCAAAAAACCTCCCCGGGTTCCAGTCCCACGAGTCCCGCCGCCGGCCGCACAAGGGATGCAAAAAAATGTCCAAAACGCACCCAGCAAAGTCCCATGGGAAGTGGGGGAGAAAAGTGAGAAGTCTTGTGGCACTCCATGTGGGACTCGAACCTGGGTAGGCATTTTGAATATTTTGGGACTTTTGCCGACTTTTCCAACTTTTATCCCCCCTCCCCGTGGGACTCAGCTGGGTGTGTTATGGACATTTTGGGCATCCCGGGTCTTGCGCGGCCGGGGGCGGGACTTGTGGGACTCCAACCTGGGTAGGTATTTTGAACATTTTTGGGGACTTTTCTCACTTTTCTCACTTCTCTCCCCCACTTCCCGTGGGACTTTGCTGGGCGCGTTTTGGACATGTTTTGCATCCCGGGACTTGTGCGGCCGGCGGCGGGACTCGAGGGACTGGAACCCGGGGAGGTATTTTGGACAAAATTGGGACTTTTGACCATTTTGGCCACCTTTTCCCCCTCTTCTTCCCCGCCTTCCTGTGCACCATTGCTGGGTGTGTTTTGGACATTTGGACAAAAATAGTTTCAAGCATGTTTTACTCAATATAGGTCATCAAATCTCAGCAACAAGCTGTAATATCTTACTGAGATCATTTAGGACAGCAGTGTCCAAAGTGCGGCCTGGGGGCCATTTGCGGCCCGCAGGTCATTTTTTAACGGCCCCACGGCACATTTTAAAAATACGATTGAAAAAATAAAAAACATTAAAAGTGGTATTTAAAGAGCAAACAGGTGAAATGTAACAAGAAAATGTTGCAATGTTTACTCTAATAACACAAAGCTGCCATGCAGGCTGTTTCTTTCTTTAAAAAATAATGAATCAAAATCAATATCATTATGAATTATTGACCTTTTCAAGGCTCCATTTACTTCACATTAAATATTTTGAGATTTTTTTGGGAAAATGTTCCATATTTTGTGTTTGCCATGTAAAAAAACAAGCTATTTTTTTTTTTTAAAGAAGGGCCTAAAACGAACAAACAAAACATAAACAACAATAAAACTTATAATTGACAGATAGATCTCAAGTTGATCTCGAGATTATTGTTAAAAGTAAACAGTAAAAAAAAAATATATATAATTTATTTTTTAACACTTTAATGAGTAGGACCCTTTTGGATCCTTAATAATGTTAGTGTGATTTGTTTTTAAGTGTCATTGCTCAGAAAATAGTAATGAATTAAAATCAATGCTGTTATGAGTTATTGACCTTTTTAAGGCTCCAATTATTATATAATCTCTAATATCCCACTTAAAAATTTTATTGGGTGAAAATATTGCATATTTTGTGTTTTTTTCATTACAAAAAAGGGTTTTCTTTGACAAAAAGAGCATACATGTTAAATCTTTAAAAAATGTTATATTGACAGATAGACCTAATGTTGATCTAGAGATTTATAAACTTGAATAATAACACAAATAATAATACTGAATAATGACACATTTTTTATAGTTTTTGGACCAAAACCCTTTGGGGGTCCCGGGATCAAGCCTGAGTGAAAGCCTAAAGGTATATTTTTTATTAGGGATGTCCGATAATGGCTTTTTGCCGATATCCGATATGCCGATATTGTCCAACTCTTTAATTACCGATACCGATATCAACGGATACCGATATCAACCGATATATACAGTCGTGGAATTAACACATCATTATGCCTAATTTGGACAACCAGGTATGGTGAAGATAAGGTACTTTTTAAAAAAATTAATCAAATAAAATAAGATAAATAAATTAAAAACATTTTCTTGAATAAAAAAGAAAGTAAAACAATATAAAAACAGTTACATAGAAACTAGTAATTAATGAAAACTTGTAAAATGAACTGTTAAAGGTTAGTATTATTAGCGGACCAGCAGCACGCACAATCATGTGTGCTTACGGACTGTATCCCTTGCAGACTGTATTGATATATATTGATATATAATGTAGGAAGCAGAATATTGATAACAGAAAGAAATGGGGGGAGGGAGGTTTTTTGGGTTGGTGCACTAATTGTAAGTGTATCTTGTGTTTTTTATGTTGATTTAATAAAAAAAATGAAATAAAAAAAACGATACAGATAATAAAAAAAACGATACCGATAATTTATGATATTACATTTTAACGCATTTATCGGACATCCCTACATATATTGTATTGGTTTTTAAAATAAAAAATATCAAAATGGCCCCCGCTTGCTTTGAGTTTTCAATGTGCGGCCCTCAGTGGAAAAAGGTTGGACACCCCTGATTTAGGACCAAAACCTTTAAAACAAGTAAAACACTCTAACATAAAATCTGCTTAGTGAAAATAATTCTCTTATCAGACAGAACATAATCAAATATCACCCTTATTGGAGATATTTCATCCTACTTATATTTCACTTTTTGCAGTGTAAATAGTTATCTCATAAGCTCGTACGAAGACCACATCTGCCTCCCATACATTTCCGACTGATTTGCAATAGCGAGATGAAAACGATACGGGGGAAGAAACGACATCAAAACGAGCGCAGAACCCGCGTCAGGTTTGTCGACGTGACGCCGGCCAACCCATAAACGGGCTCCTCGATTCAGGTCGAGTCCGAGGAACGTGACGCCGACACCACGTCAATGCAAATGTCTTTCCTTGGCTGGCTCGAACGTTTTTTTCCCATTTGTGTAAATAAAAGGGAGAAATAAAAGCGCTGGCTACGTAATCGCCGCAGATTGAAATTCAAAAACGTGGTTTGTAACCCCGACGGCGCTGACAGGATCGACTGTTTGCCAGCCAAGAAAGTGTCGTGTCAACCTGTGGTGAATAATCACAATCCCAGTTCTCACCAGCACTACGTTGTTTTATCACTTTTTTTTAATTTTATTTTAATGTCAAGTGTGCTTTTGGGAAAGAGAATTAGCATCGTGAATACTCAAAGTCCTTTTATGGCTTTTTAAAAGTCGCTCTCTTTGTGTATATTTTTCTACGGACAAACTCTTATTCTGAAGACACAAAAAAAATGAATATTATCAACAACAGTATCAATAATAGTAACAATTTCAACATAGCAGTGATTTATAAAAAATAAAAACATTTAAAAAAAAAAAAAAAAAAAAAAAAAAAAACATGACACAAAACAATCTAAAAGCAGTCAAACAGAAATGAATATTATCAACAACAGTAACAATATTAGTAACAATTTCAACATAGCAGTGATTATAAATCCTTCATTGACATTATCATTACAGACGTTTAAAAAAAAAAAAAAAAAAAAAAAAAAAAAAAAAACATGACACAAAACAATCTAAAAGCATTCAAACAAAAATTAATATTATCAACAACAGTATCAATATTAATAATAATTTCAACATAGCAGTGATTAAAAATCCCTCATTGACATTATCATTACAGACATTTATAAAAAATAAAAACATTGAAAATTAAAATAAAAAAATAAAATAAAATAAACATGACACAAAACAATCTAAAAGCAGTCAAACACAAATTAATATTATCAACAACAGTATCAATATTAGTAAAAATTTCAACATAGCAGTGATTAAAAATCCCTCATTGACATTATCATTACAGACATTTATAAAAAATAAAAAAAACATGACACAAAACAATTTAAAAGCAGTCAAACAAAATTTGATATCATCAACAACAGTATCAATATTAGTAACAATTTCAACATAGCAGTGATTAAAAATCCCTCATTGACATTATCATCACAGACATTTATAAAAAATAAAAACATTTTAAATTAAAATTAAAATAAAAAAAAACAATAAAATAAACATGACACAAAACAATCTAAAAGCAGTCAAACAAAAACTAATTTTATCAACAACAGTACCAATATTAGTAACAATTTCAACATAGCAGTGATTAAAAATACCTCATTGAAATGATCATTACAGACATTTATAAAAAATAAAAACATTTAAAAAAAAAAAAAAAAACAAAAAAAAAACATGACATAAACTAATTTAAAAGAAATCAAACAAAAATGAATATTATCAACAACAGTATCAATATTAGTAACAATTTCAACATAGCAGTGATTAAAAATCCCTCATTGACATTATCATTATAGACATTTATAAAAAATATAAACATTACAAAAACAATAAAAATTAAAAATATGACACAAAACAATCTAAAAGCAGTCAAACAAAAATTACTATTATAAACAACAGTATCAATATTAGTGACAATTTCAACATAGCAGTGATTAAAAATCCCTCATTGACATTATCATTACAGACATTTATAACAAATAAAAAAACATTTAAAATTAAAATTAAAATTAAAATAATAATAAATAAAACATGACACAAAACAATCTAAAAGCAGTCAAACAAAAAATTAATATTATCAACAACAGTATCAATATTAGTAACAATTTCAACATAGCAGTGATTAAAAATCCCTCGTTGAAATTATCATTACAGACATTTATAAAAAATAAAAACATTTAAAAAAAAAATAAAAATAAAAACACATGACATGAACTAATCTAAAAGCAATCAAACAAAATTGAATATCATCAACAACAGTATCAATATTAGTAACAATTTCAACATAGTAGTGATTAAAAATCCCTCATTGACATTGTCATTATAGACATTTATAAAAAATAAAAACATTACAAAAAAAATAAAAATTAAAAATATGACACAAAACAATCTAAATGCAGTCAAACAAAAATGAATAATATCAAAAACAGTATCAATATTAGTAAAAATTTCAACATAGCAGCGATTAAAAATCCCTCATTGACATTATCATTACAGATATTTATAAAAAATAAAAACATTAAAAAAAAAAAAAAATACATGACACAAAACAATCTAAAAGCAGTCAAACAAAAATGAATATTATCAACAACAGTATCAATATTAGTAAACATTTCAACATAGCAGTGATTAAAAATCCCTCATTGACATTATCATTACTGACATTTATCAAAAATAAAACATTAAAAAAAATAAAAATAAAAATAACAATAAAAAATATGACACAAAAAAATCTAAATGCAGTCAAACAAAAATGAATAATATCAAAAACAGTATCAATATTAGTAACAATTTCAACATAGCAGTGATTGAAAATCCCTCATTGACATTATCATTACAGACATTTATAAAAAATAAAAACATTAAAAAAAAATAAATAAAATAAAATAAAAAAATACAAAAAATAAATTAAAAAAAGAACAATAGTATCACAGTAGCTTACACTTGCATCAAATCTCCTAAACTTGACAACAAACTGTGTTGTCAAGTTTAGGAGAGCTTTTTTTGAGGTGGTACCACAAGTAAATGGTTGGTTGCCAGATGGGTCAACGGCCACTTTTTTTCCCCCCCCTCCCATTGGAGCGTGTTTTTCCTTGTTCTGATATCTCTGCCTAGCAACTCGCGCTTTCAGGAGAAAGTCTGGGCGCTCGGTTGCCAGGCGTAGGGCATGTGTGCTTTGCGCGGCAGCTGAGCAAACAGCGGCGTGATGGGGAGGTGGGGATCTCTCCTGTGGGATTAGATAAGGGCTAATTGGGGCTAACAAGGACTAGACACTCATATGTTCTCTTTGTTTTCTCCCTTCTTCCCCACAGTCAACCTGTTAGATTCCAAAGCCAGCCAGGGGGAGTTGGGATGGATTTCCTACCCTTCACATGGGGTGAGTATCTTCTATTTGGAGAACCTTGCTCCAAAGTTCATTTCACCGATCGGAGGTTTGATGTAGGCTTTATTTACTTCCCGCCGCATGGAAATATGCCATTGTTTCCCCCCCTCATTTTGTCATGGCAGACAAATAAGCCGAGTGTAGATTAACCCACTTCTCTTTCCACATTTGGGTCTATTCTCCGTCTCACAGGTCAAAGGTTAGACATTTGGTGCTGGCCATATGGTGGTGATGCTTCGGGGAAAATGTATCTGTCGGTGTTTATTGGTGTGTGCGTGTTGAAGAGAAAGATTACGGCATTAAAGGCTTTTGGGATTGTTTGGACAAAAACATCCTCCCTGGAATTTTTCGATAAGCTTAACCTCTTTTTGTCCGAATCACGTTCAAACTAGACGTGGTAAATAAATATTAAAATTATCATATTAACATACGGAAAGATAAACAAAAATAGATGTGGATAATAAATAATAAAGCCTAGCCCTAACCCTACATTTTTATAATGATACACTAGCAAAATGAAATAGTAAAAAAAAAAAAATAATAATAATTGAATAAAGCCTAAACCTGACCGTGAATTTAAATAATAAAACAATTCAAAAAAGTAAAAAATAGGATGAAAAAAAATAAAATAAAAAAGATGTGGTGAATAAATAATAAAGCCTAACCCTAACCCTGTTTTTTTTATAATAATACAATCAAAAAATTATAAAAATAATTAAAAAAAACAAAAAATAAGTGTGGCAAAATAAATAATAAAACCTAATCCTAATCCTATTTTTTATAGTAATACAATTGAAAAATAATAAAAATAATAAAAAAAACAAAAAAAAAATGTGGCAAAATAAATAATAAAGCCTATCCCTAACTGTATTTATTTTATAATAATACAATAAAAAAAACAACATACAAAAAAAATAAAAACATATGCGGTAAATAAATAATAAAGCTTAACCCTAGAGCACATTTTTTATAATAATACAACTTAAAAAAAAAAAAAAAGTAGATGTGGTAAAATGAATAATAAAGCCCAACCCAAACCCTAAATTTAAAGAATAATACAACTAAAAAAATTATCAAAAATTTTACAAAAATGATGCGATACATTAATAATAAAGCCTAACCCTAACACAAAATGTTTATAATAATACAATTTAAAAAATGAAAAAAAATAAAAATAAAAATAGATGTAGTAAATACGTAAATATGAAAACCTAACCCTAACCCTAAATTCAAAAAATAATAATACAATTTTTTAAAATTTTTTTAAAGAATGAAAAAGCAAAAACAAATAATAAAGCCCAAACCAATGTTTTTTAAATAATATTACAATTTAACATAAAAAAAAAAAAAAGAATTGCAAAAAATAACACAAACAGATGTGGTAAAGAAATACTAAAGCCTAACCATAACCCCACATTTAAATAATAATACAATCTAACACATGGAAAAAACATGGACGTAGTGAATAAATAATATAGCCTAACCCTAACCCTAAATTTAAAGAATAATACAACTAAAAAAATTATCAAAAATTTTACAAAAATGATGCGATACATTAATAATAAAGCCTAACCCTAACACAAAATGTTTATAACAATACAATTTAAAAAATGAAAAAAATAAAAATAAAAATAAAAATAGATGTAGTAAATACGTAAATATGAAAGCCTAACCCTAATCCTAAATTTCAAAAAATAATAATACCATTTTTTAATTTTTTTTTTTAAAGAATTAAAAAGCAAAAACAAATAAAGCCCGAACCAATTTTTTAAAATAATATTACAATTTAACATTTAAAAAAAAAGAATGGCAAAAAATAACACAAACAGATGTGGTAAAGAAATACTAAAGCCTAACCATAACCCCACATTTAAATAATAATACAATCTAACACATGAAAAAAACATGGACGTAGTGAATAAATAATATAGCCTAACCCTAACCCTAAATTTAAAGAATAATACAACTAAAAAAATTATCAAAAATTTTACAAAAATGATGCGATACATTAATAATAAAGCCTAACCCTAACACAAAATGTTTATAACAATACAATTTAAAAAATGAAAAAAATAAAAATAAAAATAAAAATAGATGTAGTAAATACGTAAATATGAAAGCCTAACCCTAACCTTAAATTTAAAAAAATAATAATACAATTTTTTTTATTTTTTTTAAAGAATGAAAAAGCAAAAACAAATAGTAAAGCCCAAACCAATTTTTTAAAATACTATTACAATTTAACATTTTTAAAAAAAGAATGGCAAAAAATAACAAAAACAGATGTGGTAAATGGATAATAAAGCCTAACCATAACCCTACATTTAAATAATAATACAATTTAACGCATTAAAAAAACATGGACGTGGTGAATAAATAATAAAACCTAACCCTAACCTCGTACTTGTGGGGGTCGCCTCCCCGAGTTAACTTAGGGCAAAAACAGGGTAAAAAAAAACCCGACTGGTCCCCGTTAAACCCATCAAACATGTCCGTGTGTGTCGTCGCCAACATGAGAAGAACACGCAAACTCCACACCAAGGAGACTTGAACCGGGACCCCCTGACTGCGAGGCAGGCGCGCTAACCGCAGCAAACCATTTCGTTCATTTATTTTTTTTAACGCCGATATTGCATGACGTGAGTCTAGCAGTTTTCAAAAAAATACAATCCAAAAAGTACGTCTGTGGGGGGGGAGGAAAAAACCTGAAACTTCATCCGTCAACATCTCTTGCCACTACAAAGTCCCTCCAGTGGGTTCTTGCTCAGTTTATTTGTCTAACTGGTTAGACTACTGTGCCTCAGGGCTGGACCCCCCCCCCCCCACACACACACACACACACTCACACACACACACTTACTTTTTGGCTGTGATTTAAAATAATCCTCATTCACTCAGAAGAGGGGCCAGTCAGTCACATACGAAACCATCTAAAAACTCTCGACATTGATTATTGATTTGGTTTTGATTTATTGAGCTGAGTTTATTGCAAGAAAATTAAAACAATTAAAAATAAATAAAATAAATAGTGCAGTTTTTTATGAAAAATACTGTAAATGCTATGCTCAATAAAAGAAGCACCGAGGACCCTGAAATATGCGTGGAAAGTTAACTAAAAACATTTTATTCAACATTTTTTATGACAATCCAAGCAAAACATTAAAAAAAATGTAGCGATTAAAAATAATCTCAATTTTACGCAGTAAAATTGTGTTTTTAAAAGTAAAAGTACCGAGTATATTGCATTGGAACTACTCTGACAAGTATTATTTGTTAATGTATTAAAGGGGAACTGCACTTTTTGGGGGGTATTTTGTCTATCATCCACAGTCCTTATGCCATTTTAATTTTTTCTATGCACTCTAACGCATAAATAAAGGCTAGGAAAAGTCAGCTAACAACAGAGCCAAGAGGAGTCACTTTATTCCGCCTATAAATTGCTTTAAAAAGCAACCCAAAACCTCCATCATTGTTTTATACACACACTCTAAGTGCCGTGAATTCCGGACTATAAGGCGCTTCTTTTTTCCCACGTTTTAAACCCTGCGGCTTATAAAACGGTGCGGCTCGTCTATGGATTTTTCCGCGCTGACGGACGTCATTTTGGACAAGTTCGCTCACTGCAGGCGCTGCCGGGTGAACCTTTACAGTGTTTCCTGCTGTTTAAGGCTTCGAACCGGAAGTAAAAGTGCCATTCTGTCTTCTAAGCCACGTTTGTAAGTTTTACAATATAACTAAAGCAATTTTTACTTACTAAACCGTCCCATGTGTGATGTCTGTAGGAGTGTTTTCATGCATATTTGTACGTGCTATCGTAATGTAATCAAGCGAGCGTCCTTAGCTTTAGCTAATATGCTAACAAGTTTGCGAGTGTCTGTGTTAGTATTATTAACTTACAATGGCATTTTTTTTTTGTATTTTTTCATTTTCACAAATTCCTCAGTAAATTCACCAAAACTTCACCGTGGAGTTATTGAGTCTGTTTCGCTGATTAGAGAGCTAGCTTGCGCAGCTAGTGGGTCCATGGCGATGACTTCTGTTTTGTTTAAGCCGCCATTTTACTGCCACGTTACAGACACCATTTGGAAACAATTAAGGTATGTAAATAAACATTTACGAAATATGTATGTTGAAATAACTTATTTCGCAAAGTATATATCTGCCATGTCCAATGCGGCTAAAATATGAAAAAATAAATTATTTGAACATTTTGTGGGTGTGGCTTGTATTCAGGTGCGCTCTATAGTCCAGAAAATACGGTAAATTGGCGTTCCATAACCTAAGTTAGCATTTTTTTCACGTTGTAATGTAAATCAATCGCTATCAAATTATACAACTGGAAACTGTTATTAATTAAGCAATGTAACAAACAAATACAAAATATTTCTGTGTAAATAACTCATTTCAAAACTTTACAACAGCATTATATTGTATTGTTTCAGTTTCACAAATTCCTCAGTAAATTCACGAAAACATCAGCGTGGAGTTATTGAGTCGGTTTAGCTGATTGGAGAGCTAGCTTGCGCAGCTAGCGGGGTCAATAACCATGACTTCTGTTTTGTTTGATCAGCCGTTTTACTGCCGCGTTACAGACACCGTTTGGAAACAATTAAGGTATGTAAAAAAACAATTAAAAAATATTTCTGTATAAATAACTCATTTCACAACGTATATATCTGCGGCTTATACCGTATTCTTCGGACTATAAGTCGCAGTTTTTTTCATAGTTTGGCCGGGGGTGCGACTTATACTCGGGAGACATGAAACAAAAACCTCTATGTAGGTCTCACTTAGACCTAGATTTCATACAATGACATCTTTCAGCAAAAATCAACCAAGTTGGCAATTCCCCTTTCAAAACAAAAGTTTCGTAAAAACAGTCACTTTTGCCTTTTTGAGCTGTAATTTGACCCTCTTAACATGCTTCAAAACTCACCATATTTGACAAACACATCAGGACTGGCGAAAATTGCCATCTAATAAAAAAAAAAACCCCACAAAACTCAAAATTGCGCTCTAGCGCCTCCTAGGAAAAAACACAGACAAAACTGCCTGTAACTTCCAGTAAGAATGTCATGGAGACATGAAACAAAAACCTCTATGTAGGTCTCACTTAGACCTAGATGTCATACAATGACATCTTTCAGCAAAAATCAACCAAGTTGGCAATTCCCCTTTCAAAACAAAAGTTTCATAAAAACAGTCACTTTTGCCTCTTTGAGATGTAATTTGACCCTCTTAACATGCTTCAAAACTCTCCATACTAGAGACACACATCAGGACTGGCAAAAATTGCGATCTAATAAAATAACCAAACCCCAAAACTCAAAATTAATCTCTATCGCCCCCTAGGAAGAAAACACAGACAAAACTGCCTGTAACTCCCAGTAGGAATGTCGTAGAGACATGAAACAAAAACCTCTATGTAGGTCTCACTTAGACCTACATTTCATATTTTGACAACCCCCATCAAAAATCAACAGGAAGTTTGCAATTCCCCCTTCAAAATAAAAGTTGGGTTAAAAACAGTCACCTTTTTTGAAACATTATCTCCTCTGAGCACGTTCGTCGTGTCGGCTTCAAACTAGCACAGGAGAGAGATTGAACCCTTCTGATTAAAATTTGACGAAAGAGTTTCAACAGGAAGTTGGCAATTCCCCTTTCAAAACAAAAGTTTCGTAAAAACAGTCACTTTTGCCTCTTTGAGCTGTAATTTGACCCCTTTAACATGCTTCAAAACTCACCAAACTGGACACACACATCAGGACTGGCAAAAATTGCGATCTAATAAAAAACCAAACCCCAAAACCCAAAATTGCGCTCTAGCGCCCCCTAGGAAAAAAACACAGACAAAACTGCCTGTAACTTCCAGTAGGAATGTCGTAGAGACATGAAACAAAAACCTCTATGTAGGTCTCACTTAGACCTACATTTCATATATTGGCAACCCCTAGCAATAATCAACAGGAAGTTTGAAATTCCCCCTTCAAAATAAAAGTTGGGTTAAAAACAGTCACCTTTTTTTGAAACATTATCTCCTCTGAGCGCGTTTGTCGTGTCGGCTTCAAACTGGCACAGGAGAGAGATTGAACCCTTCTGATTAAAATTTGACGAAAGAGTTTCAACAGGAAGTTGGCAATTCCCCTTTCAAAACAAAAGTTTCGTAAAAACAGTCACTTTTGCCTCTTTGAGCTGTAATTTGACCCCCTTAACATGCTTCAAAACTCACCAAACTGGAAACACACATCAGGACTGGCGAAAATTGCGATCTAATAAAAAAAATTAAAAAAAACTCAAAATTGCGCTCTAGTGCCCCCTAGGAAGAAAACACAGACAAAACTGCTCCTAGGAAGAAAACACAGACAAAACTGCCTGTAACTTCCAGGAGGAATGTCGTAGAGACATGAAACAAAAACCTCTATGTAGGTCTCACTTAGACCTACATTTCATATATTGGCAACCCCAAGCAATAATCAACAGGAAGTTTGCAATTCCCCCTTCAAAAAAAAGTTGGGTTAAAAACAGTCACCTTTTTTTAAACATTATCTCCTCTGAGCGCGTTTTTCGTGTCGGCTTCAAACTAGCACAGGAGAGAGATTGAACCCTTCTGATTAAAATTTGACGAAAGAGTTTCAACAGGAAGTTGGCAATTCCCCTTTCAAAACAAAAGTTTCGTAAAAACAGTCACTTTTGCCTCTTTGAGCTGTAATTTGACCCCTTTAACATGCTTCAAAACTCACCAAACTGGACACACACATCAGGACTGGCAAAAATTGCGATCTAATAAAAAACCAAACCCCAAAACCCAAAATTGCGCTCTAGCGCCCCCTAGGAAAAAAACACAGACAAAACTGCCTGTAACTTCCAGTAGGAATGTCGTAGAGACATGAAACAAAAACCTCTATGTAGGTCTCACTTAGACCTACATTTCATATATTGGCAACCCCTAGCAATAATCAACAGGAAGTTTGAAATTCCCCCTTCAAAATAAAAGTTGGGTTAAAAACAGTCACCTTTTTTTGAAACATTATCTCCTCTGAGCGCGTTTGTCGTGTCGGCTTCAAACTAGCACAGGAGAGAGATTGAACCCTTCTGATTAAAATTTGACGAAAGAGTTTCAACAGGAAGTTGGCAATTCCCCTTTCAAAACAAAAGTTTCGTAAAAACAGTCACTTTTGCCTCTTTGAGCTGTAATTTGACCCCCTTAACATGCTTCAAAACTCACCAAACTGGAAACACACATCAGGACTGGCGAAAATTGCGATCTAATAAAAAAAATTACAAAAAAACTCAAAATTGCGCTCTAGTGCCCCCTAGGAAGAAAACACAGACAAAACTGCTCCTAGGAAGAAAACACAGGCAAAACTGCCTGTAACTTCCAGGAGGAATGTCGTAGAGACATGAAACAAAAACCTCTATGTAGGTCTCACTTAGACCTAGATTTCATACAGTAACATCTTTCAGAAAAAATCAACAGGAAGTTGGAAATTCCCCTTTCAAAACAAAATTTTCGTAAAAACCGTCACTTTTGCCTCTTTGAGCTGAAATTTGAACCCCTTAACATGCTTCAAAACTCACCAAACTGGAAACACACATCAGGACTGGCGAAAATTGCGATATAATAAAAAAAAACAACCCAAAACTCAAAATTGCGCTCTAGCGCCCCCAAGGAAGAAAACACAGACAAAACTGCTCCTATGAAGAAAACACAGACAAAACTGCCTGTAACTTCCAGTAGGAATGTCGTAGAGACATGAAACAAAAACCTCTATGTAGGTCTCACTTAGACCTAGATTTCATATATTGACAACCCCTAGCAAAAATCAACAGGAAGTTTGCAATTTCCCCTTCAAAATAAAAGTTTGGTTAAAAACAGTCACCTTTTTTTAAACATTATCTCCTCTGAGCGCGTTTTTCGTGTCGGCTTCAAACTAGCACAGGAGAGAGATTGAACCCTTCTGATTAAAATTTGACGAAAGAGTTTCAACAGGAAGTTGGAAATTCCCCTTTCAAAACAAAAGTTTCGTAAAAACAGTCACTTTTGCCTCTTTGAGCTGTAATTTGACCCCCTTAACATGCTTCAAAACTCACCAAACTGGAAACACACATCAGGACTGGCGAAAATTGCGATCTAATAAATAAAAAAAAAACTCAAAATTGCGCTCTAGCGCCCCCTAGGAAGAAAACACAGACAAAACTGCTCCTAGGAAGAAAACACAGACAAAACTGCCTGTAACTTCCAGTAGGAATGTCGTAGAGACATGAAAAAAAAACCTCTATGTAGGTCTCACTTAGACCTAGATTGCATACAGTAACATCTTTCAGCAAAAATCAACAGGAAGTTGGAAATTCCCCTTTCAAAACAAAATTTTCGTAAAAACAGTCACTTTTGCCTCTTTGAGCTGAAATTTGACCCCCTTAACATGCTTCAAAACTCACCAAACTGGAAACACACATCAGGACTGGCGAAAATTGCGATCTAATAAAAAAAAAAAAAAAAAAACTCAAAATTGCGCTCTAGCGCCCCCAAGGAAGAAAACACAGACAAAACTGCTCCTATGAAGAAAACACAGACAAAACTGCCTGTAACTTCCAGTAGGAGTGTCGTAGAGACATGAAACAAAAACCTCTATGTAGGTCTCACTTAGACCTAGATTTCATATATTGACAACCCCTAGCAAAAATCAACAGGAAGTTTGCAATTCCCCCTTCAAAATAAAAGTTGGGTTAAAAACAGTCACCTTTTTTTAAACATTATCTCCTCTGAGCGCGTTTTTCGTGTCGGCTTCAAACTAGCACAGGAGAGAGATTGAACCCTTCTGATTAAAATTTGACGAAAGAGTTTCAACAGGAAGTTGGCAATTCCCCTTTCAAAACAAAAGTTTCGTAAAAACAGTCACTTTTGCCTCTTTGAGCTGTAATTTGACCCCCTTAACATGCTTCAAAACTCACCAAACTGGAAACACACATCAGGACTGGCAAAAATTGCGATCTAATAAAAAAAAAAAACTCAAAATTGCGCTCTAGCGCCCCCTAGGAAGAAAACACAGACAAAACTGCTCCTAGGAAGAAAACACAGACAAAACTGCCAGTAACTTCCAGTAGGAATGTCGTAGAGACATGAAACAAAAACCTCTATGTAGGTCTTACTTAGACCTAGATTTCATACAGTAACATCTTTCAGCAAAAATCAACAGGAAGTTGGAAATTCCCCTTTCAAAACAAAAGTTTCGTAAAAACAGTCACTTTTGCCTCTTTGAGCTGAAATTTGAACCCCTTAACATGCTTCAAAACTCACCAAACTGGAAACACACATCAGGACTTGCGAAAATTGCGATATAATAAAAAAAAAACAACCCAAAACTCAAAATTGCGCTCTAGCGCCCCCAAGGAAGAAAACACAGACAAAACTGCTCCTATGAAGAAAACACAGACAAAACTGCCTGTAACTTCCAGTAGGAGTGTCGTAGAGACATGAAACAAAAACCTCTATGTAGGTCTCACTTAGACCTAGATTTCATATATTGACAACCCCTAGCAAAAATCAACAGGAAGTTTGCAATTCCCCCTTCAAAATAAAAGTTGGGTTAAAAACAGTCACCTTTTTTTAAACATTATCTCCTCTGAGCGTGTTTTTCGTGTCGGCTTCAAACTAGCACAGGAGAGAGATTGAACCCTTATGATTAAAATTTGACGAAAGAGTTTCAACAGGAAGTTGGCAATTCCCCTTTCAAAACAAAAGTTTCGTAAAAACAGTCACTTTTGCCTCTTTGAGCTGTAATTTGACCCCCTTAACATGCTTCAAAACTCACCAAACTGGAAACACACATCAGGACTGGCGAAAATTGCGATCTAATAAAAAAAAAAACAACTCAAAATTGCGCTCTAGCGCCCCCTAGGAAGAAAACACAGACAAAACTGCTCCTAGGAAGAAAACACAGACAAAACTGCCTGTAACTTCCAGTAGGAATGTCGTAGAGACATGAAACAAAAACCTCTATGTAGGTCTCACTTAGACCTAGATTTCATATATTGACAACCCCTAGTAAAAATCAACAGGAAGTTTGCAATTCCCCCTTCAAAATAAAAGTTGGGTTAAAAACAGTCACCTTTTTTGAAACATTATCTCCTCTGAGCGCATTTGTCGTGTCGGCTTCAAACTAGCACAGGAGAGGGATTGAACCCTTCTGATTAAAATTTGACGAAAGAGTTTTAATTACTGCTCCGGTTTGGATTTTATGTTCCGTCAAAGTCGGTTCCGTCCATCGCTGCTTGCAGCTTTGATTTATTTTAAATTGCCTTTCAAATGTATTTTCTTGGTGTTGGCTTTTATTACCGTAATTTCTGGACTATAAGACGCACCTGACTATAAGCCGCACCAGCTAAATTTAGGGGAAAATACAGATTGCTCCATATATAAGCCGCACCCGAATATAAGCCGCAGGGTTTTGATGTGTAATTAGCGTAGTATATAGGGGTTCCTGCTACCACGGAGGGGATTGTCGGGACAGAGATGACTGTTTGGGAACGCAAAGCGTCCCATTTATTAACAATAAATCTTTCAATCATTCAATTTAACTTTCACATCTTTGACATTGCGAACAGCATTTGTGCAGAGTACAAATAATACAACGGTGCAAAGTAATACAAAGTGCTCGCCTGTACATTATCAAAATAACCAGCCTACCGGTATATGAAAAGTCAGTCTTTAATCATTGTGTCATCGTCTTCCTCCTGCGTACTAAAACCACCGAAATCCTCTTCGTCGGTGTCGGAAGAACAGGCCGTAAATAAGCCGCACCCTTGTTTAAGCCGCAGGGACCAGAACGAGGGGAAAAAGTAGCGGCTTATAGTCCGGAAATTACGGTAAATAAATTTCCCCAGAAAATGCGACTTATACTCCAGTGCGACTTATATATGTTTTTTTCCTTCTTTATTATGCATTTTCGTCCGGCGCGACTTATACTCCGGTGCGGCTTATACTCCGAAAAATACGGTAGTCTGATGAGGCTTATGTACCGCAAAAAGGTGTTTTTCTTCCAAAATTTAGTGGGTGCGGCTTTTATACAGCGCTCTATACTCCGGTTTATATGTAATAACAAAATGTAATATTTGAAGAGGCGATAACGTCACCACAGGCAGCGATACTGCAGTGTCCTTACGTGACGGCGGAATGAAAAGACGGGGATTTGATGGATATGCGGGACAAGAGGCAGAAGAAAAGAGGGGAGAGATTGCTGATGATGAAGTCCTCAAGGTGAATCATCTGTAATTACTCACGTCATCTGGTGACTTGCGCCGATAAGCAGCCCGCCCCGGGACACCAAATGATTTCTCATAATGTGGCGCACCGGGCCCCCGACACACAGTCGTACGGCTACCGGTCCGCCGAGATGCAAACACGCCGCGGTCCGGAGCAAAACGAAAGAGTCCGTCCGGCCCTCCCAGGATGCTCGGCGACAGTCTGAAATGATGAGTGGAATATGCCAATGTGTGTGATCCAGATACGCTCTTATCTGTTCGGGAGGCAGCGAGCGTCCTGGGAGCTTAGCTGGTCCGCTAGACTAAAGACAGTTACAGATTACATTCTTGAGTGCTCTGAAAGCATTCTTCAGCAACAAACCGACACCCCCAGACTCTCTCCGGACGTGCAAATAGAATTAATGGCTAAGTCCTATTTTTCGTGAAAACCAACAGAGAATAGCAGCACGTTGTGTATTTGGCACATCCCGGTGATTGACAACATGCTGCAGAAGTTGAAAAGAAAGTTTCGTCCCACGTCTGCGGGTTTTTTTTTTTTACTTCAGCCAATAACTTTTCTTATTCAGTTCAAACGTTGAACATGAAAAAAAAAGCTTAAACCAATATGATCAAATGGAAATCCAAAGATAATACGTTTTCTACTTGACTTTGATGAATAAAATCGACTTAATGTTCTCCCTCTTGAAATGTTTTAGAGGTTGGCCACCATATAAAGAGTCAATAAAAATTAAAGTGTAATCGTCTTGGAAGTTCCACAAGACTTTTTAGGGCTCGCATGCGGTAACAATTACCCTGGCATCAAACTGGCACGGTTCTGTGTGGACCAACGCCTCTGAAATGGGAAAAATAAACAGCATTTAAAAATCATTTTCAAAATTAACAAGACCTAAGTCAGTTAGGGCAGTGTTTTTCAAACACTAGTGTGCCGTGAGATTAGGGATGATGTTCGGAACCGGTTCTCCCGGTTGTTCGATAAGAAAAGAACCGATTTCATGGCCTTGAATCCCTTTTTGAGAACCGGTTCCCATTATCGAGGCCACTATAGTAAAGAAAAAGAGTTGGTTCTTTACTCGAATCCCTGGGAACGAATCCCGTCCCACAAGAAATGCCCTGTGGGACATCACAGTCCCACAAGAAATGCCCTGTGGGACATCACAGGAAATAACGTAGCTCAGTCTAATGAAACAAAAACCTCTATGTAGGTCTCACTTAGACCTACATTTCATATATTGACAACCCCCAGGAAAAATCAACAGGAAGTTTGCAATTCCCCCTTCAAAATAAAAGTTGGGGTTAAAACAGTCACCTTTTTTTAAACATTATCTCCTCTGAGCGCGTTTGTCGTGTCGGCTTCAAACTAGCACAGGAGAGGGATTGAACCCTTCTGATTATTACATCATTTCCTGTGATGTCCCACAGGGCATTTCTTGTGGGACGGGATTCGTTCCCAGCAACAAAAATAATGGACCGGAAAAAATGCCTCAATGCATGGCTATTCACCTATAGTGATCACAGAGACAGGTTGTTTTTGTGTTACTGTATATATTTGTTTTTCTGAAAAATCCCACTTAATATACTTTGGAAAACAACAGTCAATATATATATATATATATACATATTTTTTAGGGGGGTAACAGTCAATATTTATTTATTTATTTGATTTTTTTCTTATAAAATAAAAGTGAGCTTTTGTTAAACCAAATATTGTGCTTTTTCCATATACAACAACCTATCTGGATTCGACCAGGCCCTATTTTATGTCATTTACATTAACATAATATGCATTTAAAATTTACATAAGCCATCCACACACTTACACTGCAAAAAGTCAGTGTTTGAAAACAAGAAAAAAAAATACAAAAATGAGATGTATTTTATTTGAACTAAGCAAAAGTATCTGCCAATAGAACAAGAACATTTGGCTTCCCAAAACAAGTAAAATTAGCTAACCTCAATAAACCCAAAAATACCTTAAAATAAGTATATTGTCACTAATAACAAGTGCACTTTTCGTGGTAGAAAAAGTTAAAGCTAAAGTTAAAGTACCAATGATTGTCACATACACACTAAGTATGGTGAAATGTGTCCTCTGCATTTGACCCATCACCCTTGTTCACCCCCTGGGAGGTGAGGGGAGCAGTGGGCAGCAGCGGTGGCCACGCCCGGGAATCATTTTTGGTGATTTAACCCCCAATTCCAACCCTTGATGCTGAGTGCCAAGCAGGGAGGTAATGAGTCCCATTTTTATAGTCTTTGGTATGACTCGGCCGGGGTTTGAACTCACAACCTACCCATCTCAGGGCGGACACTCTAATAATAATAATAATAATATATTATTTGTAAAAAGCACTTTACATTGAGTAAACAACCTCAAAGTGCTACAGTGTGTTAAAAAAATAAAATAAAAAAGATAATAAAAAATACATAAAAATAAAAACTGGAACAGCCAAATAGCTAGAACTAGTATTCCTATATCTAAAAAAAAGGCTTTTTAAAAATAAGCGTTTTTAAGCCTTTTTTAAAAGCATCCACAGTCTGTGGTGCCCTCAGGTGGTCAGGGAGAGAGTTCCACAGACTGGGAGCGGCTATCTAACCACTACGGCCACTAAAAAAGAGACCTTTTTGCTCAATATGTTGAAAAATATTCTAAAATGAAGTAAATGCTTGTGCAATTATCGTGACATAATGATATGCGCTCGGCATCATGATTTTTTTTTTCATGCTTGAAGTAAGAAATGATGACTTTAAAAAAGTAGTTTTCTACTTGTGAGTGTTGATGACACAGCTTTGCAACACTAGATATTCTAGTTTCAAGCATGTTTTACTCAATATAGGCCATCAAATCTCAGCAACAAGCTGTATTATCTTACTGAGATCATTTAGGACCAAAACACTTAAAACAAGTAAAACACTCCAACATAAAATCTGCTTATTGAGAAGAATTATCTTGTCAGACAGTCACACATAAGAGATACGTGTAGACTGCAATATGACTCAAGTAAAACAACACCAAAATGTTATATGTTCCATTGAAAATCAAATAACTAGGTTTGCCTTTGGGCCCCAGAATGACTACCGTATTTTACGGACTATAAGGCCCACCTAAAATCCTTTCATTTTCTCAAAACTCAACAGTGTGCCTAAATAACCCGGTGCGCCTAATGTACGGGAAAATGGTGGTTGTGCATACCGACCTCAAAGCTATTTTATTTGGTACACGGTGTAATGATAAGTGTGACCAGTAGATGGCAGTCACACATAAGAGATACATTTAGACTGCAATATGATGGCAGTCACACTTATGAGATACGTTTAGACTGCAATGTGATGGCAGTCACACATGAGAGATATGTGTAGACTTCAATATGATGGCAGTCACACATGAGAGATATGTGTAGACTGCAATATGATGGCTTTCACACATAAGAGATAGGTGTAGGCTGCATCATGATGGCAGTCACACATAAGAGATACGTGTAGACTGCAATATGATGGCAGTCGCACATAAGAGATAAGTGTAGACTCCAATATGATGGCAGTCCCACATAAGAGATACATGCAGACTGCAATATGATGGCAGTCACACATAAGAGATAAGTGTAGACTCCAATATGATAGCAGTCCCACATAAGAGATACATGTAGACTGCAATATGATGGCAGTCGCACATAAGAGATAAGTGTAGACTCCAATATGATGGCAGTCACACATAAGAGATACATGTAGACTGCAATATGATGGCAGTCGCACATAAGAGATATGTGTAGACTGCAATATGATAGCAGTCACACATAAGAGATAGGTGTAGGCTGCATCATGATGGCAGTCGCACATAAGATATACGTGTAGACTACAATGTGATGGCAGTCACACATAAGATATACGTGTAGACTCCAATATGATGGCAGTCACACATAAGAGATACGTGTAGACAGCAATGTGATGGCAGTCACACATAAAATATACATGTAAGCTGCAATATGATGGCAGTCGCACATAAGAGATACGTTTAGACTACAATATGATGGCAGTCAGACATAACAGATACTTGTAGACTGCAATATGATGGCAGTCACACATAAGCGATACGTTTAGACTACAATATGATGGCAGTCAGACATAAGAGATACGTGTAGACTGCAATATGATAGCAGTCACACATAAGAGATACGTGTAGACTGCAATATGATGGCAGCCACACATAAGAGATACGTTTAGACTGCAATATGATAGCAGTCACACATAAGTGATACGTTTAGACTTCAATATGATGGCAGTCACACATGAGAGATATGTGTAGACTGCAGTATGATGGCAGCCACACATAAGAGATACCTTTAGACTTCAATCTGATACCTTTTTTTGTTTGTTTCTTCACATTGAACTCTGGCTGAGAGCTTCACTTCCTGTCCAAATAAGTACGTCCACCTCACTGTGATGTCACAACGTCGCCAGACTGCAAAACCCCGTGAACAGAGGCGTCCAAAACTGACTGCCAGCTCACGCCAAAAGTCACGAATTCTACCATTTGACGCTTTGGCATCATTTAACACGAGTAGTCAACTATTATAAGGAACATTGACACAGGTCCGCTTTAAAATGTGAGAGCGCGGTAAGTGGCGAGGCAGTTCTGGGAAACAGAAGCTGAGGAAACGCCGTTTTGATGGATCTGCTGCAGTTGTCGCGCCTGTGACCCCGCTGACATCTGCGGGGTCACAGTGTAAGATGGCTCCACATTTGTGTGTGTGGACACAACTCCCCGGTCTACCACGTTCAGATGCACAAAGACACTCTTTGCGGATCAAATAGGAATATTTTCCACCTTTAAGCAAAATAGAACACCTCGTGTTTGTGTGTGCTCGGCAGGTGAACTTTCAGTTTCGATACCCTGGGTCAGTGGTCCCCAACCACCGATTGGTAACGGGCCGCACAAGAAATTTAAAAAAAAAAAAAAAAAAAAAAAAATTAAATCAACATAAAAAACACAATATATACATTTTATATCAATATTAGAGATGTCCGATAATATCGGCAGACCGATATTATCGGCAGATAAATGCGTTAAAATGTAATATCTGAAATTATCGGTATCGTTTTTTTTAATTATCAGTATCGTTTTTTTTTGTTTTTTTTAAATTAAATCCACATAAAAAACACAAGATACACTTACAATTAGTGCACCAACCCAAAAAACCTCCCTCCCCCCATTTACACTCATTCACACAAAAGGGTTGTTTCTTTCTGTTATTAATATTCTGCTTCCTACATTATATATCAATATATATCAATACAGTCTGCAAGGGATACAGTCCGTAAGCACACATGATTGTCTGTGCTGCTGCTCCACTAATAATACTAACCTTTAACAGTTAATTTGACACATTTTCATTAATTACTAGTTTCTATGTAACTGTTTTTATATTGTTGTAGTTTATTTTTTATTCAAGAAAATGTTTTTAATTTATTTATCTTATTTTAATAATTTTTTAAAAAAGTACCTTATCTTCACCATACCTGGTTGTCCAAATTAGGCATAATAATGTGTTAATTCCACGACTGTATATATCGGTTGATATCGGTATCGGTTGATATCGGTATCGGTAATTAAAGAGTTGGACAATATCGGCATGTCGGATATCGGCAAAAAGCCATTATCGGACATCCCTAATCAATATAGATCAATACAGTCTGCAGGGATGCAGTCCGTAATCACACATGATTGTATTTCTTTATGAAAAAAAAAAATAATAATAATAATAATAAAAAATCCCCCCCCCCCCCCCCCCCCGGTCCGTGGGACAAATTTTCAAGCGTTGACCGGTCCGCAGCTACAAAAAGGTTGGGGACCACTGCCCTAGGTGGACAAAAGCATGAGAGACAGTTGACCATTCCGGAGATTGCTCTGACCTTTAGATTGCTTGGCACTTAATTGTTCTTACTCCTGTTTTGGAAAATAATTACTCATCGTTTTAAACAGCCTTAGAAAAAAAAGGATCCGGGTGGACTTTGCCCTACAAAAATGGTTGGGTTCTATTAATGTCTCAAATGTAAACATAAAATAAAATAAAAATTAAAAACTGGCTCTTTTGTAAACACAAAAGTGTAAGTCCAAACTGCAGTCGTCTTCATGAGTTCAGATGGAAACTTACCCGTATTGAGATGGTATCCGTTTGAATAGGATGCCATTGATACCACCAATTTGTCACCATCAAGTGGAAAATGCGAGTAATTCAGGTCAACAACCTAGGATTATTTAGTTACATGACCCAGTGCAAACAACCTTCCCTAGTCATGGTGAAAAAAATACTAATCCAACCAACAGGAAATGTCAACAGAACACAACCTGCTCACTGAACTTTCATAAAAATGGTCCAAGCACCATACGAAATTGTAAATCGCACCCATTTATATCCATTGCAAAGCATGATGGGAAAAATGCATTACACTCTCTCCACACTTATCCATGTTTAATATTGCTGATTGATCACAAAACTTTAAGGATGTCGTCGCGGAAGTACACAAGGTAGGACTCAAACTTTCACATACTCTTAATATCCAATTATATTAGTTATTAATTACATATCCATTAATAATTACTAAATTACATTAATACATTTACATAATAGGGACAAGCGGTACAGGATGGATGGATGGATGGATATATATATATATATATATATATATATATATATATATATATATATATATATATATATATATATATATATATATATATATATATATATATATATATATATATATATATATATATATATATATATATATATATATATATATATATATATATATATATATATATATATATATACGTTAGGTCAGGAAAAAACATAAGAGGCTGCAAAAACCTGCAAAACAGGCTTGTAGGGATGATATAGCCTTTTGTGTTTTTTCCTCACCTAACGTATATTCCGCTCTACCCCAGTATCGACCACTGTATAACGGATAAACCACAGAAACCTTGACTATACCTATACATATATATATATATATATATATATATATATATATATATATATATATATATATATATATAGGTTCAAACCCCGGCCGAGTCATACCAAAGACTATACAAATGGGAGCCATTACCTCCCTGCTTGGCACTCAGCATCAAGGGTTGGAATTGGGGGTTAAATCACCAAAATGATTCCCGGGCGTGGCCACAGCTGCTGCCCACTGCTCCCCTCACCTCCCAGGGGGTGATCGAGGGTGATGGGTCGAATGCAGAGAATAATTTTGCCACACCTAGTGACAATCATTGGTACTTTACTATATATATATATATATATATATATATATATATATATATATATATATATATATATATATATATATATATATATATATATATATATATATATATATATATATATATATATATATATACAGGCTAAAAGTTTGGACACACTTTCTCCTCATTTCATGTTTTTTCTTTATTTTCATGACTATTTACATTGTATACATTGTATCAAAAGGTAGTCCTGAAATGGTTGTCACTTCACAAGTGTGCTTGAAGCTCATCAAGAGAATGCTAAGGGTGTGCAAAGCAATCGGAGCCAAGGGTGGCTATTTTTTGTTAAGTATATAACTCCACATGTGTTCATTCATAGTTTTGATGTGACAATCTACAATGTAAATAGTCATGAAAATAAAGAAAACCCATTAAATGAGAAGGTGTGTCCAAACTTTTGGCCAGTCAAAAAGTCTGGACCCCCCTGGTCTAAGTGAACAGTGACCATGCACATCAGTGATTGTTGTTAAATTGGTATAAAGAGTTCACGTTCTGTTTTCCTCCTTAAAGTCCTGACCTGTTACCCCATACGGGCCTGCTTACTGGTCCGTTAACTCCCATTGACCTCACTTTGAAGCCGGTGAACTGGTGAACGGCTGAGACGTGCCTGTTGCCGTCCTTGTAATTTCTTTAGCGGCTCAGGTTACCGCACTCTCCTTTTACTGTCCCTTAAGTCGCTTCACCTACAGCACAGATCAGAGAAACCCGGGGACAAGATCACACCAGACTTTTGGCCCAGCTGGGACCATGGGGGGGCAGGGGTCAGAGGTGGCTCGGACCGGTGTTGGGTCTTAGTGTTGTTATATGTCAATTAGAAGCCTTTGGAAGGGGAGTTTGGCCCACTTGAAGATAAACAAAAGACCTGTTTGCTTGTTGGTTCTAATTATTTAGACATGTTTGGGAAATAAGCTCCTCCACGGTGGGGGCTTTCTTTGCTGGAGTAGGTTTTGCTGAAAGACTGAAGTACTTTGGGTGTGCGCCATGTCTAACACTAAGAACTGTTCAAATATACAACCTTAAAGTCTTTGCAAATTATATTTGACTAGAAAAGCACTCGGGGAGAGCAGACCACAGGCAAACCCTTTCTCCTAAAACAGTTCTTAATCCGGAAGGTGATCAGGATCCCTCCCAGAACGTAATCCTTATCCTATTCCTGAAAGTTTAATCAAAACGTGGCATAACCTTTTGAGCTGTCTGTAGCGGAATGAAAGACACCGAGTGAAGACTCCAGTCCGTCTCCACCAGCCGATGGGTTGAAGTCGGCAGATCACCCGTTATCACAATTCCAAATACAAAACCCCAAACCAAACAGAATACAATGATTTGCAAATCCTTTTCAACCTATATTTGTCATGTTCTGTGGTCTGGATTTTGTTTGGTTATGTTCTGTTCGGTTTAAGACTCCATAGTTCCTGTTTTTGTGCTCTTTTGTTTGTTTTGTCACCATGGCGACTGATTAGTTTCACCTGTCTCATGTGTTGGACTCACGCACCTTTTTTTAATCATGACATTATTATTTAAGCCTGTAGTTGCCAGGTAGTCGGGCTGGCAACATTGATTCTCTTCATGCCATAGTTACTGACGCTCAATTCTTGTTCATAGTTCATGCTGCTCTGCTCACGTCGCAGTAAGTGTTTTTGTTTCATGTCCATAGTCTGTCTAAGTGCGAGTTTTTTTGTTTCCTTAGCCAAGTTGTGCCTCCGCTCTGAGCGCTTTTTGTTTGTACTTTTTTTGAGTAGAAATTAAATCATGTTCCTACCTTCTTCCGATGTCCGGTCAAGTCCGTTTGCATCCCGGGAAAATAATCCATGCAGTAAACTGCGAAAACCCCTCCGTCATGACAGAGGGGTTTTCTCAACTCCGTCATGACAGAGGGGTTTTCTCAACTCCGTCATGACAGAGTGGTTTTCGCAGCTTACTGCAAGGATTATTTTCCCGGGATGCAAACGGACTTGACCGGACATCGGAACTATGAACAAGAATTGAAAATCAGTAACTATGGCATGAATAGAATCAATGTTGCCAGGCCGACTACCTGGCAACTACAGGCTTAAATAATAATGTCATGATTAAAAACAGGTGCGTGAGTCCAACACATGAGACAGGTGAAACTAATCAGTCGCCATGGTGACAAAACAAACAAGAGTGCACAAAAACAGGAACTATGGAGTCTTAAACCGAACAGAACATAACCAAACAAAATCCAGACCATAGAACATGACAATATTCAGTTGATTAGACTGAAAATACACGATATTTAAACTTTTGTTATTATTTGCAGTCCTTATACACACACCATAATAATACTGGTATGTTTAATGCGCGGACAATCCATCAAGCGGTGCGGCTTCATAGCTAACCGAAGTCCTACTAAAAAACATTTTGACAGATATTTCAGCGCCGTGTGTAATGTTATATGTTCTCAATGGAACATTTAAAGTTTTGGTGTTGTTTACTGCCGTATCTCTTATGTGTGACTGCCATCTACTGGTCACACTTATGTACCAAATATAATAGCTTTGAGGTGGGTAAGCACAACCAGAATTATGCCGCTCATTAGGCGTACCGGGTTATAAGACGCACTGTCCATTTTTGAGACAATTAACCTTCCTCTTGTGTTAGCTTTCTGTTACCATCTCTTATGTTAACGGGTCGGTTTTGACCCATGTCTTAAATCAGCTGTAAAATACACTAAAAACAATTATCTATCATCCAATTTGTTTCTCATCTCTTGGTTACCTTGTTAGGCTTCCTTATCCATGAAAATATTGGTTTTAATATTTTTGGTGTGGGCCATTGGGCCTTTTTTTTGTCAGTATACCCCTTGATTTCAATTTAAAAAATTGTAAAATGAACCTCAAGAGAATCGTTTAAATAAATAAAAGGTTGTTGTGTCACCTGACTATAACTGAGGGGTATTAGAACACATCTCTTAAATACATTTGTTTAATTCTGTTTTTCATTTGAATAATTTTAACTACACTACCGTTCAAAAGTTTGAGGTCACCCAAACAATTTTGTGGAATAGCCTTCATTTCTAAGAACAAAAATAGACTGTCGAGTTTCAGATGAAAGTTCTCTTTTTCTGGCCATTTTGAGCGTTTAATTGACCCCACAAATGTGATGCTCCAGAAACTCAATCTGCTCAAAGGAAGGTGAGTTTTGTAGCTTCTGTAACGAGCTAAACTGTTTTCAGATGTGTGAACATGATTGCACAAGGGTTTTCTAATCATCAATTAGCCTTCTGAGCCAATGAGCAAACACATTGTACCATTAGAACACTGGAGTGATAGTTGCTGGAAATGGGCCTCTATACACCTATGTAGATATTGCACCAAAAACCAGACATTTGCAGCTAGAATAGTCATTTACCACATTAGCAATGTATAGAGTGTATTTCTTTAAAGTTAAGACTATTTTAAAGTTATGAAAAGTACAGTGCTTTTCCTTCAAAAATAAGGACATTTCAATGTGACCCCAAACTTTTGAACGGTAGTGGATAGTAACATCTATGGTGTTACGGGTCAATTTGTATGACCTCCTCATCAGACTCATCAGATGTGTCTGTGTCCTCTGGATGATACTCCACATTGTCTTCCTCCTCAGAAACCTGTTCATCTGTATCACTATGCTGCTCTGTGTCCTCTCCCTCATTTTCACCAAAAATATTATCCAGAACTTCTCTCACTGTAAATCTTTTTTTCATTTTTGCATCCTGCAAATTGGAGATGTGCACTCTGCAAGTCACCAACTATATACTGAATTGACCTCACATGTCTGGACATGTCCGTCTTTGTTTGTTTTTATACTGGATAACAAGGTCAAATGAGAATCCCCTAAAGCTCACATGATTGGGAGAGGAGCTGGCTAGCAGTGTATTCAGTTTTGGCTCTAATTATTGCTTTAGAATCTTATTTTTATAACTGTGTCCAAACTGACCCTAACAACACCAAAATCATAATTT
The DNA here is from genome assembly GCF_033978785.1 of Entelurus aequoreus. Lineage (NCBI taxonomy): Eukaryota > Metazoa > Chordata > Actinopteri > Syngnathiformes > Syngnathidae > Entelurus > Entelurus aequoreus. The sequence continues at coordinate 10,612,822 of NC_084743.1, forward strand.
CAACCAGAACATTTTATAATTTAGTGGAAAAAAAAAAAGTTTTATTTTGTTGAAATAGAGGTTCCTTACAAAGTCAAAAAGCCTTGATGCAAACAAATAAATGTATGTGGTTCTTTTATGCATTTAAAAACTAAAACGGGTCGGTGCCGACCTTAACACAAGACGGAGGTTAAAGGATTTTAAGTGTCCGGAAAATACGGTACATGTTATGTAGACCACGGGCTAGAAAAAACAACATCCAAATATGACCCCTTTTAAATATTTCTACGTTTCTGTTTGAACCAAGAGAGCTTGGCTACACACCGATGCATCCGAGGTGACAGTGGAGGATAAACACCACCAAGAGTTTCCAGGCCCATTTTTTTTTTATTCGTAGTTTTGGTTGCTCTCTCCTTCCATCGCTCTGTCCTTTCGGGGCTACAGTATTTCTACTTGAGCTAACATCCCCTCCTTATATCCCTTCCCCCCCTCCCCCCAGGCATTCTCTCTCGAGGTCTTTTACAAAGAGATGAAAAGCAAGTGGCTATCCTTAAGCCGGAGAGGTCCTTGATACGCTCTACACACACACCGCGTTATAATGGAGAGCAGGAACCTTCGTAGCTCGTCATTAATTCCTATGGCAGCACCTGCTGTGCATGCCTTTAAACACTTCCCATGAGCCGTGTGTGAATGAATGAATGTGTGTGAGTTTATGTTTCCAGCACTCCTTGTCAAAAAGGGGCCGATAATTTAGTTTCCACTTACCGAACAGTGTCCCTTTCTTTGCGAATCGAGTGCCGCTCATCCAGGCGTCCATCCGTTCTTTGTTTTGCCAGACCGGGACAAAGCCTCCATTGAGACCCAATCATTCTAATAGCTGTCAATTGACCGGCAACCACCCCGGTGTTTTCAGGTGTTTGCCTATTCATCATCCCTCTGATCCGCCGGTGACATTCCTGAAAAGTGCCAAAACCCCAATGCGCATGATCAATGAGTTGTTGAATTCCAAAGGAATGACCCCCGCTTTCTTTGTCTCCTTTCCTCTCTCATCGCTTTCTTCCAGTGGAGGGAAAATGTAAGATAGCCATGAACGTTCCTGGTACACACTGAAATCTCTCAATACTTCCTAGATGCTTCCATTTCGTAGTAGTCTCCGCACGTTTCCATTAGAGGCGTAGGCATAGACGACGACTGCAGTCCTCACTTTGTAGAGCAACCGTTAGTCAAAGGGGTGGAAACAAACACTACGAGATTCTTCTCCTGGAACCCAGATAGTCCTCTCAAATTGCACATTTGGATCAAACGGTCCGTTTTCCAACACGACCACGGTTGATTGTCGAATTGGATTGAATTGAGTTTTCTTCGAGAGATCTGGTAGTGGGATTTTCCACCTTTATTTGTTTAGACTTCAGCATGAATTTGTCTGAATCTAAAACTTTGACATATCAATGCTTACAGGATGGAGTTAACTGTTTTTTCTCTATTATCCTTCCCTACTTTTCCTTATTCTGCTTCCTTTCCCAAATGGCTTTTCTTCGGCCTCCTCACCCTCTAACTCCCTCTGTCTAAAACATGCGATCCTTTCCATCTTTCTCTGCCTTTTCTGCAATCTTTCTGCGGCATTGGCCTCTGCGGCTTTTGCTTCTACTCGCCTTCTCTCCTCTGTCCCTGCCCATGCTTTATCTTCCAGTGGGAGGAGATCAGTGGGGTGGATGAGCATTACACGCCCATCCGGACTTTCCAGGTGTGCAACGTGATGGAGTACAGTCAGAACAACTGGCTCCGCACCAACTGGATCCCCCGTCAGTCGGCCCAGAAGATCTACGTGGAGCTGAAATTCACTCTGAGGGACTGCAACTCCATCCCCTTGGTCCTGGGCACGTGCAAGGAGACCTTCAACCTTCTTTACCAGGAGACCGACGACGACCAAGGCACTCACTTCCGGGAACACCTGTTCACCAAGATCGACACCATCGCCGCGGACGAGAGTTTCACCCAGATGGACCTGGGCGACCGCATCCTGAAACTGAACACCGAGGTGCGCGAGGTGGGCCCCATGACCAAGAAGGGCTTCTACCTGGCTTTCCAGGACGTAGGCGCCTGCGTAGCTTTAGTCTCGGTGAGGGTTTACTTCAAAAAGTGCCCGAACACGGTGAAGAACCTCGCCTCCTTTCCTGACACCGTGCCCGTGGACTCTCAGTCGTTGGTGGAAGTCAAAGGTTCCTGTGTCAATCACTCCAAGGAGGAGGAGCCGCCGCGGATGTACTGCAGCACGGACGGGGAGTGGCTGGTGCCGATTGGAAAGTGCCTGTGCAACCCGGGCTATGAAGAACGAAGCAACACCTGTCAAAGTAAGACCCAGCTTACATCTTACAATGTTTCATTTACATTCCTGGGTTTTATTGAAACGTTTGATGTGGATCCTCTCACACCTCATACTTGTCAGCCCAGAACCTTCAGAACATCAAATGTCCACTCTCTATGCAGGCATGTGTGTTTTTAAGTGCATGCATGTGCATCCTGCGTGTGTAAGCCTGCAAAAGAACCCCACAAACCCAAAAGTGGGGGTGGGCGAATCGGCAGTCCCACATTTATTTTTCCGTACGCGTGTGATGTGTTATCCAGGTCTTGGCTGGAGTGTTCAGCACCCGGTAGTTTAATGGTAAGCTTCTCCGCATCACGTCGTTAACTCGGGGAAGATCTGAGCCTAAGGATGCACGGATGGAAGTGATAACACGGAATAAAGAAGAGGGTCAGAGAGTGGATGGTGAAAAATGAAATAGTTGCGGTGGTACGCGTGGGTGTTGGTGGAGACAAGGGTGAGTCGGCATTAAATCAAGTCTGTGGGTGCTCACTTTCAAATGTATTGGCGGAGGTTTTCAAAGGTTTTCTGGCCAGCTAACTGTGGTTGCAGGTCTGCTAACATCATCATCACACATGTTTTGCAACCAACTGATATGAGTTGTTGTATAATGTGTAGGTGTGTAATTGTTTGGTTGTCAAATGTTAAGGAGGTATTTTTAAATAAGTGTAATTGTTTTATTGTCAAATGTTAAGGTGGCATTTTTAAATAAGTGTATAATGTTTGGTTGTCAAATGTTAAGGAGGTATTATTAAATATGTGTAATTGTTTTGTTGTCAAATGTTAAGGTGATATTTTTAAATAAGTGTATGATTGTTTGGTTGTCAAATATTAAGGTGGTATTATTGAATAAGTATAATTGTTTTGTTGTCAACTGTTGAGGTGGTATTATTAAATAAATGTATAATTGTTTTGTTGTAAAATGTTAAGGTAGTATTATTAAATAGGTGTAGAATTATTTGGTTGTCAAATGTAAAGGTGGTATTAATAAATAAGTGTAGAATTGTTTTGTTGTCAAATGTTAAGGTGGTATTATTAAATACATGTATAATTGTTTGGTCGTCAAATGTTAAGGTGGTATTACTAAATAGGTGTATAATTGTTTGGTTGTCAAATGTTAAGGTGGTATTAATAAATAAGTGTATAATTGTTTTGTTGTCAAATGTTAAGGTGGTATTATTAAATAAGTGTATAATTGTTTTGTTGTCAAATGTTAAGGTGGTATTATTAAATATGTGCATAATTGTTTGGTTGTCAAATGTTAAGGTGGTATTAAATACATGTTTAATTGTTTGGCTGTCAAATGTTAAGGTGGTATTATTAAATAAGTGTATAATTGTTTTTTTGTCAAATGTTAAGGCAGTAATATTAAATAGGTTTATAATTGTTTGGTCGTCAAATGTTAAGGTGGTATTTTTAAATAAGTGTATACTTGTTTTGTTGTCAAATG
>NC_084743.1:10621612-10625668 GCF_033978785.1 Entelurus aequoreus
TCTCCACGCAGATAGAGGTCATGAAATGTAGACTTGTTCATACATGGAAATTATCATTCGGCGTGTGAATCTTTGGGTAACCTTTGGAAAAAAAAAAATTTTGTATTGATTTTTGAATTATTTGATTGTCAGAATGATATATATATACATATATATATATATTTTTTGTATTGATTTTTGAAAATTAAGAATCTATTTAGAATCAGGATGAATAAGAATTGTGATACATGTTGGAAACGCGCCTAAAAACATTTTTTTTTAGAAATAGTTTTTCGTAAATTTAAAAAAAATAAATAAAAAAAAAAATAATAAAAAAATAAAAAAATAAAAAAAAAATATATATATATATTTGTATTTGTATTTTTATTTATTTTTTTTAAATTTTTTTTAATTTTCTAATTTTTGTATTTATTTATTTTTTATTTTTATTTTTATTTTTATTTTTTTATTTTATTTAATTTTTATTTAATTTTTTTTTTTTTTCTGGGACCAAGGCCTTCTAGCAGTCTCACTCTCCATGCAGATAGAGGTCATGACATGTAGACTTGTTCACAACAGATACATGGAAACAATAATTTGGCGGGTGAATCTTTGGGTAACCTTTGGAAATTGTTTTAATTTATTTTTTTATTGATTTTTGAAAATTATACATCGATTTAGAATCGCAAAGAATAAGAATTGTGAGACATGTTTGAAACATGCCTAAAGACGTATTTTTTTAGAATTGTATTTTATATTTTTCTGGGACCATGGACTTCTAGCAGTCTCACTCTCCATGCAGATAGAGGTCCTGAAATGTAGACTTCTTCACAACAGATACATGGAAATTATCATTCTGCGTGTGAATCTTTGGGTAACCTTTAGAATTTTTTTTTTTTTTGTATTGATTTTTGAAAAGCGGTAGAAATGGATGGATGGATGGATAATGAAACTTTATCAAAACAGGTTAAAAGTTCCAAAAGCTCCTTCTGGTTGGGCCTCAAAACATATTTTGGAAAATTGATTGTCAGAATTATATATATATTTTTATTATTTTTTTTTGTATGGATTTTTGAAAATTACGAATCTATTTAGAATCGAGATGACTAAGAATTGTGATACATGTTAGAAACGTGCCTAAAACAACGTAAATTAAAAAAAAATAAACAATAATATATATATATATATATATATATTATTGTTATGTATATATATATATATATATATATATATATATATATATATATATATATATATATATATATATATATATATATATATATATATATATATATATATATTATTGTTTTATAATAAATATATAATATAAAAAAATATTAAAAAAAAAAAAATATATATATATATATATATATATATATATATATATATATATATATATATATATATATATATATATATATATATATATATATATATATATATATATATTTATTTTTAATTTTTAATTTTTCTGGGACCATGGACTTCTAGCAGTCTCACTCTCCACGCAAATAGAGGTCATGAAATGTAGACTTGTTCACAACAGATTAAATAGGTGTGTCATTGTTTTGTTGCCAAATATAAAGGTGGTATTATTAAATACGTGTATAATTGTTTTGTTGTCAAATGTTAAGGTGGTATTATTAAATAAGTGTATACTTGTTTTGTTGTCAAATGTTAAGGTGGCATTATTAAATACGTGTAATATTGTTTTGTTGTCAAATGTTAAGGTGATATTATTAAATAGGTGTATACTTGTTTTGTTGTCAAATGTTAAGGTGGTATTATTAAATAAGTGTATGATTGTTTTGTTGTCAAATGTTAAGGTGGTAATATTAAATAAATGTATTATTGTTTGTTTTGTCAAATGTTAAGGTGGTAATATTAAATAAGTGTATGATTGTTTTGTTGTCAAATGTTAAGGTGGTATTATTAAATAAGTGTATGATTGTTTTGTTGTCAAATGTTAAGGTAGTATTATTAATTATGTGTATAATTGTTTGGTTGTGAAATGTTAAGGTAGTATTATTAATTATGTGTATAATTGTTTGGTTGTGAAATGTTAAGGTAGTATTATTAATTATGTGTATAATTGTTTGGTTGTGAAATGTTAAGGTGGTATTATTAAATAAGTGTATAATTGTTTTTTTGTCAAATGTTTAGGTGGTATTATTAAATAAGTGTATGATTGTTTTGTTGTCAAATGTTAATGTGGTAATTTAAAAAAAGTGTATGATTGTTTTATTGTCAAATGCTAAGGTGGTATTATTAAATAGGTGTATAATTGTTTTGTTGTCAAATGTTAAGATGGTATTATTAAATAGGTGTATAATTGTTTTGTTGTCAAATGTTAAGGTGGTATTATTAAATAGGTGTATAATTGTTTTGTTGTCAAATGTTAAGGTGGTATTATTAAATAGGTGTATAATTGTTTTGTTGTCAGATGTTAAGGTGGTATTATTAAATAATTGTATAATTGTTTTGTTGTCAAATGTTAAGGTGGCATTATTAAATAATTGTATAATTGTTTTGTTGTCAAATGTTAAGGTGGTATTATTAAATAGGTGTATAATTGTTTTGTTGTCAAATGTTAAGGTGGTATTATTAAATAGGTGTACAATTGTTTTGTTGTGAAATGTTAAGGTGGTATTATTAAATAGGTGTATAATTGTTTTGTTGTCAAATGTTAAGGTGGTATTATTAAATAGGTGTACAATTGTTTTGTTGTGAAATGTTAAGGTGGTATTATTAAATAGGTGCCAGTATCTAGCAGGCAATTATCTTATGTCCTTGAACATAAAGTCCTGTCCATGGAATGAGATCTGCTCGGTCCAGAGGTGGCAAAACCTCCCTGAAACAATGTCGTTTGGTAATAAATACTTTATTTTGCCAACAAGTGGACAACTTGTTTCCAACCCCGGCCCCCAGGAGCCGAGCGGTTATTTCACTTCCTACCGCCCTGTGGATTCTGCGAATGTTTGGACGCATGGGACAATCTCTTATTGAATTCGGGGTGCTCTAATGGACTCTAATAAGGTCTAATGTTACGCCCGGGTGGGACAGCTGCATCAACAGCCCCCACGTGCAGCCACCCCGGGCCCCCGTGCACTACTTGGTGCCCAGACCCTGTGTGCGAACAGACTGATGGCTGCACCGGGTTAGGGCCCCTTGCAGACCAGACAGTGGGACACATATTTACAATAGAGAAGACAGCTAAAAGTGATACATCCCAGCACGTGTACACCGTATATTACCCGACGACAATAGCGGGTCCTGGGATTAAAGCGGCCTATCAGAGTTGGCCGCTCCTTATCAGCTCCCAGTCTGTCCCAGCGCTGAAGAGGTGGCGCTCGTACACGTTTCCATCTGGATGCGGTCTTTTTGTGTCTGTTTGTGACGGAATATTTTGAATATTTGGTCAGATGACGGAGTGTTATGAGTGCGGCCTCTCGGCGGAGAATATGAGGCCAGATCTAATCTAGCTAAGTCGCTCTTTCATCCGTCACCACAACACGCTGGAGCAGGTGAAGCCACTTCTGGCCAGCTTCAGTGTGAAATTCCTGCCGCCCTAATTTGATCCTAAAACAGCAAACGGATGTCTGTAAGGTGTGTGTGTGTGTGTGTGTGTGTGTGTGTGTGTGTGTGTGTGTGTGTGTGTGTGTGTGTGTGTGTGTGTGTGTGTGTGTGTGTGTGTGTGTGAGAGTGTATTTCTACCCTTCTTGAGACGTCAACAAGGAAAAGTACCGTCCATATGAACAAGTTAGGACGGAAATCATGGTCCCAATACGGAAAACTATTGCATCTAACAGAGAGCCAAATACTAGAGTCTGTGAACATTGCTCCAAAGTCAGGATTTTTTTTGGTTGATTTAATGTGCATACAAGCGTAAACATTGACAGGTGCAAAGGCAGCAATATATGATAAAACAAGACTGCAGCTAAAGAAGGACTTGCCTATTCATCCCCCTGTAGTCAACATATGAAATAACAAGTGTGTGTAAGAAATTGAAATGTGCCCCCTCTGGCCAAAATGAATAACATAAATATGTATATAGAGACATACTGTAATAACTTCAAG
>NC_084743.1:10625688-10638188 GCF_033978785.1 Entelurus aequoreus
GTCCAAACAGTGCGATAGCAACCAAACGTTGACCCATCATTCCAACCACATGGAGCATGTTTGTGCAGACCTGCCGGGGTCTCAACCCAGGAATGCATGTCTGATTCCTCTGCAGCGTTTTGCTCACTGCCATCACTCAGCAATGCCAATAAGATGCTTCCCCCGCCTTACAATTGAATTAAAAGCTCTAGGAATGGACTGCAATTTGTGTTTAAAGACCACTAATTGGACTGACTCCGGTCAGGTTTCCGGTGGTGGCTGCTGAAGCACCAGATACCAGGTCAAAGATGAACCCTGCAGGGTTAGGAAGACATCTCCAGGCTAAAACAAATGACAGGGACCGACCCTTGACTGTGCGCCAACTTATTCCAATACCTATTGTAGGAAGTGGAAACATTTATGAAAATGTTAAACATTGTGACTCAGTCATGTTGATCACAAGAGAAAGATTGGCTGTTCAGTCTGTTTATTTTTGTGTCTGCGTAACTTTACTGTACAAAACCCAAAAGCAGTGAAGTTGTCAAGTTGTGTAAATGGTAAATAAAAACAAAATACAATTATTTTCTCATCCTTTTCAATTTGTATTAAATTACATAGACAGCAAAGACAAGATATGTAACTTTCAAACTGGAAAACCTTGTTATTTTTGGCAAATATTAGCTCATTTGGAATTTGATGCCTGCAAAATGTTTCAAAAAAGCTGGCAAAAGTGGCAAAAAAAGACTGAGAAAGTTGAGGAATGCTCATCCAACACTTATTTAGAACATCCCACTGGTGAACAGGCAGGTGGGTGCCATGATTGGGTATAAAAGCAGCTTCCATGAAATGCTCAGTCATTCACAAAGAAGGACGGGGCGAGGGTCACCACTTTGTCAACAAATGCCTGAGCAAATTGTCCAAAAGATTAACAACAACATTACTAAACAAGCTATTGCAAGGAATTTAGGGATTTCACCATCTAAGGTCTGTAATATCATCAAAAGGTTCAGAGAATCTGGAGAAATCACTGCACGTAACATTGAATGCCCGTGACCTTGGATCCCTCAGGCGGTACTGCATCACAAAGCGACATCAGTGTGTAAAGGATATCACCACACGGGCTGAGAAATACTTCAGAAAACCACTGTCAGTAACTACAGTTGGTCGCTACATCTGTAAGTGCAAGTTAAAACGTTACCATGCAAAGCCAAAGCCATTTATCAACAACACCCAGAAATGTATATATATATATATATATATATATATATATATATATATATATATATATATATATATATATATATATATATATATATATATATATATATATATATATATATATATATATACAGTATATATATTATACATATTATATTAATGTAATGGATGTATTTAACAATTCATATAATTGGATAATAAGAGTATGTGAAAGTTGGACTCCTACACAGATAGATAGATAGATAGATAGATAGATAGATGGATAGAAAGATATATATATATATATATATATATATATATATATATATATATATATATATATATATATATATATATATATATATATATATATATATATATATATATATATATATATATATATATATATATATATATATATATATATATATATATATATATATATATATATATATATGTATATATATATATATCTTTCTATCCATCTATCTATCTATCTATCTATCTATCTATCTATCTATCTATCTATCTATCTATCTATCTATCTATCTATCTATCTATCTATCTATATATCTATCTATCTATCTATCTATCTATCTATCTATCTATATATATATATATATATATATATATATATATATATATATATATATATATATATATATATATATATTATATATATATATATATATATATATATATATAATTACTTTATATGCAGTCAGCTATATATATATATACATATATATATATATATATATATATATATATATACAGTATATATATTATACATATTATATTAATTTAATGGATGTATTTAACAATTAATATAATTGGATAATAAGAGTATGTGAAAGTTGGACTCCTACATATATATATATATATATATATATATATATATATATATATATATATATATATATATATATATATATATATATATATATATATATATATATATATATATATATGTATACAGTCTATATAACCAATTTTTTTTCGCCCAATGTGGCCCTTAGGGCAAACAGTTTGGACACCCCTGGTTTACAGCTAATACAATCCCCAAATTCAGTATTTTATCAAATGTGAAAAACAATACTACAACTAGTTCACGCTCTAATAAAAAAAGTTTGTTTAAATTGAATTTAAAAGATCTCATTTGAACCCCTGAAGTCATAATGTTTGCACTTTATTCTGAAAGACCGCAAATCTGTTCTCATACGGCGGGTCCGGGTTAGTTTTCGCCTCATTCCTGTGGGAATCCTGCGTGTGACTCTGAAGCATGATGTAGTGAACGTTGGCACCTGGTCTGACAAAATATACTCTTGCAAACCTAATTGTTTATTTATATTTCCGTCATATAACATGTTGGCCCACAGCGAGAGTTAAAAGCCAATGGAACTTCTGCGAAGCCACAATGGACTCGTCATGGGAAAAGCAAGCATGTTGAAGACTTAAGTCACCTTGAAATGGAGTCCTTCTGTTGACGGGTGCCACGGTCTCACCCTTCATCCCTGAGGAATGTCTGTGTTTGGGACGGATAAGAAGCAGTAATAACCTTGGCGATGAAAGGATTCAGAAGGAAATACAGGAAATAACCATTTTGTTTCTGTGCTGCTTGAACGCAAACTCCACTTGCATACTGCCTCACTTTAGGGGTTGTACGGTATACCAGGACTAGTATGGTACCGGTATACTACTACTAGTATGGTACCGCCGTACTAATTAATCATATTCGGTACTATACCGCCTTTAAAAAGTACCATTGTCGTTACGTCGTGACATTGCTGGTTTTACGAGCAGAGGAGCATGTTCGGCAGTTCACACACACCGAGTACTTACAAGCAGACACAGTGTGTAGACAAAAAAGGGAGAACAGATGCATTTTGGTGTAAAAAGTAAAGATAAAGGTGAAGTTATAACACTGAAACACCCTCAGGAAGAGGTGTTTTAAGACATCGCTAGCTAGCTAGCGGCTAACGTCCATCCGCAGTCGGCAGTGTTTTATCTACTTCTAAATCACTAAACTTCGCCTCCATGGCGAAACATATATAACATAAATACAGTCTATTATACAGCATTATTGAGATGTGAATAATATGAATACAGTCTAATATACAGCATTATTCACATGTAAATAATAAAAATACAATCTATTATACAGCATTATTCACATGTAAATAATATAAATATTGTCTATTATACGGCATTATTTACATGTGAATAATATAAATACAGTCTATTATACAGAATTATTCACATGTGAATAATATAAATATAGTCTATTATACAGAATTATTCACAGGTGAATAAAATAAATACAATCTATTATAAAGCATTATTCACATGTGAATAATATAAATAAAGTCTACTATACAACATTATTCACATGTGAATAATATAAATACAGTCTATTATACAGCATTATTCACATGTGAATAACATAAATACAGTCGATTATACAGCATTATTCACATGTGAATAACATAAATACAGTCTATTATACAGCATTATTCACATATGAATAACATAAATACAGTCTATTACACAGCATTATTCACATGTGAATAATATAAATACAGTCAATTATACAGCATTATTCACATGTGAATAATATAAATAAAGTCTATTATACAGCATTTTTCACATGTAAATAATAAAACTACAATCTACTATACAGCATTATTCACATGTGAATAATATAAATACAGTCTATTATACACCATTATTCACATGTGAATAATATATATACAGTCTATTTAAAAGCATTATTCACATGTAAATAACATAAGTACAGTCTATTATACAGCATTATTCACATGTGAATAATATATATACAGTCTATTATACAACATTATTCATATGTGAATAATATAAATACAGTCTATTATACAGCATTATTCACATGTGAATAATATAAATACAGTCTATTATACAGCATTATTCACATGTGAATAACATAAATACAGTCTATGAATAATATAAATACAGTCTATTATATAGCATTATTCACATGTGAATCTATTATACTGAATTATTCACATGTGAATAATATAAATACAGTCTATTATACAGCATTATTCACATGTGAATAACATAAATACAGTCTATTATACAGCATTATTCACATGTGAATAATATAAATACCGTCTATTTTACAGCATTATTCACATGTGAATAATATAAATACAGTCTATTATGCAGCATTATTCACATGTGAATAATATAAATACAGTCTATTATACACCATTATTCACATGTGAATAATATATATATATACAGTCTTTTATACAGCATTATCCACATGTAAATAACATAAATACAGTCTATTTATTCAGCATTATTCATATGTGAATAATATAAATACAGTCTATTATACAGCATTATTCACATGTGAACAATATAAATACAGTCTATTATACAGCATTATTCACATGTGAATAACATAAATACAGTCTATGAATAATATAAATACAGTCTATTATATAGCATTATTCACATGTGAATAATATAAATACAATCTATTATACAGCATTATTCACATGTTAATAATATAAATACAGTCTATTATACAGCATTATTCACATGTGAATAACATAAATACAGTCTATTATACAGCATTATTCGCATGTGAATAACATAAATACAGTCTATTATACAGCATTATTCACATGTGAATAACATAAGTACAGTCTAGTATACATTGAAGTACAGTCAAAAGGGATAAGGAGAATGAAATAAGGAGACCTGTCCTTTCAGATCAGTCCGTCTCGACTGATCAATAATCCGATCTCAGGCCGTGTGTGTGTAACTGTACACCACAGTCAGAATCTAGCGACAGTTGGAAACATGTTCTGTTGTTGTTCATCCTTCATGTCTTCATTTGGATCTCTGTTTTCCCAAACAACCCTTTCATGTTGTCACTGGCTGCCGTGCACCAGGGTTCCTTCCGTCCATCACGCCATCCCAGGCGGGGAAGACGGCTTCTCTCTGCACAAGGTCTATCTTCACCCCGCTGCTGATAACTGCCCATGTCTCTGTCATCCTGAGAGCACTGATCGATGGAGTGTGTGTGTGTGTGTGTGTGTGTGTGTGTGTGTGTGTGTGTGTGTGTGTGTGTGCGTGTGTGTGTGTACCAGATCACTGGAGCCACCTGGCTGATTTGGTTGGCTTGTAAGATATAAGAAGGTCAGGCCCGCCTGGCCCCAATCAATGACTCTGGGGCCGGACTGTCTGGTCCACACACGGACATAAACATATCTGGAATCCCCATGTTCTGAAGCTTAAAGCGGGAACTGCACTTTGGGGGAATTTGCACAATATGTAAGACAAGAACACACCTTTGTATGGCAAGTACAAGGTAGCTAACGATGCAGATAATGGGACAACACCCATTAAACCCTCTAAAAAAAACTACCAAAAATCGCCAATAAATTATTATTATTATTATTTATTTTTTAAGAGTAGTGTGAAATAGTGAATTATATTTATATAGCACTTTTCTCTAGTGATTTAAAGGGCTTTACATAGTGAAACCCATTATTTATGTGTGGGTGGCGCTGCACTGCAAAAAGTCAGTGTTCAAAAACAAGACAAAAACAATACAAAAATGAGGGGTATTTTATTTGAATTAAGCAAAATGATCTGCCAAAAGAACAAGAAAATTTGTCTTGTCAAGACTTTCCAAAACAAGTAAAATTAGCTAACCTCAATGAACCCAAAAATACCTTAAAATAAGTATATTCTCACTAATAACAAGTGCACTACTATATAAGTACGTATTTTCTATTGTTTCATTGAAAATAAAACAGCAAAATTCCATTTGGATGTCATCTGTTTTAATTATGAGACACAATTTCATGCTTGAAATAAGAAATGATTACTTTGAAAAAGTAGTTTTATACTTGTGAGTGTTGATGACACAGCTTTACAACACTTGATATTCTAGTTTCAAGCATGTTTTACTCAATATAGCTCATCACATCTCAGCAACAAGCTGTAATATCTTACTGAGATCATTTAGGACCAAAACACTTAAAACAAGTAAAACACTCTAACATAAAATCTTATGTATGGCCGTGCAAGTCCCGGGATGCCCAACATGTCCATAACACACCCAATTGAGTCCCACGGGGAGGGGGGATAAAAGTTGGAAAAGTGGGCAAAAGTCCCCAAAATGTTCAAAATACCTACCCAGGTTCGAGTGCCACAAGTCCCGCCGCCGGCCGCGCAAGTCCCGGGATGTCCAAAAGTAAGTATATATTTAATGTAGTAGCATTCATAATAACATGTAATATATACGTGATGTAAGTATATATGTAGTATCTAGTAACATTCATAATAACAACACTGTAAGTATATATGTCATGTAGTAACATTCATAATAACATGTAATATATACATGATGTAAGTATATAAGTCATGTAGTAACATTCATAATAACATGTAATATATACATGATGTAAGTATATATGTAATGTAGTAACATTCATAATAACATGTAATATATACATGATGTAAGTATATATGTCATGTAGTAACATTCATAATAACATGTAATATATACATGATGTAAGTATATATGTCATGTAGTAACATTCATAATAACATGTAATATATACATGATGTAAGTATATATGTCATGTAGTAACATTCATAATAACATGTAATATATACATGATGTAAGTATATATGTCATGTAGTAACATTCATAATAACATGTAATATATACATGATGTAAGTATATATGTCATGTAGTAACATTCATAATAACATGTAATATATACATGATGTAAGTATATAAATCATGTAGTAACATTCATAATAACATGTAATATATACATGATGTAAGTATATATGTAATGTAGTAACATTCATAATAACATGTAATATATACATGATGTAAGTATATATGTCATGTAGTAACATTCATAATAACATGTAATATATACATGATGTAAGTATATATGTCATGTAGTAACATTCATAATAACATGTAATATTTACACGATGTAAGTATATATGTCATGTAGTAACATTCATAATAACATGTAATATATACACAATGTAAGTATATATGTCATGTAGTAACATTCATAATAACATGTAATATATACATGATGTAAGTATATATGTCATGTAGTAACATTCATAATAACATGTAATATATACGTGATGTAAGTATATATGTAGTATCTAGTAACATTCATAATAACAACACTGTAAGTATATATGTCATGTAGTAACATTCATAATAACATGTAATATATACATGATGTAAGTATATAAGTCATGTAGTAACATTCATAATAACATGTAATATATACATGATGTAAGTATATATGTAATGTAGTAACATTCATAATAACATGCAATATATACATGATGTAAGTATATATGTCATGTAGTAACATTCATAATAACATGTAATATATACATGATGTAAGTATATAAGTCATGTAGTAACATTCATAATAACATGTAATATATACATGATGTAAGTATATATGTCATGTAGTAACATTCATAATAACATGTAATATATACATGATGTAAGTATATATGTCATGTAGTAACATTCATAATAACATGTAATATATACATGATGTAAGTATATATGTCATGTAGTAACATTCATAATAACATGTAATATATACACAATGTAAGTATATATGTCATGTAGTAACATTCATAATAACATGTAATATATACATGATGTAAGTATATATGTCATGTAGTAACATTCATAATAACATGTAATATATACATGATGTAAGTATATATGTCATGTAGTAACATTCATAATAACATGTAATATATACATGATGTAAGTATATATGTCATGTAGTAACATTCATAATAACATGTAATATATACATGATGTAAGTATATATGTCATGTAGTAACATTCATAATAACATGTAATATATACATGATGTAAGTATATATGTCATGTAGTAACATTCATAATAACATGTAATATATACATGATGTAAGTATATAAATCATGTAGTAACATTCATAATAACATGTAATATATACATGATGTAAGTATATATGTAATGTAGTAACATTCATAATAACATGTAATATATACATGATGTAAGTATATATGTCATGTAGTAACATTCATAATAACATGTAATATATACATGATGTAAGTATATATGTCATGTAGTAACATTCATAATAACATGTAATATTTACACGATGTAAGTATATATGTCATGTAGTAACATTCATAATAACATGTAATATATACACAATGTAAGTATATATGTCATGTAGTAACATTCATAATAACATGTAATATATACATGATGTAAGTATATATGTCATGTAGTAACATTCATAATAACATGTAATATATACGTGATGTAAGTATATATGTAGTATCTAGTAACATTCATAATAACAACACTGTAAGTATATATGTCATGTAGTAACATTCATAATAACATGTAATATATACATGATGTAAGTATATAAGTCATGTAGTAACATTCATAATAACATGTAATATATACATGATGTAAGTATATATGTAATGTAGTAACATTCATAATAACATGTAATATATACATGATGTAAGTATATATGTCATGTAGTAACATTCATAATAACATGTAATATATACATGATGTAAGTATATATGTCATGTAGTAACATTCATAATAACATGTAATATATACATGATGTAAGTATATATGTCATGTAGTAACATTCATAATAACATGTAATATATACATGATGTAAGTATATATGTCATGTAGTAACATTCATAATAACATGTAATATATACATGATGTAAGTATATATGTCATGTAGTAACATTCATAATAACATGTAATATATACATGATGTAAGTATATATGTCATGTAGTAACATTCATAATAACATGTTATACTGTATATACATGATGTAAATATATATGTCCAACCCACGGGGAGGGGGGTTAAAAGTTGGAAAAGTCGGCAAAAGTCCCAAAAATGTTCAAAATACCTACCCAGTTTCGAGTCCCACAAGTTTGAACATATTTGGGGCACTTTTGACCATTTTGGCCGCCTTTTCCCCCTCTTCTTCCCCACTTTCCTGTGCACCATTGCTGGGTGTGTTTTAGACATTTGGACAAAAATAGTTTCAAGCATGTTTTACTCAATATAGGTCATCAAATCTCAGCAACAAGCTGTAATATCTTACTGAGATCATTTAGGACCAAAACACTTAAAACGAGTAAAACACTCTAACATAAAATCTGCTTAGTGAGAATAATGATCTTATCAGACAGAAAATAAGCAAATATCACCCTTATTTGAGATATTTCATCTTACTTAGATTTCAGTTTTTGCAGTGTGGGAGCAGGTGGGTAAAGTGTCTTGCCCAAGGGAGTGGGGATCAAACCTGGAACCCCCAAGTTACTGGCACAGCCACTCTACCAACCGAGCTACACCGCCCCGTAACAATACTCCGTTTACATGCCGTGACCTGAATATCAACAAGTGTTAGCGATATTGTTATTATAAGCGCTAATTGAGCTGCTGCATCGCCTCTGAGTTGGTGAAAGTTAATTCTGGATTATAAATCGTGCCTCTCACCTGGATAGTAGAAGGTTGTGGACGTAAACCCACAAGTTGGTCAACTTTGACATCCAACTTAGACCTGGAGATGGCGAGAAGGACTTGTTTATGGCAGTCATTATCCCAGTGAGAGCAGACATTGTACAGTGAGTGATTGTTTTATTATGTTGATGGTTTGTATTTCTTGTTTAGCACTTAGCAATACTGCTACATGATGCTTAGTGTTTGACTGAAGCTGCATCTGTTTAGCACATACAAGCACTTCTAAAACTTGTATATCATCCTCCTTATACTCAGGCTCAAAAATTGAATTTT
The DNA here is from genome assembly GCF_033978785.1 of Entelurus aequoreus. Lineage (NCBI taxonomy): Eukaryota > Metazoa > Chordata > Actinopteri > Syngnathiformes > Syngnathidae > Entelurus > Entelurus aequoreus. Next base: position 10,635,757 of record NC_084743.1, read on the forward strand.
CTGGATCATCATTTGTCCCAAAGTAGTCTTTGTTGTCTCTCATCATGTCTGCCATGATTATTTGTTGTAGTTGTTGTTGAAGGGAAAATCGAACGTTGTGATGCGTCTGTGACATTAATATGTCGCCGAACGCTTAAAATGAGCAAAATACGTAAATATGACATGTTATTATGAATGTTACTACATGACATATATACTTACATCATGTATATATTACATGTTATTATGAATGTTACTACATGACATATATACTTACATCATGTATATATTACATGTTATTATGAATGTTACTACATGACATATATACTTACATCATGTATATATTACATGTTATTATGAATGTTGCTACATTACATATATACTTACATCATGTATATATTACATGTTATTATGAATGTTACTACATGACATATATACTTACATCATGTATATATTACATGTTATTATGAATGTTACTACATGACATATATACTTACATCATGTATATGTTACATGTTATTATGAATGTTACTACATGACATATATACTTACATCATGTATATATTACATGTTATTATGAATGTTACTACATTATATATATACTTACATCATGTATATATTACATGTTATTATGAATGTTACTACATGACATATATACTTACATCATGTATATATTACATGTTATTATGAATGTTACTACATGACATATATACTTACATCATGTATATATTACATGTTATTATGAATGTTACTACATGACATATATACTTACATCATGTATATATTACATGTTATTATGAATGTTACTACATGACATATACTTACATCATGTATATATTACATGTTATTATGAATGTTACTACATGACATATATACTTACATCATGTATATATTACATGTTATTATGAATGTTACTACATGACATATATACTTACATCATGTATATATTACATGTTATTATGAATGTTACTACATGACATATATACTTACATCATGTATATATTACATGTTATTATGAATGTTGCTACATGACATATATACTTACATTATGTATATATTACATGTCATTATGAATGTTACTACATGACATATATACTTACATCATGTATATATTACATGTTATTATGAATGTTACTACATGACATATATACTTACATCATGTATATATTACATGTTATTATGAATGTTACTACATGACATATATACTTACATCATGTATATATTACATGTTATTATGAATGTTACTACATGACATATATACTTACATCATGTATATATTACATGTTATTATGAATGTTACTACATGACATGTATACTTACATCATGTATATATTACATGTTATTATGAGTGTTGCTACATGACATATATACTTACATCATGTATATATTACATGTTATTATGAATATTACTACATTATATATATATACTTACATCATGTATATATTACATGTTATTATGAATGTTACTACATGACTTATATACTTACATCATGTATATATTACATGTTATTATGAATGTTACTACATTACATATATACTTACATCATGTATATATTACATGTTATTATGAATGTTACTACATTACATATATACTTACATCATGTATATATTACATGTTATTATGAATGTTACTACATGACATATATACTTACATCATGTATATATAAAAACACATGCGTTCTTCTCTTCCATAAGAATTGTTATTGATAATAAAAACATAAAAATAAGTTCTGTTTCCCTTAAACAAGGACAGAAGAACTGAATATTATCTTTAAACCTTCAAACCTGTATGGTGAGCTGGGCAGCTGTTAGGTGAAGACATGGTGACCACGATACGATCATAGATCTATTAAGGATTATGTGATGATGAACATTATAATCCAATTGTTAACGTGGTTCAGCTCCTGATTTTGATACACCACCTGCCACTATACGAGTGTTCCTGGTCGTGAGCAAGGACAAAGTCATTAATGTACCTCCTCTCAACCAGATGTCACAAATCTGGTCATTAATGGGCAAAGGACAGCGGTAATTGACCACTGCCTGGGTCGTATCAGAAGACCTATTGGGACCAAAGACCGCGTGCACACTGAGCGAGACCAGGCTGATTTGGAAAATGTTTAATTAATGCACTCATTGCCTTCCGATCCCCCCGGTAGCCTTTTCTCTCCTTTGTCGTCGTCTCCGGAGAGGAGCTTAGCGACTTGTTCCTTTGTAAGGGTTCACCTCCTTGGAAATAAAAACCAGGAATTGTTCCCGTCTTTGGTTTGGCAGCTGGGATGTTTGGACGGAGGTGAAGACAGGAAACATTTGCATACACCCCAAGACCTCCACGTGGAGGACAGTAAAGAATATGCAATCAATTTTCTTTATCATAAAACAAAAGGTACTAGAACAGCGGTTCCTAACCTTGTTGGAGGTACCGAACCCCACCAGTTTCAAATACGCAACCA
>NC_084743.1:10645688-10678188 GCF_033978785.1 Entelurus aequoreus
CACGACACAAAGTGTGTGTGTATTAACACACATCAACAAGCTGGTCTACTATGCTTGTGAGCAGAGGATTGAGCAAAATAGGGAGCACAATCCATTTAATGTAAGCAGGCAACATTCTGATGATCAGAAACGCTGGAAGGAGGAGATGCAAATATGATCATTTAGCCCTCGCAAATGTGATTAATCAAGCCTGAAACTGTTTTGCGTCTAAATTTGGACGAACATCAAACGTTTCCGATCAAACAAAGTGATCTCTAAGACAGGCTGACACAGCAAGGTATGACAATTGTGCAAATAAACAAATTCAATTGAAAAAGTCAACATCAAACCAGCAAGGCGAGCGCTATTGCCGTACAGTACTCCTCCTTTCCAAGTCCTGTTGCGTTGACCAGCTCTTCCTCCTCGGGATTTTAAGGTGCTGGTCACTCCCAAATTCTTTTTTATGGCAATAAGCTGAAGGTTAAATTCATCACCAGGCAGTAGTTGGTATTTTGTGGTTTATTGTCAAAGCTTAGAGGACAAACATGAGACCAAATCCAGTACACAAGCGTTCCCTCGCCCAGTCTAGATCGATCTCCCCTCAAACCCCTTCCTCCTTCCCATCTGCTGTCTGCCAGCCCAGCACCGCTTTTGTGCCCTTATCTCAGGAATCTTATGGGAGTCTCAACAGAGAGAATATTCAACGCTCTGACTCTCTCATCAAGGACACTCGAATGCAAGCACTTTGTACCAGACGAAACATTAGCTGATGAAAATATGACTATAGGAGCTTCAAAAGAAGTAACACTTAAATATGGATATATGTAAAAGATCTGGTTCCATCAGTCCACAGCAAATCCCTTCAGCTTTTCAGGCTGGATTCTTTAAAAAATATATATATATATACATTTTGTACGTTTGAAACGTTCATGCAAACTGCCAAGAGCTACGCAAAAACTGCTGTGAGAGACAAACGTTGGACGGAGAATCCCCTTTCCCTGTCTTAGTCAACTTATTTACTCTGACGGACTTATAAAGCACGGGTACCCAAACTTGTTTTAACCAGGGAGCGATTTAATGTAGTTATTTTTTTTAATGGACCGGCTTTCCACGTGTGGCAGATAAATATTCCAACCCTTGATGCTGAGTGCCAAGCAGGGAGGTAATGGGTCACATTTTTATAGTCTACGGTATGACTCGGCCGGGGTTTGAACTCACAACCTACCCATCTCAGAGCGGACACTCTAACCACTAGGCCACTGAGCTTTTGTTTTTGACTCACTTTCTCTAGCTCGTAGGCTTATTTTTTTCTGGCTAACGTATCTGAGGTGCTATACGAGAGACATGTAATAAAACTGGATATACTTGCCATTAGTTCCAATGGATTTCTACAGCTTTCTATGGATGTCTATTGATATTGATTCCTAGTTCCTCTTCAAACGTTTTTATTTCAGAATAAAATACAAAATCAGCTTGTAAATAAGTGGAACCTCGATTTTACGAACTTAATCGTTTTTTAACATGTTTCGTGAATGGAAAAGTTTGTATAGTGAAGCAGAGTTCCCCTATAGAAACAATGTAAACATTAATAATTGTATTCATATTTACTTATGTTTTTGGTGCAATTTTCCAAGTGCTAACTATTTGTGCAAACAGAGCAGTACTTTAACTTACTCGGCCAGGGGAGATGTGTATTTACTTTCTTCGGCACACTTATTATACTCAACAATTTAGCGCAAAAGCACTTCTCTATGCACTTTAGCTACGATGGTGACTTCATTCTTTATCCATCCTGAGTTGTTTTATAAGGGTCTCCATTTTATTAAGCTTACTGGTGTGTTTAGTGAGACAAGCGAAGGTTAAGTCAGAGAAATTTGGTCGTTGAATGTTTCTGTGTGGCCTGGTAGCAAATGTGTCACCGTCCCTGGACCGGTGGTTGGGGACCACTGATATAAGGTATCATACATATTGTCTATTCAGCAATATCGTTTAGTAATTGCATCGCCACTTAATGGCTTAAGGGTGTCATGACCTTGTTTTGTATTTGTGTATGTTTAGTGTTTCAACATTCACACACGATTCCTACCTAAACTGCATATTCTAGTTCATTTTAATCAAGTTTGTGTGTTTTTTTGGATATAATTTATTGTTCTTTGCATCATTATTTAAGTTTGAGCTGCCACCCGGACAGCTGCTGCAACAATTGGTTTGCATAACAATTAACTTTTTTTCTTTTTTTTTTCTTAGGATTTTCCGATTTTTATACACATGATTCAAAAGTGATGCTCTTAATTGGTAATCAAATTACATTTAGGCCGGGTTGTAATCTTGGGAGCCATGATTGGAGCGCCACCTCTGTTTGTGCACGTTTGCCATCCTTTCACATTCACATGCAATTCCTACCCAAACTGCATATTATAGTTCATTTTAATCAACTTTGTGTGGTTTTTTGATGTATGTTCTTGTTTATCGCATCATTATTTAAGTTTAAACTGCCACCCGGACAGCTGCTGCAACAATTGGTTTGCATAACTACTGACTTTATTTGTATTTATTTGTATTTTTTTTGCAAGGCATTTCCAATTTTGATACACATGACCCAAAAGTAATGTTCTTAATTGGTAATCAAATAAAATTTAGGCCAGGTTGTAATCTTGGGAGCCACAATTGGAGCGCCACCTCTGTTTGTGCACTTTTGCCATCCTTTCAAATTCACACGCAATTCCTACCCAAACTGCATATTCTAGTTAATTTTAATCAAGATTGTGTGGTTTTTTTTATATGTTCTTGTTCATTGCATCATTATTTAAGTTTAAACTGCCACCCGGACAGCTGCTGCAACAATTGGTTTGCATAACTATTGACTTTATTTTTATTTATTTTTATTTTTTTTGCTAGGCATTTCCAATTTTGATACACATGACCCAAAAGTGATGCTCTTAATTCGTAATCAAATGACATTTAGGCCAGGTTGTAATCTTGGGAGCCACGATTGGAGCACCACCTCTGTTTGTGCACGTTTGCCATCATTTCACATTCACATGCAATTCCTACCCAAATTGCATATTCTAGTTCATTTTAATCAAGTTTGTGTGATTTTTTGGATATATGTTCTTGTTCATCGCATCATTATTTAAGTTTAAACTGCCACCCGGACAGCTGCTGCAACAATTGGTTTGCATAACTATTGACTTTATTTTTATTTATTTTATTTTTTTTGCTAGGCATTTCCAATTTTGATACACATGACCCAAACGTGATGTTCTTAATTGGTAATCAAATTAAATTTAGGCCAGGTTGTAATCTTGGGAGCCAGGTTTGGAGCACCACCTCTGTTTGTGCACGTTTGCCATCCTTTCACATTCACACGCAATTCCTACCCAAACTGCATGTTCTAGTTCATTTTAATCAAGTTTGTGTGTTTTTTTGGATATAAGTTCTTGTTCATCGCATCGTTCTTTACGTTTGAGCTGCCACCCGGACAGCTGCTGCAACAATTGGTTTGCATAACAATTTACTTTATTTTTAATGTTTTAATTTTTTTTGCTAGGCATTTCCGATTTTGATACACTTGACCCAAAAGTGATATTCTTTATTGGTAATCAAATGAAATTCAAGCCAGAATTTAATCTTGGGAGCCAGGATTGGAGCGCCACCTCTGTTTGTGCACGTTTGCCATCCTTTCACATTCACACGCAATTCCTACCCAAACTGCATATTCTAGTTCCTTTTAATCAAGTTTGTGTGTTTTTTTGGATATATGTTCTTATTCATCGCATCATTCTTTACGTTTGAGCTGCCACCCGGACAGCTGCTGCAACAAGTGGTTTGCATAACTATTTCATTTTATTTTATTTTTTTAATTTTTTTGCTAGGAATTTCCAATTTTGATACACATGATTCAAAAGTGATGTTCTTAATTGGTAATCAAATTAAATTTAGGCCAGGTTGTAATCTTGGGAGCCAGGATTGGAGCGCCACCTCTGTTTGTGCACGTTTGCCATCCTTTCACATTCACACGCAATTCCTACCCAAACTGCATATTCTAGTTCATTTTAATCAAGTTTGTGTGTTTTTTTATGTATGTTCTTGTTCATCGCATCGTTCTTTACGTTTAAACTGTCACCCGGACAGCTGCTGCAACAATTGGTTTGCATAACTATTGACTTTATTTTTCTTTTTTTGCTAGGATTTTCCGATTTTGATACACATGATTCAAAAGCGATGCTCTTAATTGGTAATCAAATTAAATTTGGGCCAGGTTTTAATCTTGGGAGCCAGGATTGGAGCGCCACCTCTGTTTGTGGACGTTTGCCATCCTTTCACATTCACACGCAATTCCTACCCAAACTGCATATTCTAGTTCCTTTTATTGAAGTTTGTGTGTTTTTTTTTATATATGTTCTTGTTCATCGCATCATTATTTAAGTTTAAACTGCCACCCGGACAGCTGCTGCAACAATTGGTTTGCATAACAATTAACTTTTTTTCTTTTTTTTTTCTTAGGAATTTCCGATTTTGATACACATAATTCAAAAGTGATGTTCTTAATTGGTAATCAAAACACATTTAGGCCAGGTTGTAATCTTGGGAGCCATGATCGGAGCACCACCTAGATGTTCTTGTTTATCGCATCATTATTTACGTTTGAGCTGCCACCCGGACAGCTGCTGCAACAATTGGTTTGCATAACAATTACTTTATTTTTCTTTTTTTGCTAGGGTTTTCCGATTTTGATACACATGACCCAAAAGTGATGTTTTTAATTGGTAATCAAATTACATTTAGGCCAGGTTGTAATCTTGGGAGCCATGATTGGAGCGCCACCTCTGTTTGTGCACGTTTGCCATCATTTCACATTCACACGCAATTCCTACCCAAACTGCATGTTCTAGTTCGTTTTAATCAAGTTTGTGTGTTTTTTTGGATACAAGTTCTTGTTCATCGCATCATTATTTAAGTTTGAGCTGCCACCCGGACAGCTGCTGCAACAATTGGTTTGCATAACAATTGACTTTATTTGTATTTATTTTTAATTTTTTTGCAAGGCATTTCCGATTTTGATACACATGACTCAAAAGTGATGTTTTTAATTGGTAATCAAATTAAATTTAGGCCAGAATTTAATCTTGGGAGCCACGATTGGAGCGCCACCTCTGTTTGTGCACGTTTGCCATCCTTTCACATTCACACGCAATTCCTACCCAAACTGCATATTGTAGTTCATTTTAATCAAGTTCGTGTGTTTTTTGGGGTAGATGTTCTTATTCATCGCATTGTTCTTCACGTTTGAGCTGCCACCCGGACAGCTGCTGCAACAAGTGGTTTGCATAACTATTTCATTTTATTTTATTTTTTTAATTTTTTTGCTAGGAATTTCCGGTTTTGAAACACATGACTCAAAAGTGATGTTCTTAATTGGTAATAAAAGGAAATTCAAGCCAGGTTGTAATCTTGGGAGCCATGATTGGAGCGTCACCACAAGACCGCGTGTTTAGCCCACCCACATTTGAGCGGTGTTGTGAACCGAGTGTCTTCAGCAGCTCCAGTAGCGTGATGGATAGTTCCCACCTGTCACCACGACACTTGTACTAGTCCCTTTCACGAATGAGGGTGTGGGAGAAACAAATGGAGGTGGAGGAACTGAGAAAGATAAATGTTTCCTTTGTTTTTGTGTGTGTTTTGCTCTTTGTCTGGGCTGCGGGGAGGTAGGCAGGGGCACTGTAGACATGATTCACTCGGAATTGCTCTCTACAGATGCAAATTGCTACCAACCGTTGTGTGCTTTCTGCATAAATCTTACTTTCTCCGTCCATGAATCTCCTCAGCCGTCGCTGCATTCCAGCGTATTCTCCATTTAGCTTAACACTCTGATGTGCTTTTCACTGATTAAATTGTTTCCCCCCTCATGACTAATACATTGACGCACCAGACTGATACACATCATCGACGGAGAAAGACACAACAAAGAGAAGCGTGTGGCTTGAAAATTAAACTCAATTATGAACTGAATATTAAAGGGAAACTTCACTTGTTTGAATTTAGCCGATCATTCACAACTAAGACAATAATACCTATGTTTTTTTCCCCTTTTTTATGCATTCTAAATCGTAAATAAACTCTAGCAAGAGTCAGCTAACAATTGAGCTCTTTTCCGCCTTTAAAGTTCATATACACACTGTAACGTGGTAACATTTCATAATAAAAATTAATATGCATGTACTCTGAACACAAATATAAACACAACACTTTTGCTCCCATTGTTAATGAGTTGAACTCAAAAATTTAAAATTTGTACACTATACACATTCCTATCAATTATTGTTCACAAATTTGTCTAAATCTGTGTTAGTGAGCATTTCTTCTTCTCCAAGATAATCCGTCCCACCTCACAGGTGTGACATTGGTGCCCACGGTAAAAGTCCACTCTGAAATGTGCAGTTTTATCACACAGCACAATGCCACAGATGTCATCTAATAATTGAAATTTTACATGCATTTAATCATGCAAAAAAAAATAAAAATGTTGTCATGTTCTAATCCGGGATGTGTTCGTTGTCATTTAGCAATGAGTGGGGAGAAAATAGGGGAGTGGGAAGTCTGGGCTTCCCTGCTTAGACTGCTGCCCCCGCGACCCATACCCGGATAAGCGGAAGAAGATGGATGGATGGATGGATGGATGGATGGGGAGCAATTTTTTTATTTTTTTATTTTATTTTTTTTAAATTTTTTTAAATTTAAAAAAAAAAAATTAAAATGTTATACTTTTTTAAAAAATGTTTGTATTTAAATTTTTTTTTTTTTAATAATAAATAATAAACAAGCTGCGTTCAACCCAAAAAATCAAATTCCATGAGAAATACCGGACTCATTCCTGCTCTCATATGCTGCCCCCACGACCCGACCTCGGATAAGCGGAAGAAGATGGATGGATGGATGGATGGATGGGGAGCAATTAGTTATTATTTTAATTTTTTAATTTTTAATTTTTTTTAATTAATTTTTTTATAATAATAAATAATAAACAAGCTGCGTTTAACCCAAAAAATCAAATTCCATGAGAAATATATGACTCATTCCTGCTCTCATATGCTGCCCCCACGACCCGACCTCGGATAAGCGGAAGTAAATGGATGGATGGGGAGCAATTTATTATTTTTTTAAATTTGTTTTAAATATTTTTTTAAATTTTTTAAATTTTTTTTATAATAACAAATAATAAACAAGCTGCGTTCAACCCAAAAAATCAAATTCCATGAGAAATACAGGACTCATTCCTGCTCTCATATGCTGCCCCCACGACCCGACCTCGGATAAGCGGAAGAAGATGGATGGATGGATGGATGGATGGGGAGCAATTAATATATTTTTTTAAATTAAAAAAAAAAAAAATATATATATATATATATATATATATTTTTTAATGAAAAAAAAAAAAAAAAAAAAAAAAAAAATATATATATATATATATATATATATATATATATATATATATATATATATATATATATATATATATATATATATATATATATATATATATATATATATATATATTTATTTATTTTTTATAATAATAAATAATAAACAAGCTGCGTTTAACCCAAAAAATCTAATTCCATGAGAAATATACGACTCATTCCTGCTCTCATATGCTGCCCCCACGACCTGACCTCGGATAAGAGGAAGAAGATGGATGGATGGATGGATGGATGGATGGATGGATGGGGAGCAATTAATATTTTTTTTTTAATTAAAAAAAAAAATAAAAATAAATATATATATATATATATATAAATATATATATATATATATATATATATATATATATATATATATATAATATATATATATATATATATATATATATATATATATATATATATATATATATATATATATATATATATATATATATATATATATATATATATATATATATATATATATATATATATATATATATATATATATATATATATTTTTTTATAATAATAAATAATAAACAAGCTGCGTTTAACCCAAAAAATCTAATTCCATGAGAAATATACGACTCATTCCTGCTGTCATATGCTGCCCCCACGACCTGACCTCGGATAAGCGGAATAAAATGGATGGATGGATGGATGGATGGGGAGCAATTAATTGTTTTAAAAAATTTTAATTTTTTTTTTATTATTTTAAATTTTAAATTTTAATTTTCATTTTAATAAATAATAAACAAGCTGCGTTAAACCCAAAAAATCTAATTCCATGAAAAATATATGATTCATTCCTGCTCTCATATGCTGCCCCCACGACCCGACCTCGGATAAGCGGAAGAAGATGGATGGATGGATGGATGGATGGATGGATGGGGAGCAATTAATTATTATTATTATTTTATTTTTATTTATTTATTTTTTAAATTTAAATTTTTTTTTTTAAATAATAAATAATAAACAAGCTGCGTTAAACCCAAACAATCAAATTTCATGATAAATATAGGACTCATTCCTGTTCTCATATGCTGCCCCCACGACCCGGCCTCGGATAAGAGGAAGAAGATGGATGGATGGATAGATGGGGAGCAATTAATAATTTGTATTTTTTAAATGTTTTATTTTTTTTATTTTTATAATAATAAATAATAAACAATCTGCGTTTAACCCAAAACAATCAAATTCCATGAGAAATACATGACTCATTCCTGCTCTCATATCATATTGTGAGTTACACTGCTGACCTCTAGATAGATGAATGAACACCTTTCCTGAGAGGACTTGTACGCGTCAAGTCGTTGCTGCGCGTCCAAGCGTTTCGCTATAAATACCCCGCCGGTCGCCTGTTCCTCAAGAGCATTTTGACGAGAGAGAATATTCATTTTTCTCTGCTGACGAGAGCACAAAATACTCAAAAAAACAACCGCCTTGTCCTTGTGAGGAGATGCATTTCTGCTTGCGTTAGCCCAAACCCTGCAAATACGTGTGTGTGTGTGTGTGTGTGTGTGTGTGTGTGAGTGTGTGTGTGTGTGTGCGTGTACTGTATATCATACCTAAATAAAGAATGAGACATTTTAGAGCACAGGTGTCAAACTCAAGCCCCGGGGGCCAAATCTGGCCCGCCACATTATTTTATGTGGCCCGCGTAAGCCTGGAAAAGATATGCCTTGATAAAATGCTTAATTTTTTCCTACAAAATATATGTGTTCTTTCTCTTTTGACATTAACAATCATGTACTGCATGCCATTTAAAAGTCAATATTATAAAAATCTAAATATTATATTATCGTGTATTCCGAAAAATATTTTTTTGTCAAAATAAAGATAAATACTGTACTTAAATATCTGCTTGACTTATGATTTCAAAACAAATGATCAATCAAATTGTAGACTGTAAAATTGACACTAGATTTTACAGTTACATTTCAGTTTTTTTACCGTAAAATTAACTTTGGTACTGTTTTTTTTTTTTTTCATATAGAGTAAGACACTAAAACAGTAAAAACAAACAAAAAAAAACATTAAAACAACAAGATTTTATGGTAAAAAGCTTGAATTTTACCGCTAAAACAGTGGTATAGTTTCTCCATTCCATTCCATTTATTTAATTTGTGTATATGCTGTAAAACAAATCCACTGCTTTTACTGTAAAATTCTAGTGACTGAGCTGCCAGTTTTTAAAGTAAAATGTAAATATTTTTTTTTGCAGCCTATGTAAAAAAATATATTGTTAATGTACTATATATATATACATGTTTATTCGTATATTACTCATTGTTAAAAGCGGCCCCACGAGGGCAACCATAACTGCCATGTGGCCCTCAATGCAAACCAGTTCGACACCCCTCATCTACATCAAAAATATGATTTGTCTGAGTGGCTGGACAGGACAGACTAAAAAATAAATAAAAATACATAGATTTTTGATGTTTTTGAATCGATTAAGAATCGTTACAAATAACAATCGTATTTTTTCCCAAAATCTACTTCTTTTGGACACCCCTAGTAAGAAAGGTTTTGCACAATAAGTTCCCTTTATCAACTGTTTTTGGTCACCAAACAATGTTGACACCAATCAAACTCTTATTTACTATACAGAGAGGTATTGTAGGATTGGGAATATCATGCTTTTGAATTATGTCCGAGCCAAGATTAATCAGAGGTTCAGTACTTTTTAAATGAGCTATTTTTTTATATTCTGTAAAAAAACAACTGCTTTTACTGTAAAATTCTAGTGACAGAGCTACCAGTTTTTAAAGTAAAATGTTTAGTTTTTTTTTCAGCCTATGTAAAAAAATATATTGTTAATGTTTTATATATATACATGTATATTCGTGTATTACTAATTTTTAAATGCGGCCCCATGAGGGCAACCCTAACTGCCATGTGGCCCTCAATGCAAACCAGTTTGACACCCCTCATCTACATCGAAAATATGATTTGTCTGAGTGGCTGGACAGGACAGACTAAAAAATAAATAAAAATACATAGATTTTTGATGTTTTTGAATCGATTAAGAATCGTTACAAATAACAATCGTATTTTTTTCCAGAATCTACTTTTTTTGGACACCCCTAGTAAGAAAGGTTTTGCATAATAAGTTCCCTTTAACAACTGTTTTTGATCACCAAACAATGTTGACACCAATCATTCTTATTTACTATACAGAGAGGTAGTGTAGGATTGGGAATATCATGCTTTTCAATTCTGTCCGAGCCAAGATTAATCAGAGGTTCAGTACTTTTTAAATGAGCTATTTTTTTATATTCTGTAAAAAAACAACTGCTTTTACTGTAAAATTCTAGTGACTGCGCTGCCAGTTTTTAAAGTAAAATTTAATTTATTTTTTTTGCAGCCTATGTAAAAAAATATATTGTTAATGTTTTATATATATACATGTATATTCGTGTATTACTAATTTTTAAATGCGGCCCCATGAGGGCAACCATAACTGCCATGTGGCCCTCAATGCAAACCAGTTTGACACCCCTCATCTACATCAAAAATATGATTTGTCTGAGAGGCTGAACAGGACAGACTAAAAAAATAAAATAAATAAAAAAATCGATTTTTGATGTTTTTGAATCGATTAAGAATCGCTACAAATAACAATCACATTTTTTTCCAAAATCTACTTCTTTTGGACACCCCTAGTAAGAAAGGTTTTGCATAATAAGTTCCCTTTATTAACTGTTTTTGGTCACCAAACAATGTTGACACCAATCAAACTCTTGTTTACGATACAGAGAGGGAGTGTAGGATTCGAAATATCATGCTTTTGAATTCTGTCCGAGCCAAGATTAATCAGAAGTTCAGTACTTTTTAAATGAGCCCAATGTTTTTATATTCTGTAAAAAAACAACTGCTTTTACTGTAAAATTCTAATGACTGAGCTGTCAGTTTTTAAAGTAAAATGTAAATATTTTTTTTGCATTTATGTAAAAAAATTAATTGTCAATGTAATATATATATACATGTATATACATACATTACTCATTGTTAAAATCGGCCCCATAACTGCCATGTGGCCCTCAATGCAAACCAGTTTGACACCCCTCATCTACATCAAAAATATGATTTGTCTGAGTGGCTGGACAGGACCCCGGTTTTGGAGGATATGCAGGTCTGAAGTGGCTAATTCATGAGTGTACGTAGAGGCTGCTCTTATAAACACAGCATACATTTTGGCAGGCAGAATGTTTCCGCCAAGTTGCTAAGTGATATTTGAGTAGACTTTTGAAATATTGCAATATAATGTGTCATATGTGTATGCATTTGAATAGCAAAGATATTGAATTCCAACTCACGATGTATTGAGAATGAGGAAAATGGCTCATTTAAAAAGTACCGAACCTCTGATTAATCTTGGCTCGGACACAGGGCCGGCCCGTGGCATAGGCCGTATAGGCAAATGCTAAGGGCGCTGTCCATCAGGGGGCGCCACGCCAGTGCCACAAATGTTGGAGAAAAAAAAAAAAGAAAAAAAAAAAAGGTGGTACTATTATCTCTAAATACAAAAAATAATCCCACGTTAATTAAAATGCAAAGTAAAGCCTATTTCATAGAAATATTATTTGTTACAACATTACGCCCCCTCCCTTCCCGTATCATGGCTCTTACCACTTCAAAAAATCAACACAAGATGTCAAAACGGCCAAAACTGTCAGGTACCCAGGGAAGACAAAAGAGAAAAGAAGAGGAGAAACGAGAAAAAGACAAGAGGTAGCAGGTAGGTAACGTTAGCCTACATGAAATTATTTGTCTGTTACAGAATGTGATAGTAACCTGGCTTTTTTAGCATTAAGCTAATGTTACATGATTCGGCAATTGCTAATCAATAAATAGCTAGTTCTGTTTTAACGTCGGGTTAATATTGTGGAGGGGGCTAAATTGTTATGGAAAATAATAATGTAACGTTAGGTAATTACAGTACTCCCACCTTACATTCCTCAGGGACATTTGTATTAGATCTTTTAAGCAGGTGTTTTTTGTTTACATTGTTATTGCCTTCTGGTTAGCTAATGTTTGCCCTGCAGGTAATATTCACTTTTCCACTCCTTTATATATTAGGTATAGTTGTAAGCCTACTTGTTAAAGTGCACATCATTAATGTTAATTAAGCAATATCACATGAGAGGGAATGCTGTTTTTTAATTTGAGCACTGCTGTGATTCGGTTAAAGATAATCATAACATTCTCATAATAAGTTAATTTGCTTTCTTTAAGTAAAAAAAAAGGTCAAAGACAAAGCTATTCGGTTTCTTGTGAGTATATACACTTCACTGCCGATGTGGGGGGGGGGGGTGGGGGGGGTGGGGGGGGGTGGGGGGGTGGGGGGGGGGGCGCCACCTAAAATCTTGCCTAGGGCGCCAGATTGGTTAGGGCCAGGCCTGCTCGGACAGAATTCAAAAGCATGGTATTCCCAATCCTATAATACCTCTCTGTATCATAAACACACGTTTGATTGGTGTCAACGTTGTTTGGTGACCAAAAACAGACAGATTTGTTAAAGGAAACCTAGTATGCAAAACTTTGTGTACGAGGGGTGTCCAAAAAATAGATTTTCGAATGAATCGCAATTGTTATTTGTATTAATTCTTAATGGATTCAAAAACATAAAATCGATTTTTTTATTTTTATTTTATTTATTTTTAATCTGTCCTGTCCAGCCACTCAGACAAATCATATTTTTGATGTAGATGAGGGGTGTCAAACTGGTTTTCATTGAGGGCCACATGGCATTTATGGTTTCCCTAATAGGGCTCTTTTAACAATGAGTAATATATGAATATACATGTATGTATATATATAATACGGCAACAATATATTTTTTTTAAATAAGCTGAAAAAAAATATTTAAATGTTATATTATTATATAATATAAAAATATAATATTATTATATTATATTTAAAAAAACAACCAAAAAAAACCATTAAAACAACGAGATTTGACGATAAAAAAAACAAAACTGGCAGCTCAGTCACCAGAATTTTACAGTAAAAGCAATGGATTTTTTACAGCATATGGAAAAATTGGAATAATTCAATGGAATGGAGAAACAATACCAATGTTTTTAGCGGTACATTTCAACCAACAGATCTGCCAGTTTTGTTTTTTTTATCGTAAATTCTCCTTGTTTTAATGATTTTTTTTAAAGTTTTTTTTTTAAATGTTTTAGTGTCTTACTGTATATGGAAGAAGAAAAAAAGTACCAACAAAAACTTAGTCGGCGGAATTTAACCTTAAAATCTATTGTCAATTTTACAGTCTACAATTTGATTGATAATTTGTTTTGATATCTAAGCAGATATCTAAGTACAGTATTTATCTTTATTTGAACAAAAAATAGTTTTGGAAAACATGATAATTCAATCAATCAATGTTTATTTGTATAGCCCTAAATCACAAGTGTCTCAAAGGGCTGCACAATCCACAACGACATACGCGGTACAGGAAAAACTCACAACCCCAATGGGACGTTGATGTGAATGACTATGAGAAAGCTTGGAGAAGACCTCTAGGGGAGACTGGATGCAATGAACGTCGAGTGTGTCTGACATAATATTGTGAAAGTCCAGTCCATAGTGGATCTAACATAATAGTGTGAGAGTCCAGTCCATAGTGGATCTAACATAATAGTGTGAAAGTCCAGTCCATAGTGGATCTAACATAATAGTGAAAGTCCAGTCCATAGTGGATCTAACATAATATGTGAGAGTCCAGTCCATAGTGGATCTAACATAATAGTGTGAAAGTCCAGTCCATAGTGGATTTAACATAATAGTGAGAGTCCAGTCCATAGTGGATCTAACATAATATTGAGAGTCCAGTCCATAGTGGATCTAACATAATAGTGATAGAGTCCAGTCCATAGTGGATCTAACATAATAGTGAGAGTCCAGTCCATAGTGGATCTAACATAATAGTGTGAGAGTCCAGTCCATCGTGGATCTAACATAATAGTGAGAGTCCAGTCCATAGTGGATCTAACATAATAGTGAGAGTCCAGTCCATAGTGGATCTAACATAATAGAGAGAGTCCAGTCCATAGTGGATCTAACATAATAGTGAGAGAGTCCAGTCCATAGTGGATCTAACATAATAGTGAGAGTCCAGTCCATAGTGGATCTAACATAATAGTGAGAGAGTCCAGTCCATAGTGGATCTAACATAATAGTGAGAGTCCAGTCCATAGTGGATCTAACATAATATTGAGAGTCCAGTCCATAGTGGATCTAACATAATATTGAGAGTCCAGTCCATAGTGGATCTAACATAATAGTGAGAGTCCATTTCATAGTGGGGCCATGATAATTAAACATTTTGATTCTGATAATGTTGAATTTGAAAATATATGCAATTGCATGCAGTACATGATTTTTAATGTCAAAAAGGAACACATTTAGTAAGAAAAGATTAAGTGTTTTATTAACATATATACATTTTTTCTGTTTCTGTTTTGTAAATACACTGAGATGGTGTATTAATGTTTAGATTCTGCCTCTTCCATTTCAGACTGTACGTTAAAAAATGTCTTCTCTCTATATGTCAAAATGTTTAAAAATGTCTGAATGAGTTGAAGTTGAAAATCAGGTGGTGAGTACTACTTTTCACGGTCCGCTTTTTACTCACTATTTGGCATGTGATGCTCGCAATAAAATCATAACATTGAAGAGCACATGGACAACTTATTGCACGCTGACAATTTGGCCATGTTTCTTGTTCTAAAGACTAGCACGTGTATATCTAGACTCCCATGCGATGTCTCTATCTAGTAGGTGATGTCCTACTTAGTCCCACTTCAGTAAATACTTCTCAAAATACCATCATTGATGTCGCCACTTGACCACCACTTGTACAATACTATACAGAAACACACTGGCGCACTACTGGGTATTGAAACAACTCAATGTGTCACTAAAGTACAAAAAAAGCTGTTTTCGGCGTATTTAGAAATCATTAAACCCGCATCGGACTGTCAAAACAAAAATAATTGTAAAAAACATATCGAATGTGAAAAATATATATTTGAACTCACAATAGCGCTCATTGTTGGTTGATTTATAAAACGTCATTTGTAAAAACGTCATACCAAAGACTATCGAGTCATACCAATGACTATCGAGTCATACCAAAGACTATAAAAATGGGAGCCATTACCTCCCTGCTTGGCACTCAGCATCAAGGGTTGGAATTGGGGGTTAAATTACCAAAAATGATTCCCGGGCGCGGCCCCCGCTGCTGCTCTCTGCTCCCCTCACCTTCCCAGGGGGGTGATCAAGGGTGATGGGTCAAATGCAGAGAATAATTTCGCCACACCTAGTGTGTGTGTGTAACAATCATTGCTACTTTAACTTTAACTTTATTTATAAAACGTCATTTGTAAAAACGTCATACCAAAGACTATCAAGTCATACCAAAGACTATCGAGTCATACCAAGGACTATCGAGTCATACCAAAAGACTATCGAGTCATACCAAAGACTATCAAGTCATACCAAAAGACTATCGAGTCATACCAAAAGACTATCGAGTCATACCAAAAGACTATCGAGTCACACCAAAATAGTATCGAGTCACACCAAAGACTATAAAAATGGGACCCATTACCTCCCTGCTTGGCACACAGCATCAAGGGTTGGAATTGGGGTTTAAAGCACCAAAACTGATTCACGGGCGCGGCCAACGCTGCTGCTCGCTGCTCCCCTCACCTTCCCAGGGGGTGATTAAGGGTGATGGGTCAAATGCAGGGAATAATTTCGCCACACCTAGTGTGTGTGTAACAATCATTGACACTTTAACTTTAACGTTATTTATAAAACGATATTTGTAAAACCGTCATACCAAAGACTATCGAGTCATACCAACGACTATCGATACCAACGACTATCGAGTCATACCAAAGACTATAAAAATGGGAGCCATTACCTCCCTGCTTGGCACTCAGAATATAGGGTTGTAATTGGGGGTTAAAGCACCAAAAATTATTCCCGGGCGCGGCCCCCGCTGCTGCTCGCTGCTCCCCTCACCTTCCCAGGGGGTGATTAAGGGTGACGGGTCAAATGCAGAGAATAATTTCGCCACACCTAGTGTGTGTGTAACAATCATTGGCACTTTAACTTTATTTATAAAACAATATTTGTAAAACCGTCATACCAAAGACTATCGAGTCATACCAATGACTATCGAGTCATACCAAAGACTATAGAGTCACACCAAAGACTATAAAAATGGGACCCATTACCTCCCTGCTTGGCACTCAGCATCAAAGGTTGGAATTGGGGTTTAAAGCACCAAAAATTATTCCCGGGCGCGGCCACCGCTGCTGCTCGCTGCTCCCCTCACCTTCCCAGGGGGTGATTAAGGGCGATGGGTCAAATGCAGAGAATAATTTCAGTGGAAGTGGCAGGCAAACCGTTATATCTGCCACCTACTTTGTTGGTAAAACAAAGTGAGGACCGATGATTTCCCCGCTGTCCGGGTATGGCTCCGGTGCCACTTTCTGCTTTCATAAATCACCACTTGTGATTGGATACCTGGGAGTGACAAGTGAGTATCCAATCACATCCACGTTCAACGTCAGGCTACTAGTCAACAACTCGTGATCCGTTCAGTTAACTGAGTGTCCTCCGTTCGTTAAACTGCACACCCACCGGCAGAATTCATGCAGCGCTGGCAACAAGCTAGCTGAATTCTGATTGGATAAGAGCTACAAAGTAAACAAGCAACACTGGAGCCTAATGTGACATGAAGAGAATATGATGAATACTTTCATATATTCATGGAATGCATATTAAAATAAAATAATTATTAATTAGTGATCATGATGTATGTTAGGCCAGCAGAGACGACACACCACCGCGGTCTACCAGGGTGTGTGTGTCGAATGCAGTTTCCAGACCCAAAGTAAAAGGGATTGCCTCCAATCACTCCCCTCGGTGTGTTTCTTTCCTGCTGTCTCTGTTGTTGTGTACAAACAGAGGCTTTAATGCATCGTGAGGTTTAGTTTCCGAGTGCTTATATCCAGATTATCACCCACCGGAGCCCCCGTGTGTGGCACGCTGAATAAATCCTGTTTGCAAGCATGCATAAACACCAGCTCACTCCAGCGGGTTCGCCGTTACCCCGTTGAACTCGGAAGAAACAAGGCCGTGCTGGGTTACATAACCCGGAGAGATAGCTAGGTTTGCAAAAAAAAAAAAAAAAATGCGGGCGTTTAATTCTGTCAGATCTCCACTCTGCTGAACTTCAAGCTGACACCCGACAGCAGCATTATCGTGCCAGCTTTTTTGAAACATGTTGCAGGCATCCAATTCCGAATGAGCTAATGTTTGCACAAAAATAACAACGTTCTCCAGTTTGAACGTTAAAGGCCAACTGAAATGATTTTTTTTTTTATTCAAACGGGAATAGCAGATCCATTCTATGTGTCATACTTGATCATTTCGCGATATCGCCATATTTTTGCTGAAAGGATTTAGTAGAGAAAATCGACGATAAAGTTCGCAACTTTTGCTCGCTGATAAAAAAAAAAGCCTTGCCTGTAGCGGAAGTAGCGTGACGTCACAGGAGCTAGTATTCCTCACAATTCCCCGTTGTTTACAATGGAGCGAGAGAGATTCGGACCGAGAAAGTGACGATTACCCCATTAATTTGAGCGAGGATGAAAGATTCGTGGATGAGGAACGTTACAGTGAAGGACTTGAGAGGCAGTGCAGGACGTATCTTTTTTCGCTCTGACCGTAACTTAGGTACAAGCTGGCTCGTTGGATTCCACACTCTCCTTTTTTTATTGTGGATCACAGATTTGTATTTCAAACCACCTGGGATACTATATCCTCTTGAAAATGAGAGTCGAGAACGCCAAATGGACATTCAGTGCCTTTTATCTCCACGACAATACATCGGCGAAATGCTTTAGCTACGAGCTAACGTGATAGCATCGTGCTTTAACTGCATATAGAAACAAAAAAAATAAACCCCTGACTGGAAGTATAGATAGAAAATCAACAATACTATTAAACCGTGGACATGTAAATACACGGTTAATGCTTTCCGGGCTGGCGAAGGTTAACAATGCTGTGCTAACGACGCCATTGAAGCTAACTTAGCAACTTAACAACGGGACCTCACAGAGCTATGCTAAAAACATTAGCTCTCCACCTACGCCATCCAGTCCTCATCTGCTCATCAACACCCGTGCTCACCTGCGTTCCAGCGATCGGCAGAAGGACGAAGGACTTCACCCGATGCGTTTGGCGGCCCGGAGACGTAGGAAGTCAAGGTGAGGTCGGCGGCTAGTGCGGCTAGCGCGGCTAGCGCGGCTAGCGCTCCAACAAAGTCCTCCTGGTTGTGTTGCTGTAGTCCGCCGCTAATACACCGATCCCACCTACAATAATAATAACGGATTAGATTTATATCGCGCTTTTCTATTGTTAGATACTCAAAGCGCTCACAGAGAAGTGGGAACCCATCATTCATTCACACCTGGTGGTGGTAAGCTACATTTGTAGCCACAGCTGCCCTGGGGTAGACCGACGGAAGCGAGGCTGCCAGTTTGCGCCTACGGCCCCTCCGACCACCACCTACCATTCATTCATCATTCTTTTCACCGGTGTGAGCGGCACCAGGGGCAAAGGGTGAAGTGTCCTGCCCAAGGACACAACGGCAGCGATTTTTTTGGATGGTAAGAGGCGGGGAGCGAACCTGCAACCCTCAGGTTTCTGGCACGGTTGCTCTACCCACTACGCCACGTCGTACAACTGTCTTCTTTGCAGCCTTCATTGTTCATTAAACAAATTGCAAAAGATGTCCAGAATACTGTGGAATTATGAAATGAAAACAGAGCTTTTTGTATAGGATTCTACGGGTACCATAACTTCCGTTACTCGGACTTCGTCACGCGCATACGTCATCATACCGCGACGTTTCAGCCGGATATTTCCCGGGAAGTTTTAAATGTCACTTTATAAGTTAACCCGGCCGTATTGGCATGTGTTGCAATGTTAAGATTTCATCATTGATATATAAACTATCAGACTGCGTGGTCGCTAGTAGTGGCTTTCAGTAGGCCTTTAAATATCGTGTCTTTGCTGTCTATTCAATTGAATAGAAGTTGAAAAGGATTTGTTGTGTCCTCTTTTTATTGACCATTTACACAACGTGACAACTTCACTGCATTTGTAGATTAGGAATACAAGAATAACAGACACACGTGTTTTTTTATTGTATTCTTTTGGCAAGAATAGTCACATAATAAATAGATACAAATCTTAATTCTTAGCGCCTGTGCTTATTTAAAAATGAAAAAAAGGTTGGCCTGATTTATTTTTGGAGTTGAGGTTTTCTCATACTGGAAAGGCAATTAGACAACTATTCTGTTGTTGCAGCAAACAAACATCCACATCATTTTCACTTAATGAGCCAAGTCTTCCTCGGAATGAGGGTATCTGTAGGAGTCTAATAACGACCGGCGCTGTTGGAGAAGTCGGGTGTTGTCACAGTGTTAGGTAGCTTTCAAGGATATTAAGAGAAAACAGAGCTCGACAGTCTCATTAAAAGATGTCCACTTGGACTCCCTAAAGACTGAAAGTCATTCTTTCAGATTGATATTCTTTCCCGGTGAAATCTTCAGTGAGTCATTTGACTTTGCTCTGACTCCCCTTGACTAGCTCTGTTCAGTCCTGAATGGTGGAGGTAAAGCAAATATTGCATGTGCGAGCTTCCATTCAACCGTTTCCTTCCGCTTACTCAGGTGTGGGTTGCGGGGGCGGCCGTGTCAATGGGGAAGCCCCCGACTTCCCAGTCACCGGCCACTTCTTCCAGTTAACACCAGGCCAGTCATCCCTCCAGTGTCCTCGGCCTACCCCGTACCCTCCACCGGCCACTTCTTCCAGTTAACACCAGGCCAGTCATCCCTCCAGTGTCCTCGGCCTACCCCGGACCCTCCTTCTGGCAGGGCATGCCTGGAACACCCCACCAGAGAGGCGTCCGGGAGGCATCCAGATCAGCCGCCTCAACTGCCCGCTTCACTCTTAGCTCCTCACGGATGACTGAGTTTCTCAACCTACCCAAACTTTATCAATCAGACTTTATTTGCATAGCACTTTTCATACATATAAAATGTAGCACAAACAAACATTAAAAATAGTACCTCCCGTTTTCACTGCAAGTTAAAACAGTCAAAACCCCCTTAACCCCCCAAATCTAAACCCCTCTTTTTTCTCTCTTCTAACACAAGCCCAGATAACTAAAGTCATGTAAAAAAACATATGTGGCTGAGCACGGAAGAACCACGTGACACAAAGTTACCCTTTTGTGGTAACTTTGTGTCACATGGTTTTGTCACGAACCTGGCAACAACTTGTGATCTGATTGGCTATCACAACTGTCTATCAACTCTATGTGTCCGTTCACTTACAGTGCACAGATGCCCGCATTGTGGATTCTGAAGGCCCCGGGCAGATTTTGTACAGCATGGCAACATAAGCTCGCTGAATTCTGATTGTTTGTATTTAGGTTTGAAGAGAAAATGAATACTTTTAGATATTGGGGCACAGGTCCGGTGGCCACGGATGAAGTGCTGGCTGTCCAGAGTCGGGACAATGGGTGGACCGCTCGCCTGTGCATCGGCCGGGGACATCTCTGCGCTGCTGACCTGTCTACGCTCGGGATGGTCTCCGGCTGGCCCCACTATGGACTGGACTCTCACTATTATGCTAGATCCACTATGGACTGGACTCTCACTATTATGTTAGATCAACTATGGACTGGACTCTATCACTATTATGTTACATCCACTATGGACTGGACTCTCACACTATTATGTTAGATCCACTATGGACTGGACTCTCACACTATTATGTTAGATCCACTATGGACTGGACTCTCACACTATTATGTTAGATCCACTATGGACTGGACTCTCTCACTATTATGTTAGATCCACTATGGACTGGACTCTCACTATTATGTTAGATCCACTATGGACTGGACTCTCACTATTATGTTAGATCCACTATGGACTGGACTCTCACACTATTATGTTAGATCCACTATGGACTGGACTCTCACTATTATGTTAGATCCACTATGGACTGGACTCTCACTATTATGTTAGATCCACTATGGACTGGACTCTCACACTATTATGTTAGATCCACTATGGACTGGACTCTCACAATATTATGTTAGATCCACTATGGACTGGACTCTCACAATAATATGTTAGATCCACTATGGACTGGACTCTCTCACTATTATGTTAGATCCACTATGGACTGGACTCTCACACTATTATGTTAGATCCACTATGGACTGGACTCTCACTATTATGTTAGATCCACTATGGACTGGACTCTCACAATATTATGCTAGATCCACTCGACGTCCAATGCACCGGTCGCCCTAGAGGGGGCGGGGGTGGGGTCTCCCACATCTGCGGTCCTCTCCAAGGTTTCTCATTGTCATCCCATTGGGTTGAGTTTTTCCTTTGCCATGATGTGGGATCTGAACCGAGGATGTCGTTGTGGCTTGTGCAGCCCTTTAAAACACTTGTGATTTAGGGTTATATAAATAAACATTGATTGATTGATAATTATGATCATGATTTATGGTTATGTTAGGCCAGCAGAGAAGGCCTTGGTGGCCCTGACGGCACACCACTGCATTGGTAATGCCATTGTCTATTCTGATGGGTTTCTACTCTTAGTTTAAAAAAATGGCTATTTTCATTAGACGGTATACAACTGTTTATTTGGAGACAGATTGCACTGACTTTGGGGTGGGAAAAAATGCAGCCCGTTAGCATTCAAAGCGAGAACTATAGCATTGTGGCACTAATGGGGCATTAGATTGGGGTTAAGCGGATGAATGGGGAATGGTCCGTTACCTCTAGCCCGCGGCTAAACATACAGGGACGCGGCTGTGCATTAGCATAATTGCTGGACACCGGAGCACAGCGCGGTGATTGAGCTCAGAGGACTGGTACTGAACTCAAAGAATGGCCCTTGGATGGGAAAAGAGAATCTGGTAAAATGGTTAGGGGGGAAATAAAACTGCATGGATGAGGCAACACTGTTTAGACTGCAGTGAATGATTACTTATATTATTCGCTATGGGGGAAAAAAGGCAGTGCAGAGGAAGAAAAAGAACAGGGCAGCTGCAGAGAAAACAATCATCTGGCTGCTTGCAATTAACCTAACAAAGAGGCTTTTTCCACCCAAACCGCAACAGTCCTTGATGAGATAAAATGAACTAAAGACGCAACAGCTTCATCCTGTGTGTTAAGAGCGTATGGTCCCTTTCTTTAGGAAGCTGCAGGGAAATACCACACCATGAGAACGTTCCTTTTGTAGTTCGTCATTGGCAAAACTCAAACCAGACAACGTGAAAAACACACAGATGAAGGAGTAAAGGTCTAGGAATGAGGTTTGGAAATGTGCACTTCTGCAAATGGATTTTATAATGTGACAATACGAAGGTCCTGGGTTCCATCTTTCTGTGTGGAGTTTGCATGTTCTCCCCGAGACTGCTTGGGTTCCCTCCGGGTACTCCGGGCGTCCTCCCACCTCCAAAGACATGCACCTGGGGATAGGTTGATTGGCAACATTGGCCCTAGTGTGTGAATGTGAGTGTGGATGTTGTCTGTCTATCTGTGTTGGCCCTGCGATGAGGTGGTGACTTGTCCAGAGTGTAAGATGCCTTCCGCCCGAATGCAGCTGAGATAGGCTCCAGCACCCCCCCGCAACCCCGAGCGGAACAAGCGGTAGAAAATGGATGGATGGATGGATGGATAATATGAAGGTCCTGGATTCGATCCTGGGCTCTGGATCTTTCTGTGTGGAGTTTGCATGTTCTTCCCGTGACTGCGTGGGTTCCCTCCGGGTACTCCGGCTTTCTCCCACCTCCAAAGACATACACCTGGGGATAGGTTGATTGGCAACACTAAATTGGCCCTAGTGTGTGAATGTGAGTGTTACTGTTGTCTGTCTATCTGTGTTGGCCCTGCGATGAGGTGGTGACTTGTCCAGGGTGTACCCCGCCTTCCGCCCGAATGCAGCTGAGATAGGCCCCAGCACCCCCCGCAACCCCGAGCGGGACAAGCGGTAAAAAATGGATGGATGGATGGATGGACAATATAAAGGTCCTGGGTTTGATCCTGGGCTCTGGATCTTTCTGTGTGGAGTTTGCATGTTCTCCCCGTGACTGCGTGGGTTCCCTCCGGGTACTCCGGCTTCCTCCCACCTCCAAAGACATGCACCTGGGGATAGGTTGATTGGCAACACTAGTGTGTGAATGTGAGTGTGAATATTGTCTGTCTATCTGTGTTGGCCCTGTGATGAGGAGAGCGACTTGTCCAGGGTGTACCCCGTCTTCCGCCCGAATGCAGCTGAGATAGGCTCCAGCACCGCCCGCGGCCCCATAAGGGACATGCGGTAGGAAATGGATGGACGGATGGGTTTTGCCAGTGTTGTCATGCTGGCACTTGTTGATCTTGTACATGTCCACCTCAAAACAGAGGCTTTTCATGCGCTAAACATTGAGTTACGGTACACAAAAAGGACCAGAAGTGCGAAGTTAATCCTCCCGTTTTATCTCTGGAGTAGGACTGATTGAACATATTTGCATGGATGCCAACTGTTAGTCTCAGCAGGGCCTTGACTCGGAGCCCCTGGCCCCGACATTGCATCTCTGAGGGTTCCATGAACCCGAACAAGTGTTTCCACTCCCACCTTCAGCTACCGCCCCACTCCCCTCGCTTTGGGTCACCATTCAGCTTGTTTACCGTACCACCAGGCCTTTTGAAATCCTCACTAAGCAGGTCTTCCAGAGCCTTACAGATCCACTGAACTCTTCCTAACCCACTAATCAGACCTCTCCTCCCTTTCAGTCCTCGAAACATAAAGCCCTCTACTGCCCACCGTTTTGTAGGTCAGCCACTGTGGGGCATTGTGCGGCCAGCAGAGCCTTCTCCCATTGATGCGTCTTGAGCAGCTCACCCGGACGCCTCCCCGTGCAGATGGAGGCACCCAAAGACATCCAGTTTATTAAGCTGTCACTGAGCATCTAAATCTGCTCCCTATGGCGCTGGTGCGAGAGCTTCCACCGAGTAAGAGAGAAAGAAGAGAGTCTTTGTGTGACACCAAGGTATTCACAGAACTATGTCAAAAAATCCCCCCGCACTAAAACTACCGGTGAAATGAGATGCAAATCCAACAATTTGCTAGGCAGTATGAGTGTGCTTTTATTGTGTGTGTGTGTGTGTGTGTGCATGTGGCACTTGTTGTTCGCCCAATTCATGTTGCCTTGCGGCCTGCAGGCACCGTGTAGACGTGCCATCACAGATGTTTGTTCTGCGTGCATTGTGCCACTGTGACTAAGAGGAAAACTGCAGATAAACGTCACCGGCGAAACACCATGTGAGCCAGGGCAAACACAAAGCTAGAGATGGTCCAAGAGGATAAACAGAACGGTGCCAAGAAGGTGAAGGGTGGGCTAGATTCCTGCTTTGGACTTTGAGGTTTTTTTCTTTCGTTTCAACGACCAACACTCACATGTTGGATTTGCATCGCTAATAGGAATGCGGGGCTTTAATGTGTGCAGAAAGGCTTCACGTGGGGTATTACTGAGTCCACCTCAACTTATGAAACCCAGCTTGACTGTCTGGTAAGCGTAGTAATTAAGGTTAGACCAGGAATTGTGTAAAACAACTATTGGGAGGGTTAAAACACTTTCCCAGTACAGTGACTGTATAGTAAACACAATGCATTGTGGGTCTTGCTGGCCTTTGAATCGCCTATTTATACGGCTGAATGCAAGAGCCTGAGATGTTTTCTTTAACAAGTTCAAAACTTAACTTAGACTTAAACAAACTTTATTGACCCAAAATAAAATTGTTCCACACAGTAGCTCAGTTTCAAAGGATGGAACGGGTAAGGGTGGAAAGGATAATGCAGGTATAAAGTAGACGAAATGTACCATAGTAGCATATAACATATATAACATATATGTAATATTTACATACTATATATAAAGTATATAATATATACTGATATATTATATTATTATATTATATGCAGCTGAGATAGGCTCCAGCACCCCCGCAACCCCGAACAGGACAAGCGGTAGAAAATGGATGGATGGATTCTATTTTTATATAATATAAACAATATATATAACAAATCCAAATGACCATGTACACTATTACAGTAAATGTAACATCTGCAGCAAAAATAGGGCAGCATAAAATAGAGAGTAGATCCAGCAGAAAATATACATTATAAACAAAGCGAGGTAGCTAACATAGAAGCGGTCAGGTAATAGACTTATATCATTATATCATATTGCTGTATGGCTTGTTTTGCTAGGCAACAGACCAAACACCCCGATGCCCTCATTCTCATTTCGGGTGACTTTAATCATGCTTCTTTAGACTCAATTTTACCCACTTTCCACCATGATGTGCACTGTGCAACACGGGACAATACAACTCTGGACCTACTGTACGATAATTCAAAAGATGCATACATTGCCACTGCCCTATCAAAATCTAATTACAGCATGTAATGCATGTAGCTTATGTTACGACAGGGTTGCATGGTGATGCGTGGATCGTTCTCCCAAGATGCAGACGGAAGATGCATGCAAGATGTAGGTAAGGAAACGATTTATTGTCCATGAATCAGTCTGGATACAAACAAACAAAACAAGTGTGCCGATAGAAAGGGAAGCTAATGGAATAGCTAACTGGAAAAGGCTAGCGTGAAAGCTTAGCATACAAACAGGTAAACAAAAGGCAAAGCTAAGCTCAGGAATCAAATAGGTAGACGTCGCAACTGTTGCGTGGAAGCACATAATAAAGCCAGACAGTGTGTGGCGAAAAACAGGAATAAGTAGCTCTCTTATTAGGGCCCGGCAGCAGGTGAGTGTGCCGAACACTAATCAGAGCCAGGTAAAACCAACCTGGCAACCAAAACACAAACCCAGGGGTGCTCAAAACAGGAACTGAGGGAGTCAAAAACTAAACTAAACATGAATCGGGCAACGAATCATGACAGTTTACTCATTTTCCTCAACTGTTGTACTAACATCATGTGGTTTATTCTGTACATATTTGGCATCATCTACAAAGATACAAATAATTGCTATAGCGACATCCAGTGGACACATTTAGAACAGCAGTTTCTTTCATTCAAGGATTTCAGTTTGTTTTTTTTTACTTGGCAAACTCATCCCGCAGGCCGGATAAAACCTGTTCGTGGGCCGGGTCAGGCCTGTGGGCCATACGTTTGACAGCACTGGTGTAGACTATTACGGTAAACAATAAGTTTTGCCGTTTGATACATTTGCTGCCATGCATTGCATCCAGTGAGTAATGGACGTGAAAAGGAAACAGTCTAGCAGCTGTGAGCTGCAAGTAGCAGACACAAAGGAGCCTGGAGCAAGTCCAGAAAATCTCTCAAGTTTAGCAAATACATTTCACTTTGTTTTCAGGGGCCACGATGGATAACTTAGAGAATGGGCTGTCAACATTGTAAACGGCACTCGAGATTTAATTACAACGACACATCTAAGAGCTTAGAGACGGTTGAACAAGGCTACGTCTTAACGGGCAGCTCCATGGCCAATCGATAGGTTGAGCGGAGGAAGAAGTTATTTGTGGTGAAGAGATGAAGAGTTATTGAGATGGAAGAGCAGAAAGAGGGAGGAGTTTATTAACTAATGACAACAGTTTTTCCTTGCCCAGATTTGGGTTCAGATCAGGCGGACGTGGTGGTGGTTTGTGAAGCCCTTTGAGGCACTCGTGATTAAAGGCCGTACAAAATTTGTAATTGATTGATTGTGAGTTGTTTGATAAACATTTCAGATTTAGGAAGTTGAAGTCGGTTCAAGGGTGGAGCGCCGTCTCCGGGTTGGGGAAGAGATCTTGCCCCGGGTGGAGGAGTTCAAATACCTCAGAGTCTTGTTCACGAGTGAAGGAAGAGTGGATCGTGAGATCGACAGGCGGATCGGTGCAACGTCTTCAGTAATGCGGACACTGTGTCGATCAGTTGTTGTAAAGAAGGAGCTGAGCCAGAAGGCAAAGCGCTCAATTTACCAGTCGTTCTAGGCTCCCATCCTCACCTTTGGTCATGGTTTTTGGATTATGACCGAAAGGACAAGATCACGGGTACAAGCGGCCGAAATTAGTTTCCTCCGTCGAGATAGGGTGAGAAGCTCTGTCAATAGGGAGGAGCTCAGAGTAAAGATGAGGTGGTTCGGGCATCTGGTCAGGATGCCTCCCTGGGGAGGTGTTTAGGGTACGTCCAACCGGTAGGAGGCCACGGGGAAGACCCAGGACATTTTGGAAAGACTATATCTCCTGGCTGGCCTGGGAACGCCCCGCGACCCCACCTCGGATTAGCGGAAGAATATGGATAGATGGATGGAAGTTGGTTCCCATTATTGTTAAATCTAGTTACCTACAATACAGTTTTCCACCGAGGTCGTTGGTATCCTTTGATTGCTCTGAGGTTGTCAACAAATTGTCTCTTTTTCACCACAAACATGTTTGCTATGAAGTCAAATCCAAGTATGAGTGTTTTCGCAGCATTAAACTCTAATGCATGGTTAACAAATATAGCCAGCTAAATATTGGCGACACAAAGCAAAGAATGAATCATTTCTGACCAAGTGGTAGAGTTCAGAACGATCAGACCATGTAGGGGATGATGAGCCAGGGTTTGTCTTCCGTCTATGAGGCTAATCTAGAGACCCAGACCGAGGAATTCAGATGGTCGGTTTATGTAGTTGCCTGACTCAGACAAGTGATGTAAACAACATTTCCTCTCCTATCAGTGTTACTCATAACATCAGAGATACAAGGCATACACAAAAAGCATGCTGCTACAAGCTGATAAGTCTCTGCTGAAGGATCTGAAGGCCCAGACCTCATGACGTAGACGTTGGAGTGAGGTAGAAATAAACCAGTCTCTCAAATAGAACACGTAAACATAGCATTTATATTTAGATATACAGTACAGGCCAAATGTTTGGACACACCTCCTCATTCAATGTGTTTTCTTTATTTCCATGACTATTTACATTGTAGATAGTCACATCTACACTATGAATGAACACACGTGGAGTTATGTACTTCACAAAAAAAGGTGAAATAACTGAACGGATGTTTCATATTCTAGTTTCTTCAAAATAGCAAGACTTTGCTCTGATTACTGCTTTGCACACTCTTGGCATTATCTCCATGAGCTTCAAGCACTCCTGTGAAGTGAAAACCATTTCAGGTGACTACCTCTTGATCAGAGCAAAGGGTGGCTATTTTGAAGAAACTAGAATATAAAACATGTTTTCAGTTATTTCACCTTTTTTTTTGTTACGTACATAACTCCACATGTGTTTATGTATCTGATTTGACTATGCTAACAAAATAATGTTTTAGAAACATGTTATGATAGATCCACTATGGACTGGATTCTCACACTATTATGTTAGATCCACTATGGACTAGACTCTCACTATTACGTTAGATCAACTATGGACTGGACTCTCACACTATTATCTTAGATCCACTATGGACTGGACTCGCACACTATTATCTTAGATCCACTATGGACTGGACTCTCACACTATTATCTTAGATCCACTATGGACTGGACTCTCACTATTATGTTAGATCCACTATGGACTGGACTCGCACACTATTATCTTAGATCCACTATGGACTGGACTCTCACACTATTATCTTAGATCCACTATGGACTGGACTCTCACTATTATGTTGGATCTACTATGGACTGGACTCTCACTATTATGTTAGATCCACTATGGACTGGACTCGCACACTATTATCTTAGATCCACTATGGACAGGACTCTCACACTATTATCTTAGATCCACTATGGACTGGACTCTCACTATTATGTTATATCCACTATGGACTGGACCCTCACACTATTATGTTAGATCCACTATGGACTAGACTCTCACTATTATGTTAGATCCACTATGGACTGGACTCTCACACTATTATGTTAGATCCACTATGGACTGGACTCTCTCACTATTATGTTAGATCCACCATGGACTGGACTCTCACACTATTATGTTAGATCCACTATGGACTGGACTCTCACACTATTATGTTAGATCCACTATGGACTGGACTCTCACTATTATGTTAGATCAACTATGGACTGGACTCTCACACTAATATGTTAGATCCACTATGGACTGGACTCTCACACTATTATGTTAGATCCACTATGGACTGGACTCTCACACTATTATGTTAGACCCACTATGGACTGGACTCTCACAATATTATGTTAGATCCACTATGGACTGGACTCTCACACTAATATGTTAGATCCACTATGGACTGGACTCTCACACTATTATGTTAGATCCACTATGGACTGGACTCTCACTATTATGTTAGATCCACTATGGACTGGACTCTCACACTATTATGTTAGATCCACTATGGACTGGACTCTCACACTATTATGTTAGATCCACTATGGACTAGACTCTCACTATTACGTGAGATCAACTATGGACTGGACTCTCACACTATTATCTTAGATCCACTATGGACTGGACTCGCACACTATTATCTTAGATCCACTATGGACTGGACTCTCACACTATTATCTTAGATCCACTATGGACTGGACTCTCACTCCTATGTTAGATCCACTATGGACTGGACTCTCACAATATTATGCTAGATCCACTATGGACTGGACTCTCACACTATTATGTTAGATCCACTATGGACTGGACTCTCACTATTATGTTAGATCAACTATGGACTAGACTCTCACTATTATGTTAGATCCACTATGGACTGGACTCTCTCACTATTATGTTAGATCAACTATGGACTGGACTCTCACACTATTATGTTAGATCCACTATGGACTGGACTCTCACACTATTATGTTAGATCCACTATGGACTGGACTCTCACACTATTATGTTAGATCCACTATGGACTGGACTCTCACACTATTATGTTATATCCACTATGGACTGGACCCTCACACTATTATGTTAGATCCACTATGGACTAGACTCTCACTATTATGTTAGATCCACTATGGACTGGACTCTCACACTATTATGTTAGATCCACTATGGACTGGACTCTCTCACTATTATGTTAGATCCACCATGGACTGGACTCTCACACTATTATGTTAGATCCACTATGGACTGGACTCTCACACTATTATGTTAGATCCACTATGGACTGGACTCTCACTATTATGTTAGATCAACTATGGACTGGACTCTCAAACTAATATGTTAGATCCACTATGGACTGGACTCTCACACTATTATGTTAGACCCACTATGGACTGGACTCTCACAATATTATGTTAGATCCACTATGGACTGGACTCTCACACTAATATGTTAGATCCACTATGGACTGGACTCTCACACTATTATGTTAGATCCACTATGGACTGGACTCTCACTATTATGTTAGATCCACTATGGACTGGACTCTCACACTATTATGTTAGATCCACTATGGACTGGACTCTCACACTATTATGTTAGATCCACTATGGACTAGACTCTCACTATTACGTGAGATCAACTATGGACTGGACTCTCACACTATTATCTTAGATCCACTATGGACTGGACTCGCACACTATTATCTTAGATCCACTATGGACTGGACTCTCACACTATTATGTTAGATCCACTATGGACTAGACTCTCACTATTACGTGAGATCAACTATGGACTGGACTCTCACACTATTATCTTAGATCCACTATGGACTGGACTCGCACACTATTATCTTAGATCCACTATGGACTGGACTCTCACACTATTATCTTAGATCCACTATGGACTGGACTCTCACTCCTATGTTAGATCCACTATGGACTGGACTCTCACACTATTATGTTAGATCCACTATGGACTAGACTCTCACTATTATGTTAGATCCACTATGGACTGGACTCTCACACTATTATGTTAGATCCACTATGGACTGGACTCTCACAATATTATGTTAGATCCACTATGGACTGGACTCTCACTATTATGTTAGATCAACTATTGACTGGACTCTCACTATTATGTTAGATCCACTATGGACTGGACTCTCTCACTATTATGTTAGATCAACTATGGACTGGACTCTCACACTATTATGTTAGATCCACTATGGACTGGACTCTCACACTATTATGTTAGATCCACTATGGACTGGACTCTCACACTATTATGTTAGATCCACTATGGACTGGACTCTCACACTATTATGTTAGATCCACTATGGACTGGACTCTCACACTATTATGTTAGATCCACTATGGACTGGACTCTCACACTATTATGTTAGATCCACTATGGACTGGACTCTCACACTATTATGTTAGATCCACTATGGACTGGACTCACACTATTATGTTAGATCCACTATGGACTGGACTCACACTATTATGTTAGATCCACTATGGACTGGACTCTCACACTATTATGTTAGATCCACTATGGACTGGACTCTCACACTATTATGTTAGATCCACTATGGACTGGACTCTCACACTATTATGTTAGATCCACTATGGACTGGACTCTCACACTATTATGTTAGATCCACTATGGACTGGACTCTCACACTATTATGTTAGATCCACTATGGACTGGACTCTCACACTGTTATGTTAGATCCACTATGGACTGGACTCTCACACTATTATGTTAGATCCACTATGGACTGGACTCTCACTATTATGTTAGATCCACTATGGACTTTTCATTGTCATCCCATTGGGTTGAGTTTTTGTCTTGCCCTGATGTGGGATCTGAGCCCAGGATGTCGTTGTGGCTTGAGCAGCCCTTTGAGACACTCGTGATTTAGGGCTATATAAGTAAACATTGATTGATTGATTGATTGATTGACATCATGACAAGCTAAAGCAAGATAAAATATGATTCTTATTACGTCTTGTTGCTGCTTGTACACATTCAGTCGGACTTTTTCAGATCTGTCCCATAAAAGAAT
>NC_084743.1:10680688-10726014 GCF_033978785.1 Entelurus aequoreus
ATCCGCTTAAAAGAGCCGTTCCAAAAGACTTGATTCGTTCACAAATGTCACATCTCTAAACTCCCCTCCGGTAACTTATTTTCCGCCTCCTTATGGTTCCGGTATGTTCTTTGGGGTTAATAAAGAATCCACCCGGCCTTAATCCCGACTGCCAGGACCTCCAGCGTGCAGGCCATGAAAGCCACGTCTGTCAGAGCTCACATGTGCTTCCTATTTGCCAGCCCCAGGAGCAGATTAACATAAAAGAAGGCGTGTAACACTTTTCACATTCACAAGTGGGCCTGCAGCGAGAAGAGAAGCCGCGCTGGGATTACCTCTTTTAAAACTCTGTTTACCTTGCAAAGTGCGCTCCTTAAACCAAGTATCGCCGTGGCAACAAGCACATCGGGGTCACTGCCATTACCGTGTTGGTGTGCTGACACTTACTAACCATACATCACATCATTCATCGACACTTTTTGAGTCGGATTTAATGAAGAAAAACACTTATCAGTTCTAAAAGTACCAACATAATGACCCACATTAACACCAAGTAGCATAATAGGCCTAAATGTTCACTAAAAACAAGACTGAGTTTTTTTTTTAATATTCCTGACCAATAATGCACAAACTAGGGTAAATAAGAAGAATTTGTGTTAACTTTCAGTTTCGATCCCCTTCAAGGTGTTGCAACCTACGTGGACACAAGCATTCAAGTTGGATACTCAGCCTTCTCCTCATCTTCTGTGCTACTTTCTCAGCCTGAAGATTATTCCTCCTTTACCATAGGGCAGGGGTCGGCAACCAAAAACGTTGAAAGAGCCATATTGGACCAAACAAAAACAAAAAAAATATCTGTCTGGAGCCGCAAAAAACAAAAAGCCATGTATAAGTCTTATAATGAAAGCAACACATGATGTAAGTGTCTATATTAGCTATATTAGCCTACTATCAAAATGACTTTACAAGTCTTATATAAGTGTTATAATGAAGGCAACACATGATGTAAGTGTCTATATTAGCTATATTAGCCTACTATCAAAATGACTATAAAAGCCTTATATAAGTGTTATAATGAAGACAACACATGACGTAAGTGTCTATATTAGCTATATTAGCCTACTATCAAAATGACTATAAAAGCCTTATATAAGTGTTATAATGAAGACAACACATGATGTAAGTGTCTATATTAGTTATATTAGCCTACTATCAAAATGACCTTTAAAGTCTTGTATAAGTGATATAATGAAAACAACACATGACGTAAGTGTCTATATTAGCCTACTATCAAAATGACTATGTGTCGCAGGCTGAAGCAAATCTTTGTTGACAGAAAAATGTTGAAATGTAATATTTATTCTACACATTTTTACAACATTAGACAACATTAGTAAATCAGAGGCTTCTCAGAAGGTGAGATAACTCCTGGTAATGACAGGCTATTAATAACCAAAGGTGTAGATGGGTGTGTCCAAGTTGAAGGAAACAGCAGGCTGTCTTATTTTAACAGATTTATTACAATCTTTGTAAGCTGGGTAATGTTTGCTGTGGTCTGGAACAACACGGCACACAAACAACTATCAGAAATGCAGTCAATATTACATACATATAATGTTTAATGAGACATGCAAATATAAATTAAATACAAAGAGGATAAAAGTAAAGGATATTAAATGAGCAATGATGCAATATGTACATACAGCTAGCCTATATTAGCATCGATTAGCTTGCAGTCATGCACTGACCAAATATGCCTGATTAGCACTCCAGCAAATCAATAAAATCAACAAAGCTCACCTTTGTGCATCCACGCACAGTATAAAACATTTGGTGGACAAAATGAGACAAAGAAGGAGTAGAAGATTTTGCGTCACAGTCCACACTACGGTGAGTTCGAGAACCCCTGACATGAGTAGGACGAAAGGACGTTCACCAAATAGTGTCGTCAGTGAAGCATACGCAC
The DNA here is from genome assembly GCF_033978785.1 of Entelurus aequoreus. NCBI lineage: Eukaryota > Metazoa > Chordata > Actinopteri > Syngnathiformes > Syngnathidae > Entelurus > Entelurus aequoreus. The sequence continues at coordinate 10,682,634 of NC_084743.1, forward strand.
AAACATATTAAAGAGTGGTAGTTCGGACAATTGGGAAGGTTTGTGTCGTGTTTGTCCTCAAACAAACAACATTTTTTGTCAGCCCCAAGCTTTTATTTCCATGGAAGTAAAGAAGAATTCCAGAATGCAAAGTCTGTGAAGGCTCACTGTCCGCCCTTCAGACGACTGTGCTCACATTTTAGGTGTCCAAGATGGAGAGTGCTTGGCCAGCCTTGTTTCGTTAGCAGGTCTTGCCAGAAAAACCAAAAAAAAACAAGCCCATAATTACTTTGAAATACTTTGATGACTGCACTACTTCTGCCAAAACAACACTTATTCAGTTTGTGTGCTAAAAGACAGACAACATGCTTCCCTACTAGGGTTGTACGGTATACCGGTACTAGTATAGTATGGCGGTACTAATGAATCAAAAACCTTTTGAAAAGTACCGGTTCGCCATATTTGTATTTTTTTTTTAGAGGCATGACAGTTGTTTGTTTACTTACTACTAAAAGACAAGTTGTCTAGTATGTTTACTATTTTATTTAAGGACTACATTGCAATAATAAACATATGTTTCATGTATCCTAAGTTGTTTTGTTCAAATAAAGTCAATAATGAAATTTTTTCGTGGTGCCCTTTATTTAGAAAAATATCAAAAAAAATCAAAATACATTTTTGGTACCGGTACCAAAATATTGGTATCGAGATAAAGTCATGTTTGATTGTCTCACGGCTTCTGTCATGCTGGAAATGGGAAAAATGCCATTTTTTTGTTAGGGTTAGGGTTGGGGTTGGGGTTAGGGTTAGGGTCAGGGGGTTAGGGTTAGGGTTAGGGTTAGAGGGTTAGGGTTAGGGTTAAGGTTAGGATTAGGGTTGGGGAAATGGGAATGGGAAAAATGCCATTTTTTTGTTAGGGTTAGGGTTGGGGATAGGGATAGGGTTAGGGTCAGGGGGTTAGGGTTAGGGTTAGAGGGTTAGGGTTAGGGTTAAGGTTAGGGTTAGGGTTAGGGTTAGGGTTGGGGAAATGTGAATGGGAAAAATGCCATTTTTTGTTAGGGTTAGGGTTGGGGTTGGAGTTAGGGTTAGGGTCAGGGGGTTAGGGTTAGGGTTAGGGTTAGAGGGTTAGGGTTAGGGTTGGGGAAATGGGAATGGGAAAAATGCCATTTAGGGTTAGGGTTAGGGTTAGGGTTAGGGTTTGGGTTAGGGTTAGGTTTAGGGTTAGGGTTAGGGTTAGGGTTAGGGTTAGGGTTAGGGTTAGGGTTGGGGTTGGGGTTAGGGTTAGGGTTAGGGTTAGGTGTTGGGGGGTTAGGGTTAGGTTTGAGGTTAGGGTTAGGGTTTGATCATCTCACGGCTTCTGCCATGCTGGAAATGGGAAAAAGCAATTTTTTGTGGTCCCCTTTATTTAGAAAAGTATCGAAAAGTATCAAAATATACTTTTCTACCATTAATATTGGTATCGAGACAACCCTAAAGCCTACTAAATTGTACTTGTGTAACTGAATAAAAGAAGGTTTAGATTCAAAGTTACGAGTGTGAACATGCCATGAACATGCACCAGGTGATGGCGTTAAAAAAGTCATGTTTGATCGTCTCACGGCTTCTGTCACGCTGGCAATGGGAAAAGTGCCATTTTTTTGTGGTCCCCTTTATCTAGAAAAGTATCGAAAAGTATCAAAATACATTTTGGTACAGGTACCGGTACCAAAATATTGGTATCGAGACAACCCTACAGCCTACTAAATTGTACTTGTGTAACTGAATAAAAGAAGGCTTGGATTCAAAGTTATGAGTGTGAACATGCCATGAACATGCACCAGGTGATGGTGTTAAAAAAGTCATGTTTGATCGTCTCACGGCTTCTGTCACGCTGGAAATGGGAAAAATAAAAATAAAATGTGGTCCCCTTAGATCTTAGGGTTATGGTTTGGGTTAGGGTTAGGGTTAGGGTTAGGGTTAGGGTTAGGGTTCGGGTTTGGGTTAGGGTTAGGGTTACGGTTTGATCGTCTCACGGCTTCTGTCACGCTGGAAATGGGAAAAATGAAAAAACATTTTGGTCCCGTTAGATCTTAGGGTTATGGTTAGGGTTAGGGTTAGGGTTAGGGTTAGGGTTAGGGTTAGGGTTCGGGTTCGGGTTCGGGTTAGGGTTAGGGTTTGGGTTAGGGTTAGGGTTAGGGTTAGGGTTAGGGTTCGGGTTCGGGTTCGGGTTAGGGTTCGGGTTAGGGTTTGGGTTAGGGTTAGGGTTAGGGTTAGGGTTAGGGTTACGGTTTGATCGTCTCACGGCTTCTGTCACGCTGGAAATGGGAAAAATGAAAAACATTTTTGGTCCCGTTAGATCTTAGGGTTATGGTTTGGGTTAGGGTTAGGGTTAGGGTTAGGGTTAGGGTTAGGGTTAGGGTTAGGGTTAGGGTTAGGGTTAGGGTTAGGGTTGGGGTTGGGGTTAGGGTGACGGTTACGGTTTGATCGTCTCACGGCTTCTGTCACGCTGGAAATGGGAAAATGCAATTTTTTTGTGGTCACCTTTATTTAGAAAAGTATTGAAAAGTATCAAAATGCATTTTGGTACCGGTACCAGTACCAAAATATTGGTATCGAGACAACCCTAGAGCCTACTAAATTGTACTTGTGTAACTGAATAAAAAAAATGCTTAGATTCAAAGTTATGAGTGTGAACATGCCATGAACATGCACCAGGTGATGGTGTTAAAAGTCATGTTTGATCGTCTCACGGCTTCTGTCACGCTGGAAATGGGATAAATGTAATTTTTTTGTTAGGGTTAGGGTTAGGGTTAGGGTTGGGGTTGGGGTTGGGGTTAGGTTTAGAGGGTTAGGGTTCGGGTTAGGGTTAGGGTTAGGGTTAGGGTTAGGGTTAGGGTTAGGGTTGGGGTTGGGGTTAGGGTTGGGGTTAGGGTTAGGGTTAGAGGGTTAGGGTTAGGGTTAGGGTTAGGGTTAGGGTTAGGGTTAGGGTTAGGGTTAGGGTTAGGGTTAGGATTAGGGTTGGGGTTGGGGTTAGGGTTAGGTTTAGGGTTAGGGTTAGGGTTAGGGTTAGGGTTAGGGTTAGGGTTAGGGTTAGGTTTGAGGTTAGGGTTAGGGTTTGATCATCTCACGGCTTCTGCCATGCTGGAAATGGGAAAAATGCAATTTTTTGTGGTCCCCTTTATTTAGAAAAGTATCGAAAAGTATCAAAATATACTTGTGTACCATTAATATTGGTATCGAGACAACCCACAGCCTACTAAATTGAACTTGTGTAACTGAATAAAAGAAGGTTTAGATTCAAAGTTACAAGTGTGAACATGAACATGCACCTGGTGATGGTGTTAAAAAAGTCATGTTTGATCGTCTCACGGCTTCTGTCACGCTGGCAATGGGAATAATCTCCATCCATGTTTTTCTCCCCGATGATGGCAGTTAACGACGCCGCACGTTTACGCCGCCTTTTGTTCTTGTTCAAGAAAAGAACTTTGGCACAGAGTCTTGCATTCAGCTGTGGAAATGAGCTATCCAAAGACCCACAATGCATTGCGCTTACCACGTCGCAGCCTGGCCTTATAAGCCTCTCCCAGGCCTTGCCAATGGTCAATTGGAAAAGAGCTGATACGAGAGAATCCATTGTCTGAGGGGGGAAAAAAAACATTTAATTTTGAACAGTTTTGAATAAATCATAATCCAGCTGATAATGAATACCCACTCTTCCTTTTTCATTACTCTGGTCAGCCATGTTATTAAGCTCCAAATATAACCTCATTATATATTCCATTTCTGTCAGCTTAATTCAAAAACCAAATGGTCCTCTGAACGTCAGGTGTGTATTTCACTGGCGAGGGGCTCCTTCTTTTTTTCTTTTTTTTTATCTCTCTTCCTGGCTCTCACTCAATCTTTCGGAGTTATGGCCACCATTCACCCCCCCCCGCCACCAGATAAAGAGCTGGAATTGGAAATGGTTGAGGGAAACCGGGTGAAGCTCTGGGATGAAAGGATGATTCTACAGACCGGTCTTGGGAAAGGTTTCACAATGACGCTCATTTAGTAGTTCTGGGTCCAATCCATAGAGGACCGCGTGATCCGTTTCCAGAAAAAAAATACACTATATTGCCAAAAGTATTTGGCCACCTGCCTTTACTCACATATGAACTTGAAGTGCCATCCCATGGAATTGTCTAACATATTTTGGTATCCTGGAGCTAATTCCTTTCACTGGAACTAAGGGGCCAAGCTCAACCGACCCGACACCATAATTCCTCCTCCACCAAATTTCATACCCGGCACAATGCTGTTGTGTTTGACTAAGGGAGATGACGGCAACATACACCAGGGGGAAGAAATCTTCAATGATGTATTATATATATAGTTAACATATATATATATACAGGTATATAATAATAATTAACAATACTAACAAACTATAGAATGGTGTGTGACAAAATCCAAGAGTGTATGTGTGTGCCTATGTGTGTAGATTAGCTGTTGAGTGATACCGTCAATGTTGAATGAGGAAGCAGACAACACCAAAGAGGGCAACGCAGAAGGGATCCGAGATTCGCGTGAGGTCCGTGGGGCCGAGAGAGACGTCAGAGTCTGAGGCGAGCGAGTAGTCGATGAACGAGGGAGGAAGTCAGAGTCCAGAGGGAGATCCAGGGAGAAGTGAGACGCACAGCTCACTTTCAGGGAGCAGCGGAGGGTAGGTACACCATTAGAGAAAGGTATCCAGAGGTAAACTAAGTTCCCGCCTGGATCCTTGGGTCCACTGGTCGCCCTCATCAGTACCAGGTGTGCGGATTGCCGATCGTCTGCAGGCTTGTCGCTGCGTGGGCGTGCTGCGCTCAGCCGGGTGAAGCTGTGGGATGAAAGGATGAGTCTACAGACCGGTCTTGGGAAAGGTTTCACAATGACGCTCATTTAGTAGTTCTGGGTCCAATCCATAGAGGACCGCGTGATCCGTTTCCAGAAAAAAAATACACTATATTGCCAAAAGTATTTGGCCACCTACCTTTACTCACATATGAACTTGAAGTGCCATCCCATGGAATTGTCTAACATAATTTTGGTATCCTGGAGCTAATTCATTTCACTGGAACTAAGGGGCCAAGCCCAACTCCTGAAAAACCAACCCCACACCATAACTCCACCACCAAATTTCACACTCGGCACAATGCTGTTGTGTTTGACTAAGGGAGATGACGGCAACAGACACCAGGGGAGAGTAATCTTCAATGATGGATTATATATTTATAGTTAACATATAAATACATATATATAGTAATAATTAACAATACTAACAAACTATAGAATGGTGTGTGACGAAATCCAAGAGTGTACGTGTGTGCCTATGTGTGTAGATTAGCTGTTGAGTGATACCGTCAATGTTGAATGAGGAAGCAGACAACACCAAAGAGGGCAACGCAGAAAGGATCCGAGATTCGCGTGAGGTCCGTGGGGCCGAGAGAGACGTCAGAGTCTGAGGCGAGCGAGTAGTCGAGGAACGAGGGAGTTAAGTCAGAGTCCAGAGGGAGATCCAGGGAGAAGTGAGACGCACAGCTCACTTTCAGGGAGCGACGGAGGGTAGGTACACCATTAGAGAAAGGTATCCAGAGGTAAACTAAGTTCCCCCCTGGATCTTTGGGTCCACTGGTATTTTATCCAGCTCGCCCTCATCAGTCCCAGGTGTGTAGATTGCCGATCGTCTGCAGGCTTTCAATCAATCAATCAATGTTTATTTATATAGTCCTAAATCACAAGTGTCTCAAAGGGCTGCACAAGCCACAACGACATCCTCGGTACAGAGCCCACATACGGGCAAGGAAAAACTCACCCCAGTAGGACGTCGGTGAATGACTATGTGAAACCTTGGAGAGGACCACATATGTGGGTAACCCCCGCACCCCCTCTAGGGGAGACCGAAAGCAATAGATGTCGAGTGGGTCTGACATAACATTGTGAAAGTCTAGTCCACAGTGGATCCAACACATCAGCGGGAGTCCAGTCCACAGCGGGGCCAACAGGAAACCATCCCAAGCGGAGACGGGTCAGCAGCGCAGAGATGTCCCCAACCGATGCACAGGCTAGTGGTCCACCCGGGGTCCCGACTCTGGACAGACAGCACTTCATCCATGGCCACCGGACCTATGCAACTCCCCCTCGCAAGGGACAGGGGAGAAGAAGAGAGAAGAAAAGAAACGGCAGATCAACTGGTCTAAAAAAGGGGGGTCTATTTAAAGGCTAGATTATACAAATGAGTTTTAAGATGGGACTTAAATGCTTCTACTGAGGTAGCATCTCTAACTGTTACCGGGAGGGCATTCCAGAGTACTGGAGCCCGAATAGAAAATGCTCTATAGCCCGCAGACTTTTATTTGGCTCTGGGAATCACTAATAAGCCGGAGTTCTTTGAACGCAGATTTAGTGTCGGGACATATGGTTTTGAGTTCCTTAAAAAGGTAGAAAAGCGCTATACAAGTACGACCCATCTACCATTTACCATTTACCAAACAGACACGAAGCAAGGAATTAAACAGAGACAGGATTCGATTTAGCTCAATGAGGAGAGCGCAGGGACCTGTACCCTCGTACAATGTCGTCCCACGCTCTGACAAGAGAATTCTACGCCTCCCTATTTTATTTGGACTTTCCCTGATTACATGGCAACAGCTGTTTCTAAAAGGAGAGGGGGTCGTAAACAGCCGTCGCCCTTGGTCACAAAACAGTTCAAAGAAAAGATGCCTGGAGATTTCGTCAGGTCCTGCTTCCTCTCCGCTTTGTAGATCTCGGGTCAGGACAAGATCACAGTTCATCAAAGAAACCGACACCTTCATGTCGCTTCCCATCGTACACAGTGGAGTTTTACAAGCCTTTTGCTTGGTAAGATCAAAGACAGCTTTTGTCTGCTCGCCGGGAACTCATGGAAACACAAAGTTTGGTGATAACTGCGATACAATTATTCTGACAACCTCCAAACCCAGACTGGTCCATCAGGTTGCCAGATGGAAAAGCGTGACTCATCAGTCCAGAGAAGGCGTCACCACCGCTCTAGAGTCCAGTGGCGACGTGCTTTACACCACTGCATCCCACGCTTCCCGTTGGACTTGGTGATGCATGGCTTAGACGCAGCTGCTCGGCCATGGAAACTCATTCCATGAAGCTCTCTGCGTACTGTACGTGGGCTTAATTGGAAGGTCACATGAAGTTTGGAGCTCGGTAGCAACTGACTGTGCGGAAAGTCTTTGCACTATGCTGACCTTTCTGTCAGTTTATGTGGCCTACCACTTGGTGGCTGAGTTGCTGTTGTTCCCAAACTCTTCACTTTTCTTAAAATAAAGTTGACTTTGGAATATTTAGGAGCGAGGACATTTCACGACTGGGTTTGTTGCACAGGTGGCATCCTATGACAGTTACATGCTGGAAATCACTGAAAGCGGCCCGTTCTTTCACAAATGTTTGTAGAAACAGTCTCCATGCCTAAGTGCTGGATTTGATACACCGGGCCAAGTGGTTAGGACACCTGATTCTCATCGTTTGGATGGGTGGCCAAATACTTTTGGCAATATAGTTGTGGAAGACTCTCCTCCAGGTTCCTCGGACCACCAATCACTGACATGACAGCGGTTCTGAACAATGATTTACTTTGAGATAAGAGTCTCTTTTTATCCATTGAGCACACGAATGGTTTTCCTTCCAGTGTGTCGTCTGTCTCGCTCTCCTTCCTTCCTTCTTTTTAACAGAGCGACAGGTGATTAGATAAGCCGGCCCAGGTGTGCCATCTACGCACCTGTCGCTAATCTCAAAGCCGGTCGACACACCCCGCTTCGCTGCAGGTCCGCAGGCCACGCCCCCCCACAAAAGCGTATCTTGTTTTTGTTATGACATTTAAAAGATAAGCCCATCACCAACTCGCCTTTGTTCGCCAAAACCCAATCCAAGAAGGTAAATCCGTCATTAGAATTAGGAACTTGACCCCAAAAAGGTGGGGGCGGATGATTCCTGACTCCGAGTCAATGAGCTAATCCATCTTGACGGCGGAGTCAAAGGTCACAGATGACGCCGGGATAACAGACAGAGGTAATGAATACCAATAGATGGATTAACTGGATGCCAGTCGCTGTTAGCGAGGAGGCTTGACCGACGATGCGCCACAAATTTTCCAAGGGGAACGAAAAATCCTTGGGAGCTGGACTGTTTGTCAGGATGTCCACAGTTTCCAAAAACAAGTTGAAATGTGGACTCGTCAGACCACAGAACACTTTTCCACTTTGCATCAGTCCATCTTAGATGAGCGAAGCCGGTGGCATTTCTGGGTGTTGTTGATAAATGGCTTTGGCTTTGGATAGTAGAGTTTTAACTTGCACTTACAGATGTAGCGAACAACTGTAGTTACTGACAGTGGTTTTCTGAAGTGTTCCCGAGCCCATGTGGTGATATCCTCTACACACTGATGTCGCTTTTTGATGCAGGGATCGAATATACGTAATATCATGGCTTACGTGCAGTGGTTTCTCCAGATTCTCCGAACCTTTTGATGATATTTGGATGAGAAATGTTGTTTGATGGGAAATGTTGTTCTTAGGCATTTGTTGACAAAGTGGTGACCCTCACCCCGTCCTTGTTTGTGAACGACTGAGCATTTCACGGAAGCTGCTTTTATACCCAATCATGGCACCCACCTGTTCCCCATTAGCCTGTTCACCCGTGGGATGTTCCAAATAAGTGTTTGATGAGCATTCCTCAACTTCCTCAGTCTTTTTTGCCACTTGTGCCAGCTTATTTGAAACACGTTGCAGGCATCTACTTCCAAATGAGCTGATATTTGCTAAAAATAACAAAGTTTTCCATATATAATGTTCATTGTCATTTCTGTGTTATTAATATTTATTTTACTAATTGTTTCTCTGCTATCAGTTTTACTATCATATTTCTACATATCCTATTTCTAATGTTGTTCTATTGTTATTGTTGTTGTTGTCTTATAAATTGGCCTTGTTTTGGTATTTTATCAGTGTTTATTATTATTTATTATCATTTGTAATACTCTATTTGTTTGTTTTGTTAAGTCATAATCCGATCCACTTGATTGATGTGTACAATTGTTGAATATGTTGAAAGTGCCTTGACGTTTATGTACATTGTGGATATATTTTTGTCTTTCAATTAAAATTTAAAAAAAAGAAGTGAAAATCATTATTTGTATTTTTTTTCTCAATTGTGCTCAACAAAAGAAAAAACATTTCAATTAAAAATGTTATTAAGAATATTAACTATAAATTAAAATATTAAATCCAAATGTCAGAATAAATCTAAATGTTACACAAACATTTGAATTATAAATGTAATGAAAAATATAAATTAGAAATGTAATGTAGAATATAATTTAGAAATGTAAATATCAAGTCCAAATGTTACGGATAAATCTAAAGGTTAAAAAAACATTTGAATCAGAAATTTAATGAAGAATATAAATAAGAAATGTAAATATTACATCCAAATTTTACGAAAATTTCTAAATGTTAAACAAACATTTGAATTAGAAATGTAATGAATAATATAAATTATAAATGTTAATATTAAATCCAAATGTTACGAATAAATCCAAATGTTCAAAAAACATTTGTATTATAAATGTAATGAAGAATATAAATTATAAATGCAATGAAGAATATAAATTATAAATGTACATATTAAATCCAAATGTTACGAATAAATCTAAATGTTAAAAAAAATAAAAAATAATTCGAAATATAATGAAGAATATAAATTATATAATTACATATTAAATCCACATGTTACGAATAAATTTAAAAGTTAAAAAAAACATTTGAATTAGAAATGTAATGAAGAATATAAATTATAAATGTAAATATTAAATCCAAATGTTACGAATAAATCTAAATGTTAAAAAAACATTTGAATTAGAAATGCAATGAAGAATATAAATTATAAATGAAAATATGAAATCCAAATGTTATGAATAAATCAAAATTTAAAAACAAATATTTGAATTATAAATGTAATGAAGAATATAAATTAGAAATGTAAATATTAAATCTGTATGTTACAAATAAATAAATCTAAATGTTAAACAAACATTTGAATTAGAAATGTAATGAAGAATATAAATGATAGATGTATATAATAAATCCAAATGTTATGAATAAATCTAAATGTTAAAAAAACATTTGAATTAGAAATGTAATGAAGAATATAAATTATAAATGTAAATATTAAATCCAAATGTTACAAATAAATCTAAATTTTAAACAAACAGTTGAATTAGAAATGTAATGAAGAATATAAATTGTAAATGTATATAATAAATCCAAATGTTACAAATAAAGCTAAATGTTAAAAAAAATTTTTAATTAGAAATGTAATGAAGAATATAAATTATAAATGTAAATATTAAATCCAAATGTTACGAATAAATCTAAATGTAAAAAAAAAACATTTGAATTAGAAATGTATTGAAGAATATAAATTAGAAATGTAATGAAGAATATAAATTAGAAATGTAATGAAGAATATCAATTATAAATATAAATATTAAATCCATATTTTAAGAATAAATCTAAATGTTAAACAAACATTTCAATTAGAAATGTAATGAATAATATAAATTATAAATGTAAATATTAAATCCAAATTTTACGAATAAATCTAAATGTAAAAAATACATTTGAATTAGAAATGTATTGAAGAATATAAATTAGAAATGTAATGAAGAATATGAATTAGAAATGTAATGAAGAATATAAATTATAAATATAAATATTAAATCCATATTTTAAGAATAAATCTAAATGTTAAAAAAACATTTGAATTAAAAATGTAATGAATAATATCAATTATAAATGTAAATATTAAATCCAAATGTTACGAATAAATCTAAATGTTAAGCATACATTTGTGTTTGCTCAAGAGTTCTGGGAATTGTCACAGCAGTTCTTTCAAGTAAACACACCAAACACAGGCTGAGCTCTCTTGTTGTCAACAATGAAAAAAAACAGGTACAGTAATATTCAGTTTTTCATTTATTTGTATTTTTATTGGACAGAGTTCCTGATGCGTATCTCTGTGACCCAGACCGACCAGTTTTCTTCAAGGGCCAAGTATCAATATCTTTCCTGCTGCCTCGCTCACTGGCAAAACTCCCGTTTGCAGCCCAGGATTCCCTTCAGAGTCCAAACTGGTTCTTAAGCTGCTTGAAGTTGTTGGCCTATGGGTCGCCTGTCAGAAACTGGTCCTGTGATTACGCTGTGGCTTTGGATCTGACAGACCTCTTCCTGCTAGTTTCCTCCACTTTCCACCGGACCTTTGATGGCGGCGGAAACTGTGTTCACTGACGACTCAGTTTTCTGAAAGGGAGACCTACACCTGAAGGTTGTTAGTGCGTCTGTCTCCCGACAGTTCCAAGTTGGAGCGTGTAAAGGTTGAAATGTTAGCACCAACTGTCAGTAAGCTGGATTGCTGCCAAAGACCTGAGAGCTACGCACTTTCATTTTGTCTGAAATGTTGTTTTAAATAAAGGTCTATGCAAGCCAAATTGTATTGGAAACACTCCTAAACATTTTTTTTTAAACTTTTGGTGGTACAAAAACTGGACAAAATATATATTTTATAAACAAAACAAAATGCCAACACGGCACCTTTTGGTAAGATGTATTCAACAGGAAAATGTGTTTCATATATATATATATATATATATATATATATATATATATATATATATATATATATATATATATATATATATATACAGTATATAATTCAATATTATACCTTGTTTACCTTCGTGACAACCTCCTTAAAGTTTTGTAATCAATCAGAAATATCAAGCAGCTAAAATGTGCCAAACATGGATAAGTGCGGAGAGAGTGTTTTGCATTTTTCCCATCATGCATTGTAATTGATGGGTGAATGGTTAATGTTGAATGTTTTGATTGGTGTATGGACGTTTTTTTTTAAATAATATATATATATATTTTTTTCACCATGACTAGGGAAGGTTGTTGCATTGGGCCATATAGGCTGGAGCCTATATATTTATATATATATTTATTTATTGTGTCATTTATCATTCTATTATTTTGTCAACATTATGAGGGACAAGCTATAAATATACTGTATATATATATATATATATATATATATATATATATATATATATATATATATATATATATATATATATATATATATATATATATATATATATATATATATATATATATATATATATATATATATATATATATATATATATACTGTATATATATATATATATATATATATATATATATATATATATATATATATATATATATATATATATACATATATATATATATATATATATATATATATATATATATATATATATATATATATATATATATATAAAAATATCAATATATATAAATATATATATATATATATATATATATATATATATATATATATATATATATATATATATATATATATATATATATATATATATATATATATATATATATATATATATATATATATATATATATATATATATATATATATATAATTACTTTATATGCAGTCAGCTTTCGGCCCTCAACCAATTTTTTTTGGTTTGCCTTTCAGCATTAATGGTGCCATCACAGATGTGTAAGTTACCCATATATACTGTATATATATTTATATACATATATATATATATGTATATTTATGGGATGGACAAGTAGATTAATAATATTTTTTTACAGCTTGTCCCTCATATTGTAGACAAAATAATAGGTGTATAAATGACACAATATGTTACTGCATACGTCAGCAGACTAATTAGGAGTCTTTGTTTGTTTACTTACTACTAAAAGACAAGTTGTCTAGTATGTTCACTATTTTATCTCAGGACTAAATTACGATAATAAACATATTTTTAATGTACCTTAAAATTTTTTGTTTAAATAAAAACAATAATGCAATTTTTTGTGGTCCCCTTTATTTAGAAAAGTATTGAAAATTATCGAAATACATTTTGTTACCGGTACTAAAATAGTGTAAACGGGACAACACTACTAGCCATCAAGTACGAGACCATTTTTACATGTTAAAATGCATTAAAAAAAATAAAAAATAAAAAACCTTTTGTCTTCTTGTCGCTCATAACGATTGTGAACGATAAGCAAAATTCCCCCAAAAAGTGCAATTACCTTTTAACAAAGGTCATGGTGGGGGGGTTCTCTTCTCTGACCCCGTGGGGTCACTGGAGGCCTGGACGAGGGCGATAGCCGGGCCGAGTGAAGATAACAGGATGGAATAACAAATACTTGTCTTGTTCTGAAGATGCGCTGGCTATGTTTGTGTGTACACTCGACGTGTTTGCACACATGCCAGCATCAGGCGCACGCGGGCTTGATGAGGTTTCCAGTCGCTCGGCTTGTTTGTGCGGTCAGCGCCGCGTTAAATCCTCAGCACTTTGCCGCTGGCCACACGCGTGCGAGGGAGATAAGGTGTTGGCGTTTTTCAGTCTGCAGCCCAAATATGACTTTGTATTCCCCCTATAGATTAAAATTGAGCTGACAAAGGAGCTTAGAGAGCACATCCGTGTTGTTTACACCTGGCAACCCCCATCAGATACCATAATAGATTATTTTTGTTTCCCCCCCAAAAATAACCTATTAAAAAAAAAAACTCCAGGTAATATTTATTCTAAGATTTATATTAAGATATGAATACAATGTTGATGCTACAAAGTGATTCAAACGTGTTCATTGTCATGCAAACTGGTTGAGGATTTATCTTTGTTTGAGCAGCTGCAGATACCTGCTATAATGAACACAGGATAGTGCAAAATAAATGTTGTTTTGTATGTTTACCATGGGGGAGGTGATTCATCCCACAATGTGGAAATCATGGGGTTGCACGAGTCCACAACAATAAGGTTCAAAATAGGGATGTCCGATAATGGCTTTTTGCAGATATCCGATATTCCGATATTGTCCAACTCTTTAATTACCGATACCGATATCAACCGATACCGATACTGATATATACAGTCGTGGAATTAACACATTATTATGCCTAATTTGGACAACCGGGTATGGTGAAGATAAAGTCCTTTTTTTTTTAAATTAATAAAATAAAATAAGATAAATAAATTAAAAACATTTTCTTGAATAAAAAAGAAAGTAAAACAATATAAAATCAGTTACATAGAAACTAGTAATGAATGAAAATGAGTAAAATTAACTGTTGAAGGTTAGTACTATTAGTGGAGCAGCAGCACGCACAATCATGTGTGCTTACGGACTGTATTCCTTGCAGACTGTATTGATATATATTGATATATAATGTAGGAAGCAGAATATTAATAACAGAAAGAAATAGGGATGTCCGATAATGGCTTTTTGCCGATATCCGATATTCCGATATTGTCCAACTCTTTAATTACCGATACCGATATCAACCGATACCGATACTGATATATACAGTTGTGGAATTAACACATTATTATGCCTAATTTGGACAACCAGGTATGGTGAAGATAAGGTCCTTTTTTTTTTAAATTAATAAAATAAAATAAGATAAATAAATTAAAAACATTTTCTTGAATAAAAAAGAAAGTACAACAATATAAAAACAGTTACATAGAAACTAGTAATGAATGAAAATGAGTAAAATTAACTGTTGAAGGTTAGTACTATTAGTGGAGCAGCAGCACGCACAATCATGTGTGCTTACGGACTGTATTCCTTGCAGACTGTATTGATATATATTGATATATAATGTAGGAAGCAGAATATTAATAACAGAAAGAAACAACCCTTTTGTGTGAATGAGTGTAAATGGGGGAGGGAGGTTTTTTGGGTTGGTGCACTAATTGTAAGTGTATCTTGTGTTTTTTATGTTGATTTAATAAAAAAATAAAAAATAAATAAAAAAAAACAAAAAACGATACAGATAATAAAAAAAACGATACCGATAATTTCCGATATTACATTTTAACGCATTTATCGGCCGATAATATCGGCAGGCCGATATTATCGGACATCCCTAGTAAATGGTAAATAAAAAGAGAATACAACAAATCCTTTTCAACTTATATTCAATTGAATAGACAAGATGTTTTTTTTTTTTGTGCAAATAATCATTAACTTAGAATTTAATGGCAGCAACACATTGCAAAAAAAAAAGTTGTCACAGGGGCATTTTTACCACTGTGTTACATGGCCTTTCCTTTTAACAACACTCCAGTAAAGGTTTGGGAAGTGAGGAGACACATTTTTGAAGTGGAATTCTTTCCCATTCTTGCTTGATGTACAGCTTAAGTTGGTCAACAGTCTCCCTTCTCATATTTTAGCCTTCATATTTTCAATGGGAGACTACAAGCAGGCCAGTCTAGTACCCGCACTCTTTTACTATGAAGCCACGCTGTTGTAACACGTGGCGTGGCATTGTCTTGCTGAAATAAGCAGGGGCGTCCACGGTAACGTTGCTTGGATGGCAACATATGTTGCTCCGAAACCTGTATGTACCTTTCAGACCACAGAACACTTTTCCACTTTGTATCAGTCCATCTTAGATGAGCTCGAGCCCAGCAAAGCCGGCGGCGTTTCTGGGTGTTGTTGATAAATGGCTTTGGCTTTGCATAGTAGAGTTCTAACTTGCACTTACAGATGTAGCGACCAACTGTAGTTACTGACAGTGGTTTTCTAAATTGTTCCCATGTGGTGATATCCTTTACACACTTCAAATTTTCAGAAAATTCCCAAATTTCCAGAAAATTCCCAAATTTCCAGGAAATTCCCATTTAAATGAATGGACGTTTTTCATAGTTATTCAATGCCCTACATTCATTTAGGACATTGTAAAAACCAGATTCCGACCTTTCCACCATCCACCCACACGACAATTCCGATACACCACACGCAAAACACGTTTTCCCCTTACCCATATTCCCAGTTTTCCCGGAATTTCCTGGAATTTTCTCCCCATTGACAAGGATTGGGCAATGTATAACCTATTGTACAAACCGTTCTACCACCAAACGACCAAAGTTTTTGACCATTACACCTCCAAAACATTCCTCTTAGTTGGGAAAACAAATTCTCCTATTTTTTTTTGTAAAAATTCCCGGTTTTCCCGAAATTTCAGGATTTCCGAAATCCCCATTCTCAATTCAAACTGTTACTACGTCAACATTTTTCAACCGATTCCAAAAAATTCCAACACCAACCCATTCATATCATCTACTATCAATATGTTCAAAAATTTCACATTTTCAGAAAATTCCCAAATTTCCAGAAAATTCCCCAATTTCCAGTAAATTCCCATATAAATGAATGGACGTTTTTCATAGTTATTCAATGCCCTACATTCCTTTAAGGACATTGTAAAAACCCGATTCCGACCTTTCACCATCCACCCACACTACAATTCCGATACACCACACGCAAAACACGTTTTCCCCTTACCCATATTCCCAGTTTTCCCGGATTTGTCTGGAATGTTCTCCCCATTGACAAGGATTGGGCAATGTATAACCTATTGTACAAACTGTTGTACCATCAAACGACCAAGGTCCAGGAAAGTACCAAAATTATCGGTTTTCCAAAGCCCTATTTTCGACCTCTTCCTGGAAAGTTTTCACAGTGAACATTTTTCAACCGTTTTTGACCATTCCACCTTCAAAACATTCCTCTTAGTTGGGACAACAAATGCTCTTATTTTGTTTTGTGAAAATTCCCGGTTTTCCTGAAATTCCAGGATTTCCGAAATATTCATTCTCAATTCAAACTGTTACTACGTCAACATTTTTCAACTGATTCCCAAAATTCCAACACTAACCCATTCATATCATCTACTATCAATATGTTCAATATTTTATTTTCCAGGAAATTCCCATTTAAATGAATGGCCATTTTTCATGCGGACCAACACTACTCTTCCGATACATCACATGCAAAACATGTTTTCCCTTTCACCAAATTCCCGGTTTCCCCGAATTTCCTGGAATTTTTCCCCCATTGACAATTAATGGGCAATATACAACCTATTCCATATCCCACATTTCTCATTCCATTTGAACAGTTTCACCATCCACACACTCCACTCACCCTGGACATTCAAGCCAGCATGTTTCCTGGTTCCAAAAATTCCCTGTTTACCCTGAATTACCAGGAATGTCCCCCCATTGACAATGAACGGGCAATATACAAACCTCTCCATATCCCACATTTCTCAACCGATTCGAACCGCTCCAACGTCTACACACTCCACTCACCATGGACAGTCAAGCCCACATGTTTCCCGGTTCCGAATATTCCCTTATTACCCTGAATTACCAGGAATTTCCCCCCAATGACAATGAACGGGCAATATACAAACCTCTACATATCCCACATTTCTCAACCGATTCGAACCGCTCCAACATCTACACACTCCACTCACCCTGGACATTCAAGCTGGCATGTTTCCCGGTTCCTAAAATTCCCTGATTACCCTGAATTACCAGGAATGTACCCCCATTTACAATGAACGGGCAATATACAAACTTCTCCATATCCCACATTTCTCAACCGATTCGAACCGTTCCAACGTCTACACACTCCACTCACCCTGGAAATTCAAGCCTGCATGTTTCCCGTTTCCGAATATTCCCTGATTACCCTTAATTACCAGGAATTACCCCCATTGACAATGAACGGGCAATATACACACCTCTCCATATCCCACATTTCTCAACCGATTCGAACCGTTCCAACATCTACACACTCCACTCACCCCTCACCCTGGACATTCAAGCCAGCATGTTTTCCAGTTCCGAAAATTCCCTGATTACCCTGAATTACCAGGAATGTCCCCCATTGACAATGAACGGGCAATATACAAACCTCTCCATATCCCACATTTCTCAACCGATTCGAACCGTTCCGACATCTACACACTCCACTCACCCTGGACAGTCAAGCCCGCATGTTTCCCGGTTCGTACAATTCCCTGATTACCCTGAATTACCAGGAATGTCCTCCCATAGACAATGAACGGGCAATATACAAACCTCTCCATATCCCACATTTCTCAACCGATTCGAACCGTTCCAACGTCCACACACTCCACTCACCCTGGAAATTCAAGCCCGCAAGTTTCCCGTTTCCGAATATTCCCTGATTACCCTGAATTACCAGGAATTTCCCCCCATTGACAATGAACGGGCAATATACAAACCTCTCCATATCCCACATTTTTCAACCGATTCGAACCGTTCCAACATCTACACACTCCACTCACCCTGGACATTCAAGCCAGCATGTTTCCAGGTTCCTAAAATTCCCGGATTACCCTGAATTCCCAGGAATTTACCCCCATTTACAATGGACAGGCAATATATAACCTCTACATATCCCACATTTCTCAACCTATTCGAACCGTTCCAACGTCTACACACTCCACTCACCCTGGACAGTCAAGCCAGCATGTTTCCCGGTTCCAAATATTCCCTGATTACCCTGAATTACCAGGAATTTCCCCCCATTGACAATGAACGGGCAATATACAAACCTCTCCATATCCCACATTTCTCAACCGATTCGAACCGTTCCAACGTCCACACACTCCACTCACCCTGGAAATTAAAGCCAGCATGTTTCCAGGTTCCTAAAATTCTCTGATTACCCTGAATTACCAGGAATTTCCCCTCATTGACAATGAACGGGCAATATACAAACCTCTCCATATCCCACATTTTTCAACCGATTCGAACCGTTCCAACATCTACACACTCCACTCACCCTGGACATTCAAGCCAGCATGTTTCCAGGTTCCTAAAATTCCCTGATTACCCTGAATTACCAGGAATGTCCCCCCATTGACAATGAACGGGCAATATACAAACCTCTCCATATCCCACATTTCTCAACCGATTCGAACCGTTCCAACGTCTACACACTCCACTCACCATGGACATTAAAGCCAGCATGTTTCCCGTTTCCGAATATTCCCCGATTACCTTGAATTACCAGGAATTTCCCCCCATTGACAATGAACGGGCAATATACAAACCTCTCCATATCCCACATTTCTCAACCGATTCGAACCGTTCCAACGTCCACACACTCCACTCACCCTGGAAATTCAAGCATTTCAGTTCCGCTCACGCGTATTGGTGGTGTGGCGGCTTGCGCATTGACCCCTGACTCCCCGGACAGCACACCAGTGCTATGACACACCTTTTGTTCAGCACACAGCGTCCCTCGGCCTCTACTAGATTGTATTTTGAAAGACAGGATGCCAATATTTCAACTACAGTTAGTTTCACGCCTTTCCTCAGAAGCCCGACGTAGTTTTGGAAAATAAAGCTTTCCTCTGGAGCATGCGGACAAATGCTGCCCGCCCGGGCGTTTGTCTAATTACAGAGTCTCCTGGACTGTTTTTCAGAAAACCTAATTGTGTGGACAGGCAGGGTGAACTAATTATCAGCATGTTGTTTTCCCAGCCAAAGCTGGTAATTCAACAGCAATTGACCTCCTGCAGTCTGCGCGCGAATGAAAACACGCCGGCCCGCCAGCTAACGAGGAGACCGGAGACCCCAGGGTTCTTTGGGGCCCTGCTCTCCACAACTGGACACAGAACCGCTCACTTCAGTTCCAATTGATCTCTTTAGGGAAGACATCATTGTTCTCGTACTGCGCAAAGGCTTGGAGATCCAGACATGGCGGATGTATCTGGAGTCCGGCACTTTACACCCGCCTGTATGTTTTAACAAGGTAAAGATTATCCTTGCTTAGTTGGATTTTCTAATCAAATGGTGGCTGCTTCCCATAGCAACAAGCAGAAGCAGCTGAGCGGTCCAGCTGCTTCCACTCTTCTCTCCACTGTAGGCAGCTTCCTGTTCTGTGAGGCTCTCACATCTGACAATCTTACACCAATGTAATCGTGCTTTTCCTTTCCACTGACTAATTCCCATCATTCACTTCATTCCACGGACTCGACGCCGCTTCCTCCAGGATAAATATCACTCACGTTAAGACAATCTGCAGAATTAAAGCAGAATAATATTGTCCTAGCCGCTTGAAACTTTGGCTTGAGAGGAGAAATGCTATTTGACAGTGCGCTATAGGAGGCAGCTTTGAAGCCCTATGGGCCTGATCGACTGATCGCTACGCAGGGTTGTCCCCGTACCAATATGTTGGTGCCGGGACCAGAAAGTATTGCGATACTTTTCAAAAAAAGCCCCCAAAAATCAATCAATCAATCAATGTTTACTTATATAGCCCTAAATCACAAGTGTCTCAAAGGGCTGCACAAGCCACAACGACATCATCGGCTCAGATCAGACATTAAGGCAAGGAAAAACTCAACCCAATGGGATGACAATGAGAAACCTTGGAGGGGACCGCATATGTGGGACCGGTGCAATGGACGTCGAGTGGATCTAACATAATAGTGTGAGAGTCCAGTCCATAGTGGATTTAACATAATAGTGTGAGAATCCAGTCCATAGTGGATCTAACATAATAGTGAGAGTCCAGTCCATAGTGGATCCAACATAATAGTGTGAGAGTCCAGTCCATAGTGGATCTAACATAATAGTGAGAGTCCAGTCTATAGTGGATCTAACATAATAGTGTGAGAGTCCAGTCCATAGTGGATCTAACATAATAGTGTGAGAGTCCAGTCCATAGTGGATCCAACATAATAGTGAGAGTCCAGTCCATAGTGGATCTAACATAATAGTGAGAGTCCAGTCCATAGTGGATCCAACATAATAGTGAGAGTCCAGTCCATAGTGGATCTAACATAATAGTGTGAGAGTCCAGTCCATAGTGGATCTAACATAATAGTGAGAGAGTCCAGTCCATAGTGGATCTAACATAATAGTGTGAGAGTCCAGTCCATAGTGGATCTAACATAATAGTGAGAGTCCAGTCCATAGTGGATCTAACATAATAGTGTGAGAGTCCAGTCCATAGTGGATCCAACATAATAGTGAGAGTCCAGTCCATAGTGGATCTAACATAATAGTGAGAGTCCGGTCCATAGTGGATCCAACATAATAGTGAGAGTCCAGTCCATAGTGGATCTAACATAATAGTGTGAGAGTCCAGTCCATAGTGGATCTAACATAATAGTGAGAGTCCAGTCCATAGTGGATCTAACATAATAGTGAGAGTCCAGTCCATAGTGGATCTAACATAATAGTGTGAGAGTCCAGTCCATAGTGGATCTAACATAATATTGTGAGAGTCCAGTCCATAGTGGATCTAACATAATAGTGAGAGTCCAGTCCATAGTGGATCTAACATAATAGTGTGAGAGTCCAGTCCATAGTGGATCTAACATAATAGTGTGAGAGTCCAGTCCATAGTGGATCTAACATAATAGTGTGAGAGTCCAGTCCATAGTGGATCTAACATAATAGTGTGAGAGTCCAGTCCATAGTGGATCTAACATAATATTGTGAGAGTCCAGTCCATAGTGGATCTAACATAATATTGTGAGAGTCCAGTCCATAGTGGATCTAACATAATAGTGAGAGTCCAGTCCATAGTGAATCTAACATAATAGTGAGAGTCCAGTCCATAGTGGATCCAACATAATAGTGAGAGTCCAGTCCATAGTGGATCTAACATAATAGTGTGAGAGTCCAGTCCATAGTGGATCTAACATAATAGTGTGAGAGTCCAGTCCATATTGGATCTAACATAGCAGTGAGAGTCCAGTCCATAGTGGATCTAACATAATAGTGTGAGAGTTCAGTCCATAGTGGATCTACCATTATAGTGTGAGAGTCCAGTCCATTGTGGATCTAACATAATACTGACAGTCCAGTCCGTAGTGGATCTAACATAATAGTGTGAGAGTCCAGTCCATAGTGGATCTAACATAATAGTGTGAGAGTCCAGTCTATAGTGGATCTAACATAATAGTGAGAGTCCGGTCCATAGTGGATCTAACATAATAGTGTGAGTCCAGTCCATAGTGGATCTAACATAATAGTGAGAGTCCAGTCCATAGTGGATCTAACATAATATTGTGAGAGTCCAGTCCATAGTGGATCTAACATAATAGTGAGAGTCCGGTCCATAGTGGATCTAACATAATAGTGTGAGTCCAGTCCATAGTTGATCTAACATAATAGTGAGAGTCCAGTCCATAGTGGATCTAACATAATAGTGTGAGAGTCCAGTCCATAGTGGATCTAACATAATAGTAAGAGTCCAGTCCATAGTGGGTCCAGCAGGAGACCATCTTGAGTGGAGACAGGTCAGCAGTGCAGAGACGTCCCCAACTGATGCACAGATGAGTGATCCACTCTGGGCATCACCTGTGGTCACCTAATCTGAAGAAGTAATAAATGCTGCGCCCTGCTTTTTGCCTGCAGGCGCGTACTCCGAGACGTGGTTCGCACAGGGAGGCATATTTTGCTGGATCTAAGAGAAAACCAGTAACAAACTTACTGTACTATCCTGATAATGACTGCTAAGAGCAGACAGAAATGTGTTGAAATACAACATGCTTTCATTCCAAAACATCCCTGGAATCTTAGACATGGACATTATTTCGGTGCGGTGGTGAAAGACAAATCAGCGTCCTTTTGTGTTCTCCTCTTCCCTTTTCTGCGGCGGCTTCTTAAGCAAACATGTCTGCCTTTCAAAGAGAGCAATTCCGCCGCCGCAGCGAGGCTCGTGTGTTCTGTGAACGCCCGCCGCAGCGAGATGGTGGTTGTTATCTTCAGTACCCGCTAATTTGCCATGCCAACCGGAGGCTCAGACGGGAGACGTCTGTCGTCGACTTGTCGCCGTCCACTGGCGTGCTCCGACTTGCGTGTCTTGTGGAGGCGGCGGGACGAGGACTCCGCGGGCAACAATATCACCAGATGAGGTCGTTGCGGAATGTTTTGTTTATTTTACCCCCCCTAAACAGTCTAGGACTCCCACACCCGCCTCACCTGTCCATCACAAGGTTTTAAGGGATCATTCTGTCACGGGGCTTATGCACAAGTGCAACACCCTCGACAGGTACAAAAGAAGGAATGTCACATTTCCAAGCGCCACTTCTACTGCTCACAAGAGGTATTTTAAGTCCCCAAATTAGACATAATAGACTCAATTCAAAGGATGACTAATGTGACAGTACCGTATTTTTCGGTTAAAGTACCAATGATTGTCACACCCACACAAGGTGTGGTGAAATATGTCTTCTACATTTGACCCATCCCCCATGTTCAACCCCCCGGGAGGTGAGGGGAGCAGTGAGCAGCAGCGTGGGCCGCGCTCGAGAATAATTTGGTGATTTAACAACCCAATTCCAACCCTTTGATGCAGAGTGCCAAGCAGGGAGGCGCTGGATCCCGTTTTTTTTTGTAGTCTTTGGTATGACTCGGCCGGGATTTGAACTCACAACCTCCCAGTCTCAGGGCGGACACTCTAACCACAAGGCCACTTTCTCAAAACTCGACACTGCGCCTTACAACCCGGTGCGCCTAATGTACCGAACAATTTCGGTTGTGCTTACTGACCTTGAAGCTATTTTATTTGGTGCATGGTGAAATGATTAGTGTGACCAGTAGATGGCAGTCACACATAAGAGATATACGTGTAGACTGCAATATGATGGCAGTCACACATAAGAGATATACGTGTAGACTGCAATGTGATGGCAGTCACTCATAAGAGATATGTGTAGACTGCAATATGATGGCAGTCACACATAAGAGATACGTGTAGACTGCAATATGATGGCAGTCACACATAAGAGATACGAGTGGACTGCAGTATGATGGCAGTCAAACATAAGAGATATACGTGTAGACTGCAATATGATGGCAGTCACACATAAGAGATACGTGTGGACTGCAGTATGATGGCAGTCAAACATAAGAGATACGTGTAGACTGCAATATGATGACAGTCACTCATAAGAGATACGTGTAGACTGCAATATGATGGCAGTCACACATAAGAGATTTACGTGTAGACTTCAATGTGATGGCAGTCACACATAAGAGATACGTGTAGACTGCAATGTGATGGCAGTCACACATAAGAGATATGTGTAGACTGCAATATGATGGCAGTCACACATAAGAGATACGTGTAGACTGCAATATGATGGCAGTCACACATAAGAGATACATGTAGACTGCAATATGATGGCAGTCACACATAAGAGATATGTGTAGACTGCAATATGATGGCAGTCACACATAAGGATGCGTGTAGACTGCAATATGATGGCAGTCACACAAAAGAGATATGTGTAGACTGCAATATGATGGCAGTCACACATAAGAGATATGTGTAGACTGCAATGTAATGGCAGTCACACATAAGAGATACGTGTAGACTGCAATATGACGGCAGTCACACATAAGAGATACGTGTAGACTGCAATATGATGGCAGTCACACATAAGGATGCGTGTAGACTGCAATATGATGGCAGTCACACATAAGAGATACGTGTAGACTGCAATATGATGGCAGTCACACATAAGAGATACGTGTAGACTGCAATATGATGGCAGTCACACATAAGAGATACGTGTAGACTGCAATATGATGGCAGTCACACATAAGAGATATTTGTAGACTGCAATGTAATGGCAGTCACACATAAGAGATACGTGTAGACTGCAATATGACTAAAGTAAACAACACCAAAATTGTATATGCTGCATTTAAAATATAGAACATTACACACGGCGCTCAAAAACCAATCAACATGTTTTAGTATGACTTTGGTAAGCTATGAAGCCACACCACTTGATGGATTGTACTAAGGCTTCAACATAGGAGTATTATTATGGTGTGTGTATAAGGTAAGACATATTATCTGGCGTTTTGTTTCGCAATATTATGCAAAAGCAACTTTTCTTACCTTCTGGTACCTGCTGATCTGTATTTGGGATCTGCATAAGTCCTGAAAATTCTCTATTTACTTGTTATGTGACATTCATCCTCCGCTGTTGCCATTTCTAATATAAAGTAGTGTAAAGTTCTTACTTATATCTGTCAGTAAACTCGCCATGAAAGCACTAAAACATACCGGTGTAGTGAGTTGACATTATTCACCCGAGGAACTTTAGTCATTAGAGAGTTCCGGCGGGACGGTTTTTCACGTGACACATTTCCTGTGTTGTTGTTGTTTCCGGATGAGGAGATGCTGCTCCGTTATCGATTGAAGTAAAGTCTGGATGTCATTAAAACAGTTAGTGCCATCTTTTGACACTTCTTCCACTCCCGTCCTTGCACGCTACACCGCTACAACAAAGATGGCGGGGGGACGACGCTGTCCAAGTGGAGGCACGTATATAAGAGCGCCCACAAAACGGTGCATCCTGAAGCCTTATAATCCGGTGCACCTTATATATGAAAAGAGATGGAAAATAGACCATTCGTTGGCAGTGCGCCTTATAATTCGGTGCGCCCTATGGTCCAAAAATACAGTGTGTGTGTGTGTGTGTGTGTGTGTGTGTGTGTGTGTGTGTGTGTGTGTGTGTGTGTGTGTGTGTGTGTGTGTGTGCCTGGCATTGTTCAGAAAGTAATGCGCCAACCACATTCCTTGCCTGCCGTGTGTTATAGGCCGTGCATGTGCTGATGGTGCAGTCCAAGACCACATTGCTGAACCACCTTCCACACTCCAGCAGGTTCACGTGGTGAAGAACTGTCCATGTGCCACCTGCTTCCATACAGTTTTTGGCCCTGGTTCTACACACCTGTCCTGACTTGTTGACTCAATTAGTTGGGGTTATAGCGAGCTTCTGCCTGCACGCCATTAGTCTGCTGACGTATGCAGTAACATATTGTGTCATTTATACACCCTATTATTTTGTACACATTATGAGGGACAAACTGTAAAAAATGGATTATTAATCCACTTGTTCATTTACTGTTAATATCTGCTTACTTTCTGGTTTAACATGTTCTAACTACACTTCTGTTAAAATGTAATAAAACTTATTCTTCTCTTCTTTGATATTTTACATTAGTTTTGGATGATACCACACATTTAGGTATCGATCCGATACCAAGTAGTTACAAGATCATACAATAAAATACAGTATAATACCTCATAAACCAATACTGATGAACAGGCCTGGCCCTAACCAATCTGGCACCCTAGGCAAGATTTTAGGTGGCGCCCCCCCCCCCCCCCCCCCCCACATCGGCAGTGAAGTGTATATACTCACAAGAAACCGAATAGCTTTGTCTTTGACCTTTTTTTAAACTTAAAGAAAGCAAATTAACATATTATATGAGAATGTTATGTTATGATTATCTTTAACCGAATCACAGCAGTGCTCAAATTAAAAAACAGCATTTCCTCTCATGTGATATTGCTTAATTAACATTAATGATGTGCACTTTAACAACTAGGCTTACAACTATACCTAATATATAAAGGGGTGGAAAAGTGACTATTACCTGCAGGGAAAACATTAGCTAACCAGAAGGCAATAACAATGTAAACAAAAAACACCTGCTTAAAAGATCTAATAAAAATGTCCCTGAGGAATGTAAGGTGGGAGTACTGTAATTACCTAATGTTACATTATTATTTTCCATAACAATTTAGCCCCCTCCACAATATTAACCCGACGTTAAAACAGAACTAGCTATTTATTGATTAGCAATTGCCGAATCATGTAACATTAGCTTAATGCTAAAAAGCCAGGTTACTATCACATTCTGTAACGATTCATTAGTACCGCGATACTATACTAGTACCTGTATACCGTACAACCCTAATATATATATATATATATATATATATATATATATATATATATATATATATATATATATATATATATATATATTTTTTTTTTTTTAATTCTATTGATATCAATAAATTATGAATGGATTTACAACTGCGATGAATAACAATTGCGACTCACCATTAATACACAGTTATAGCCATAAATACAATGGTAATGATAAGCATACTTGCCAACCTTGAGACCTCCAATATCGGGAGGTGGGGGGTGGGGGGTTGGGGGGGGGGGGGGTTGGTCGGGGGTGGTGGTGTGGTGGTTGGGGGCGGGGGGCGTGGGTGGGGGCGTGGTTATTTACAGCTAGAATTCACCAACTCGAGTATTTCATATATATTTCATATATATGTATGAAATACTTGACTTTCAGTGAATTCTAGCTATATATATATATATATATATATATATATATATATATATATATATATATATATATATATATATATATATATATATATATATATATATATATATATATATTTTATTTACATAGAAAAAAAAAAAAAATACTTGAATTTCAGTGTTCCGGTGGCTATCCATTAGATGGCAGTATTGTCCTGTTTAACTTCTCCGTTCATGATGAGTATATCATTTCGGCCACCGTGTTCAATGGAGAAGTCTGTTCTACAAAGTTTTGTTCTAAGTCTGTTCTAAAAGCCCTAGATGTTATGACGTCATTGGGCAGGCAAGCTGTTTATATTGTGGGAAAGCGGACGTGAGAACAGGCTGTCCCCACTCAGTCTCAGGTCTGCATTGAGCTGGAGAGGGCGTGGCCTCCAGCTCCGGCTGAATACCGGGAGTTTGTCGGGAGAAAATCTCTGCCGGGAGGTTGTCGGGAGAGGCGCTGAATACCGGGATTCTCCCGCTAAAAACGGGAGGGTTGGCAAGCATCATGATAAGTGGCATAATAATTGATTTTGGTGTGTCAGTTTTCGGCCAGTAATGTTCATGTGTCTGTGGAACGCTCTCCCTGACTACCTGAGGGCACCACAGACTGCGGATGCTTTTAAAAAAGGCTTAAAAACCCTTTTTTTTTAAAAAAAAAACCTTTTTTTAGATATATGCATACTAGTTTTAGCTATTTGGCTGTTCTTGTTTTTATTTTATTTTTATTTTTTTATTATATTTTTATTTATTTAAAAAAAAAAGTAATACACTGTAGCACTTTGAGGTTGTTTACTCAATGTAAAGTGATTTTTACAAATAAAATATATTATTATTATTATTATTATTATTATTATGTGGGTGTGTCCCCAGTGATCATATAGCATTATCTTCTTCAGTTGAAGAACAAAGGGAACTTTAAACCTCTCAGACAGTCCATTGGGGTTAGAAATGGTGTTAAACTGATGAATAATAGTGTACAAAACAATTGGTATATACGAGTTGTGACCACTTGATTGACGCATTAAAAAGGTTCTCTTGCCTCCGTCTTAAATCATCCCAGTAATTGACGCTAGTTAAAGACTGAATATATATTCATACAATGACTGCCCTGTGGCTGTCCTTCACTTAAATTGAACTGGGCTTTGGTGGCTCTCAGCTCCGGGGAATGGATTGTGGGTTTTTTTTCAGAACAATCTCCGTAAATTGACAGAATGGGAAACTAGCACAAAAGCGACAAGGCTGACACACACAACAGAATAATTTCTTATTATTTTTCGAGAATATCTCTACATTTAGGTCAGCAAGTAAATAAGAGGAGGTATCACTTTGTACTAAATGTGCATGGCAGAATTGTGAGTTGGTATGGTCGGATGGTTTGCTTTGTGCATCGTTTTAGCTGCAAAGGCACCAAATCGTCGAATTTCAATATTTGTGATTCAATAAATAAAGTGTTTGTATGTTCTCAGTATCCAACAGTTATTTCCCCATATTTCTACACAATAACTCAGATATGTAACACTAGTGAGCAGTAAAGAACATGAAGTGATTTCTGGACCAGAACATAGTTTCCTTTGTGTTAGAATAATTATGTATATATTATCACACAACTTGTATGCTTAGAGGCCTACTGAAATGATTTTTTTTTTATTTAAACGGGGATAGCAGATCCATTCTATGTGTCATACTTGATCATTTTGCGATATTGCCATATTTTTGCTGAAAGGATTTAGTATAGGACAACGTCGATAAAGTTCGCAACTTTTGGTCTCTGATAAAAAAAAAACCTTGCCCCTACCGGAAGTAGCGTGACGTTGTCAGTTGTTCACTCCCTCATATTTTCCTATTGTTTTCAACGCAGCTAGAGCGATTCGGACCATTACCCCATTAATTTGAGCGAGGATGAAAGATTTGTGGAAGAGGAACGTTAGAGTGACGGACTAGAATGCAGTGAAATACATGTTTTTTTTTCGCTCTGACCGTAACTTAGGTACAAGCTGGCTCATTGGATTCCACACTTTCTCCTTTTTCTATTGTGGATCACGGATTTATATTTGAAACCACCTGGGATACTATATCCTCTTGAAAATGAGAGTCGAGAACGTGAAATGGACATTCAGTGCCTTTTATCTCCACGACAATACATCGGCGAAATGTTTTAGCTACGAGCTAACGTGATAGCATCGTGCTTTAACTGCATATAGAAACAAAAAAAATAAACCCCTGACGGGAAGGATAGATAGAAAATCAACAATACTATTAAACCGTGGACATGTAAATACACGGTTAATGCTTTCCAGGCTGGCGAAGGTTAACAATGCTGTGCTAACGACGTCATTGAAGCTAACTTAGCAACTTAGCAACCGGACCGCACAGAGCTATGCTAAAAACATTAGCTCTCCACCTACGCCAGCCAGCCCTCATCTACTCATCAACACCCGTGCTCACCTGCGTTCCAGCGATCGGCGGAAGGACGAAGGACTTCACCCGATGCGTTTGGCGGCCCGGAGACGTAGGAAGTCAAGGTGAGATCGGCGGCTAGCGCGGCTAGCGCTCCAACAAAGTCCTCCTGGTTGTGTTGCTGTAGTCCGCTGCTAATACACCGATCCCACCTACAACTGTCTTCTTTGCAGCCTTCATTGTTCATTAAACAAATTGCAAAAGATGTCCAGAATACTGTGGAATTATGAAATGAAAACAGAGCTTTTTGTATAGGATTCTACGGGGTACCATAACTTCCGTTAAACTGACTTCGTCACGCGCATACGCCATCATACCGCGACGTTTCAGCCGGATATTTCCCGGGAAATTTTAAATGTCACTTTATAAGTTAACCCGGCCGATTGGCATGTGTTGCAATGTTAAGATTTCATCATTTATACATAAACTATCAGACTGCGTGGTCGCTAGTAGTGGCTTTCAGTAGGCCTTTAAGGGCCGTTGCTATAATTATTGTCAATTGTGCGGAAGTGGTATTTTTCTTTGTCTGAGCAAAACTGGCAATCCAAAGGATTGCAAGCCAGTCTGGTATCAGTGTCTATGACTGCCAAGGCCGAACACCGCCGTGACGCAGACAGGGCAGAGACAAGGCGATATCACCAGCGTCAACACATTTGCATTTTTGTATAATCATATACAGGGGGAGTTGCATAGGTTCGGTGGCCATGGATGAAGTGCTGGCTGTCCAGAGCCGGGACCCCGGGTGGACCACTAGCCTGTGCATCGGTTGGGGACATCTCTGCGCTGCTGACCCGTCTCCGCTCGGGATGGTTTCCTGTTGGCCCCGCTGTGGACTGGACTCCCGCTGATGTGTTGGATCCACTGTGGACTGGACTTTCACAATGTTATGTCGGACCCACTCGACATCCGTTGCTTTCGGTCTCCCCTAGAGGGGGGGGGTTACCCACATATGCGGTCCTCTCCAAGGTTTCTCATAGTCATTCACCGACGTCCCACTGGGGTGAGTTTTTCCTTGCCCGTATGTGGGCTCTGTACCGAGGATGTCGTTGTGGCTTGTACAGCCCTTTGAGACACTTGTGATTTAGGGCTATATAAATAAACATTGATTGATTGATTGATATATTGTGTCTAACTGGAGTTGTCGAGATTACCCCCTTCCTTCAGCGACAGCTTCAGTGATGTAAACAGGGACCTCCCAAATAAATAGCAGACACTCTTAGAACGTAGTTTGGATCTGTAACTAGCCAAATTGAGCCAAATTGAACTCTGTCTCTGCATGATTCCTTGCTTCTCGTCTGTTTAATAGATGTCATCAGTGTTTGAACCTGACACTTTATTCATTATTGACGTGTTTCTTCCCACTTTATGTTGTAGATTTTTTTTTTACATGAGGTTTCCATTTCATTTTATCATCTATTATTACATCCAAAAATGTTTTTTTTTCTTTTACCCTTTCAATGTCTACTCCGTGTATTGTAAAAATGTGTAGTTGATCCTTTTAAAGTTGCAAGTGGTGTCAAAAAAAAGCATCTATATGTGTCAGTTTGGAAAGCTGGGGAAAGTACCACGAACAAAAATGCGGATCTGTATATATATCTAAAAAAAATAAACTAATGTTAATTAGGTAGTGACAATTCATCACAAAGTTGTTGGCCAATTTTTCCAATTTAAAAATATATTTATTGTGTTGAGTTGGAAAATGAAATATATGACTAGGACCATTTTGGTCTAGGAACTAATGTCAATTTGTCACATGTTGCATACATTTCATCATTTACACTCGCATCAGTTAAATAAAGTCAACATGGATTCTATTTTTTCAGTTGAGAAAAAATGCTAATTTGGGAGAAATGTTTCAAATTTCCAAACGTCTGATTAGAAATACAATTAAACATGTCAAATGTTCTTGTTTTATACCTTAAAGAAGTAACACAATTATACATAAAATACAATACATACGATCAACAAAAACAATAAAAAACATGCATCAGTCAAATAAGTACAGGCAAAGCCACAGACAACAACAATACACAAAATCGGACAAAAGGCTCATCAATGTGGCTATCTAAACAAAAGTGTTGATTAGGGAGGGAAAATTAATCGCAAAGTTTCTGGGCATTTTTTCAATTAAAACATATTTATTGTGTTGGGAATGTTTTCTATTTAAAAACATTTATTTATTGCGTTGGGTTGGAACATTAAATATACCAAATTGGCCCCAGCCCTCAGTGGATACCCCTGGTCTAGGAACTCATGTCATATTGCATACATTTAATCATTTACACTCGCATCAGTTAAATAAAGTCAACTTGGATTCTATTTTTTTTAGGCTAAAAGAAATGCTAATTTGGGAGAAATGTTTCAAATTTCCAAACATCTGATTAGAAATACAATTAAACGTTATTTTTTTCTATCCCAACCATCAACACACACAATTATGAATAAAATACAATACAAATGATCAACAAAAACAATAAAAAAAACATGCATCAGTCAAATAAGTACAGGCAAATATTGACATGAAGCCACAGACAACAACAATACACAAAATCAGACAAAAAGCTCATAAATATTCTACCTTTCAGTTACTTTTCAACCAGGGTTTAATTTGAGATCAGTCTCTTTTACATGTGGCTACCTAAACGAAAGTGGATTCTATTTTTTCAATCGGAAAAAAAAACGAAAATTTGGGAAACGTGTAAAATTTCCAAACGTTTGATTAGAAATACAATTAAACATGTCAAATATTCTTGTTTTCTATCTCAACACAAGATTATACATAAAATACAATAAAAATAATCAACAAAAACAATAAAAACATGCATCAGTCAAATAAGTACAGTCAAAACCACAGACAACAACAATGCACAAAATCAGACAAAAGGCTCATCAATGTTCTACCTTTCAATTACTTTTCAACCGGGGTTAAATTTGAGATCAGTCTTTTTTACATGTGGATATCTAAAAAAAAATGTTGTTTCGGGAGTGGGAATGTTTTCTATTTAAAAACATATACTTATTGCGTTGGGTTGGAACATCAAATATACCAAAATGGCCCCAGCCCTCAGTGGATACCCCTGGTCTAGGAACTCATGTCAATTCTTCACATATTGCATACATTTCATCATTTACACTCGCATCAGTTAAATAAAGTCGACGTAGATTCTATTTTTACAGTCGGAAAAAAAACGCTAATTTGGGAAAAATGTGTAAAATTTCCAAACGTCTGATTAGAAATACAATTAAACATGTCAAATGTTATTTTTTTCTATCTCAACACAAGTAACCCACAAAATTATAAATAAAATACAATAAAAATAGTCAACAAAAACAATAAAAACATGCATCAGTCAAATAAGTACAGGCAAAGCCACGGACAACAACAATACACAAAATCAGACAAAAGGCTCATCAATGTGGCTATCTAAACAAAAGTGTTGATTAGGGAGGGAAAATTAATCACAAAATTGCTGGGCATTTTTTTCAATTCAAACATATTTATTTTCTATTTAAAAACATAAACTTATTGCGTTGGGTTGGAACATGAAATATACAAAAATGGCCCCAGCCCTCAGTGGATACCCCTGGTCTAGGAACTCATGTCATATTGCATACATTTAATCATTTACACTCGCATCAGTTAAATAAAGTCGACGTAAATTCTATTTTTTCGGTTGAAAAAAAAAAGCTAATTTGGGAGAAATGTGTAAAATTTCCAAACGTCTGATTAAAAATACAATTAAATGTTATTTTTTTCTATCCCAACCATCAACACACACAATTATAAATAAAATAAAATACAAATGATCAACAAAAACAATAAAAAACATGCGTCAGTCGAATAAGTACAGGCAAATATTGACATGAAGCCACAGACAACAACAATACACAAAATCAGACAAAAGGCTCATCAATGTTCTCAGTTTCAGTTACTTTTCAACCGGGGTTTAAATTTGAGATCAGTCTCTTTTACATGTGGCTATCTAAACAACAGTGGATTCTATTTTTCAGTCGGAAAAAAAAACGCAAATTTGGGAAAAATTTGCAAACGTTTGATTAGAAATACAATTAAACATGTCAAATGTTCTTTTTTTCTATCTCAACACAAGATTATACATAAAATGCAATACAAATAATCAACAAAAACAATAAAAACATGCATCAGTCGATAAAATACAGGCAAATATTGACATGAAGCCACAGATGCACAAAATCAGACAAAAGGCTCATCAATGTTCTACCTTTCAATTACTTTTCAACCGGGGTTAAATTTGAGATCAGTCTTTTTTACATGAAGATATCTAACAAAAAAATTGTTGTTTCGGGAGTAGGAATGTTTTCTATTTAAAAACATATACTTATTGCGTTGGGTTGGAACATGAAATATACCAAAATGGCCCCAGCCCTCAGTGGATACCCCTGGTCTAGGAACTCATGTCATATTGCATACATTTAATCATTTACACTCGCATCAGTTAAATAAAGTCAACGTAGATTCTATTTTTTCAGTCGAAAAAAAAACGCTAATTTGGGAAAAATGTGTAAAATTTCCAAACGTCTGATTAAAAATACAATTAAATGTTATTTTTTTCTATCCCAACCATCAACACACACAATTATAAATAAAATACAATAAAAATGATCAACAAAAACAATAAAAACATGCATCAGTCGAATAAGTACAGGCAAATATTGACATGAAGCCACAGACAACAACAAAGCACAAAATCAGACAAAAGGTCTCATCAATGTTCTCAGTTTCAGTTACTTTTCAACCGGGGTTTAAATTTGAGATCAGTCTCTTTTACATATGGCTATCTAAACAAAAGTAGATTATATTTTTTCAGTCGGAAAAAAACGCACATTTGGCAAAAATGTGTAAAATTTCCAAACGTTTGATTAGAAATACAATTAAACATGTCAAATGTTCTTGTTTTCTATCTCAACACAAGATTATACATAAAATGCAATACAAATAATCAACAAAAACAATAAAAACATGCATCAGTCGATAAAATACAGGCAAATATTGACATGAAGCCACAGATGCACAAAATCAGACAAAAGGCTCATTAATGTTCTACCTTTCAATTACTTTTCAACCGGGGTTAAATTTGAGATCAGTCTTTTTTACAGGAAGATATCTAACAAAAAAATGGTTGTTTCGGGAGTGGGAATGTTTTCTATTTAAAAACATATACTTATTGCGTTGGGTTGGAACAATAAATATACCAAAATGGCCCCAGCCCTCAGTGGATACCCCTGGTCTAGGAACTCATGTCATATTGCATACATTTCATCATTTACACTCGCATCAGTTAAATAAAGTCAACTTGGATTCTATTTTTTCAGTCGAAAAAAAACCGCTAATTTGGGAAAAATGTGTAAAATTTCCAAACGTCTGATTAGAAATACAATTAAACATGTCAAATGTTATTTTTTTCTATCTCAAACAAGTAACCCACCAAATTATAAATAAAATACAATAAAAATGATCAACAAAAACAATAAAAACATGCATCAGTCAAATAAGTACAGGCAAATATGACAAATTAGGGAGTGAAAATTGATCACAAAGTTGCTGGGCATTTTTTCAATTAAAAAATATGTATTTTCTATTTAAAAACATATACTTATTGCGTTGGGTTGGAACATTAAATATACCAAAATGGCCCCAGCCCTCAGTGGATACCCCTGGTCTAGGAACTCATGTCTTATTGCATACATTTCATCATTTACACTCGCATCAGTTAAATAAAGTCAACGTAGATTATATTTTTTCAGTCGAAAAAAACCCGCTAATTTGGGAAAAATGTGTAAAATTTCCAAACGTCTGATTAAAAATACAATTAAATGTTATTTTTTTCTATCCCAACCATCAACACACACAATTATAAATAAAATACAATACAAATGATCAACAAAAACAATAAAAAACATGCATCAGTCGAATAAGTACAGGCAAATATTGACATGAAGCCACAGACAACAACAATACACAAAATCAGACAAAAGGTTCATCAATGTTCTACCTTTCAGTTACTTTTCAACCGGGGTTTAAATATGAGATCAGTCTCTTTTACATGTGGCTATCTAAACAAAAGTAGATTATATTTTTTCAGTCGGAAAAAAACGCACATTTGGCAAAAATGTGTAAAATTTCCAAACGTTTGATTAGAAATACAATTAAACATGTCAAATGTTCTTGTTTTCTATCTCAACACAAGATTATACATAAAATACAATACAAATAATCAACAAAAACAATAAAAACATGCATCAGTCGAATAAGTACAGGCAAATATTGACATGAAGCCACAGATGCACAAAATCAGACAAAAGGCTCATCAATGTTCTACCTTTCAATTACTTTTCAACCGGGGTTAAATTTGAGATCAGTCTTTTTTACATGAAGATATCTAACAAAAAAATTGTTGTTTCGGGAGTGGGAATGTTTTCTATTTAAAAACATATACTTATTGCGTTGGGTTGGAACATGAAATATACCAAAATGGCCCCAGCCCTCAGTGGATACCCCTGGTCTAGGAACTCATGTCATATTGCATACATTTAATCATTTACACTCGCATCAGTTAAATAAAGTCAACGTAGATTCTATTTTTTCAGTCTAAAAAAAAATGCTAATTTGGGAAAAATGTGTAAAATTTCCAAACGTCTGATTAGAAATACAATTAAACATGTCAAATTGTATTTTTTTTCTATCTCAAACAAGCAACCCACAAAATTATAAATAAAATACAATACAAATGATCAACAAAAACAATAAAAACCTGCATCAGTCAAATAAGTACAGGCAAATATGACAAATTAGGGAGTGAAAATTGATCACAAAGTTGCTGGGCATTTTTTTCAATTCAAACATATTTATTTTCTATTTAAAAACATATACTTATTGCGTTGGGTTGGAACAATAAATATACCAAAATGGCCCCAGCCCTCAGTGGATACCCCTGGTCTAGGAACTCATGTCATATTGCATACATTTCATCATTTACACTCGCATCAGTTAAATAAAGTCAACTTGGATTCTATTTTTTCAGTCGAAAAAAAAATGCTAATTTGGGAAAAATGTGTAAAATTTCCTAACGTCTGATTAAAAATACAATTAAATGTTATTTTTTTCTATCCCAACCATCAACACACACAATTATAAATAAAATACAATACAAATGATCAACAAAAACAATAAAAAACATGCGTCAGTCGAATAAGTACAGGCAAATATTGACATGAAGCCACAGACAACAACAATACACAAAATCAGACGAAAGGCTCATCAATGTTCTCAGTTTCAGTTACTTTTCAACCGGGGTTTAAATTTGAGATCAGTCTCTTTTACATATGGCTATCTAAACAAAAGTAGATTATATTTTTTCAGTCGGAAAAAAATGCACATTTGGCAAAAATGTGTAAAATTTCCAAACGTTTGATTAGAAATACAATTAAACATGTCAAATGTTTTCGTTTTCTATCTCAACACAAGATTATACATAAAATACAATACAAATAATCAACAAAAACAATAAAAACATGCATCAGTCGAATAAGTACAGGCAAATATTGACATGAAGCCACAGATGCACAAAATCAGACAAAAGGCTCATCAATGTTCTACCTTTCAATTACTTTTCAACCGGGGTTAAATTTGAGATCAGTCTTTTTTACATGAAGATATCTAACAAAAAAATGGTTGTTTCGGGAGTGGGAATGTTTTCTATTTAAAAACATACACTTATTGCGTTGGGTTGGAACATCAAATATACCAAAATGGCCCCAGCCCTCAGTGGATACCCCTGGTCTAGGAACTCATGTCAACGTGTCACATATTGCATACATTTCATCATTTACACTCGCATCAGTTAAATAAAGTCAACGTAGATTCTATTTTTTCAGTCGAAAAAAAAACGCTAATTTGGGAAAAATGTGTAAAATTTCCAAACGTCTGATTAGAAATACAATTAAACATGTCAAATGTTATTTTTTTCTGTCTCAACACAAGTAACCCACAAAATTATAAATAAAATACAATAAACATGATCAACCAAAACAATAAAAACCTGCATCAGTCAAATAAGTACAGGCAAAGCCACGGACAACAATAATACACAAAATCAGACAAAAGGCTCATCAATGTGGCTATCTAAACAAAAGTGTTGATTAGGGAGTGAAAATTAATCACAAAGTTGCTGGGCATTTTTTTCAATTCAAACATATTTATTTTCTATTTAAAAACATATACTTATTGCATTGGGTTGGAACATGAAATATACCAAAATGGCCCCAGCCCTCAGTGGATACCCCTGGTCTAGGAAGTAATATCATATTGCATACATTTCATCATTTACACTCGCATCAGTTAAATAAAGTCAACGTAGATTCTATTTTTTCAGTCGAAAAAAAAATGCTAATTTGGGAAAAATGTGTAAAATTTCCAAAGGTCTGATTCGGGGGGGGAAGTTTGTAATGGTTCCCTTCTGCAGATGAAATCCAACAAACGCCGTCCATTCCTGAAGTCCTGCCAGTGGAACAACTGTGAAATGGAATAAAATATTGACTCAGGGCCACAAATGTAAATCAGGATGTAAGTTCTCCCAGCCAAGGCCTGACAGTGTTACACAGTAACATGCAAACAAACAAAGACGGGACTGGCCCGGTTACCATCTTGCTGTCAGGACCGTCTTCCTCCCAGGCAGAACATTCCTGCACACGGAGGGAGGCGTGGAACATTATCTCCTCCAACAAACATCCCACCGCTGATGCTCTCCATGGCTCTGACCACTGCCAACACCTCGTCCTTAGGATGCTCTCGCAGACGTCCACCGGACCACCTCGCCATTGGCGGGGAAATCATGACTTTTGGAATTGTGGTTTGGCAATGAAATCCAAATTCCAAACTAGCGTTGTCCCGATACCAATATTTTGGTATTTTGGTACTTTTCTAAATAAAGGGGACCACAAAAAATGTCATAATTGGCTTTATTTGAACAAAAAAATGTTAGTGTACATGAAGCATATGTTTATTATTGTCATTTGGTCCTTAAATAAAATAGTGAACATACTAAACAACTTGTCTTTTAGTAGTAAGTAAACAAACAAAGACTCCTAATTTGTCTACCAAAATGTTGGTAACAATATCAAATTGTATTTTGATACTTTTCGATACTTTTCTAAAAAAAGGGGACCACAAAAAATGTCATTATTGGTTTTGTTTTGACAAAAAAATCTTAGTGTACATGAAACATATGTTTATTATTGTAATTTAGTCCTTAAATAAAATAGTGAACATACTAGACAACTTGTCTTTTAGTAGTAAGTAAACAAACAAAGGCTCCAAATTTGTCTACCGATATTTTGGTAACGCTATCAAATTGTATTTCGATACTTTTCGATACTTTTCTAAATAAAGGGGACCACAAAAAATGTCATTATTGGCTTTATTTTAACAAAAAAAATCTTAGGGTACATGAAACATATGTTTATTATTGTAATTTAGTCCTTAAATAAAATAGAAAACATACAAGACAACTTGTCTTTTAGTAGTAAGTAAACAAACAAAGGCTCCAAATTTGTCTACCGATATTTTGGTAACGCTATCAAATTGTATTTTGATACTTTTCTATACTTTTCTAAATAAAAGGGACCACAAAATTGTCATTATTGGCTTTATTTGAACAAAAAATCTTAGGCTACATAAAACATATGTTTATTATTGCAAGTTTGTCCTTAAATAAAATAGAAAACATACTAGACAACTTGTCTTTTAGTAGTAAGTAAACAAACAAAAGCTCCTAATTAGTCTACCGATATTTTGGTAATGCTATCAAATTGTATTCCGATACTTTTCGATCTTTTTCTAAATAAAGGGGACCACAAAAAATTGCATTATTGGCTTTGTTTTAACAAAAAATGTTAGTGTACATGAAACATATGTTTATTATTGTAATTTAGTCCTTAAATAAAACAGTGAACATACTAGACAACTTGTCTTTTAGTAGTAAGTAAACAAACAAAGACTACTAATTTGTCTACCAATATTTAGGTAACGGTATCAAATTGTATTTCGATACTTTTCTAAATAAAGGGGGTCACACAAAATTGTCATTATTGTCTTTATTTGAACAAAAAATCTTAGTGTACATGAAACATATGTTTGTTATTGCAATTTAGTCCTTAAATAAAATAGTGAACATAGTAGACAACTTGTCTTTTAGTAGTAAGTAAACAAACAAAGGCTCCTAATTTGTCTACCGATATTTAGGTAACGCTATCAAATTGTATTTCGATTATTTTCGATCATTTTTATAATTAAAGCGGACCACAAAAAATGGCATAATTGGCTTTGTTTTAACAAAAAATGTTAGAGTACATGAAACATATGTTTATTATTGTAATTTAGTCCTTAAATTAAAATAGTGAACATACTAGACAACTTGTCTTTTAGTAGTAAGTAAACAAACAAAGGCTCCAAATTTGTCTACCGATATTTTGGTAACGCTATCAAATTGTATTTCGATACTTTTCGATACTTTTCTAAATAAAGGGGACTACAAAAAATGTCATTATTGGCTTTATTTTAACAAAAAAAATCTTAGGGTACATGAAACATATGGTACTGGTACCGTTACCAAAATTATTTTCATACTTTTTGATACTTTTCTAAATAAAGGGGACCACCAAAAATGGTCTTTATTTGAACAAAAAATGTTAGTGTACATGAAGCATATGTTCACTATTGTAATTTAGTACTTAAATAAAATAGTGAACATACTAGACAACTTGTCTTTTAGTAGTAAGTAAACAAACTAAGACTCCTAATTTGTCTACCAAAATTTTGGTAACGGTATCAAATTGTATTTCGATACTTTGCGATACTTTGCTAAATAAAGGGGACCACAAAAAATGTCATAATTGGCTTTGTTTTAACAAAAAATGTTAGGGTACATGAAACATATGTTTATTATTGTAATTTAGTACTTAAATAAAATAGTGAACATACTAGACAACTTGTCTTTTAGTAGTAAGTAAACAAACAAAGGCTCCAAATTTGTCTACCGATATTTTGGTAACGCTATCAAATTGTATTTCGATACTTTTCGATACTTTTCTAAATAAAGGGGACCACAAAATTGTCATTATTGGCTTTATTTGAACACAAAATCTTAGGCTACATAAAACATATGTTTATTATTGCAAGTTTGTCCTTAAATAAAATAGAAAACATACAAGACAACTTGTCTTTTAGTAGTAAGTAAACAAACAAAGACTCCTAATTTGTCTACCAAAATTTCGGTAACGGTATCAAATTGTATTTTGATACTTTTCGATACTTTTCTAAATAAAGGGGACCACAAAAAATGGCATTATTGGTTTTGTTTTGACAAAAAAATCTTAGGGTACATGAAACATATGTTTGTTATTGCAATTTTGTCCTTAAATAAAATAGTGAACATACAAGACAACTTGTCTTTTAGTAGTAAGTAAACAAACAAAGACTCCTAATTAGTCTACCGATATTTTGGTAACGCTATCAAATTGTATTTCGATACTTTTCGATACTTTTCTAAATAAAGGGGACCACAAAAAATGGCATTATTGGCTTTATTTTAACAAAAAATCTTAAGGTATGTTAAAAATATGTTTATTATTGTCATTTAGTCCTTAAATAAAATAGTGAACATACTAGACAACTTGTCTTTTAGTAGTAAGTAAACAAACAAAGACTCCTAATTTGTCTACCAAAACTTTGGTAACTGTATAAAATTGTATTTTGATACTTTTCGATACTTTTCTAAATAAAGGGGAGCAAAAAAATGGCATTATTGGCTTTATTGAACAAAAAATCTTAGAGTACATGAAACATATGTTTATTATTGTAATTTAGTCCTTAAATAAAATAGAAAACATACTAGACAACTTGTCTTTTAGTAGTAAGTAAACAAACAAAGGCTCCAAATTTGTCTCCCGATATTTTGGTAACGCTATCAAATTGTATTTTGATACTTTT
This sequence comes from Entelurus aequoreus, assembly GCF_033978785.1. Lineage (NCBI taxonomy): Eukaryota > Metazoa > Chordata > Actinopteri > Syngnathiformes > Syngnathidae > Entelurus > Entelurus aequoreus. The sequence goes on from NC_084743.1 coordinate 10,724,221, forward strand.
CTATACTTTTCTAAATAAAAGGGACCACAAAATTGTCATTATTGGCTTTATTTGAACAAAAAATCTTAGGCTACATAAAACATATGTTTATTATTGCAAGTTTGTCCTTAAATAAAATAGAAAACATACAAGACAACTTGTCTTTTAGTAGTAAGTAAAAAAACTAAGACTCCTAATTTGTCTACCAAAATTTCGGTAACGGTATCAAATTGTATTTTGATACTTTTCGATACTTTTCTAAATAAAGGGGACCACAAAAAATGGCTTTATTGGTTTTGTTTTGACAAAAAAATCTTAGGGTACATGAAATATATGTTTGTTATTGCAATTTTGTCCTTAAATAAAATAGAAAACATACAAGACAACTTGTCTTTTAGTAGTAAGTAAACAAACAAAGACTGCTGATGTATGCAGTAACATATTGTGTACTTTATCTACCTATTATTTTGTCTACATTATGAGGGACAAACTGTAAAAAATGATTATTAATCTACTTGTTCATTTACTGTTAATATCTGCTTATTTTCTCTTTCAACATGTTCTCTCTACACTTCTGTTCAAATGTAATAATCACTTATTCTTCTCTTCTTTGATACTTGACATTAGTTTTGGATGATACCACACATTTAGGTATCGATCCGATACCAAGTAGTTACAGGATCACACATTGGTCATATTCAAAGTCCTCATGTGTCCAGGGACGTATTTATATGACTTTATAAACATAATATACATTTTTTTAAAAGGAAAAAAGATTTTGTGATGATAATAAATATATATATAATCATAGCAGTAACGACTAGATACGCTCTTGTACTTGGTATCATTACAGTGGATGTCAGGTGTCGATCCACCCATGGCGTTTGTTTACATTCAGGAACGGCGTCATTAGCGGTGAGCTATTGTATCCTCCTACGGTGTGTAGAGAAGCATGTTTAGCTATTCTTCGTCCTGCAGTGATAATGATACTTGTAAGAAACATACTTTATTTGTCGCCATGGAGGCCAGGATTAGTGATTTAGAAGTAGCTAAAACACGGATGGACTTTAGCCGCTAGCTAACTAGCCATGTCTTAAAGCTCCGGTGTCTGCTTGTAAGTACTCTGTGTGTGTGCGCTGCCGAACATGCTCCTCTGCTCGTAAATTCAGCAATGTCACCAAGTTACATTAAAAACAATAATAATATTTATTTTAAATGGGGAACCGGTACTTTTCAAACAGATTATAGCATTGTTTCTGATTCATTAGTACCGTGATACTATACTAGTACCGGTATACCGTACAACCCTATACCAAACATGCTAATATTCTCAGCAACACCACTTTTTTTCTTTTTCCTAGGGCCTGCAAGTACAAATTACAGAGTAGATAGAAGTTATTTCCCAGGAGGACTCCCGCCATGTAATCAAGTGCCAAAGCAATGAAAGTCTTATTGAAATATTTGCATCCAGACTGCAACCACAGGGTAGACAAACGTCCGTGTCGTACCATCTTTTCCTCATCTTGGACGAGTGTGTTTGAGGGAATGTCGTTTGCACAAAAGAAATAAAAACAAATAATAAAAAAAAACACCCTCCGGTGTTATGCTTCATGTGTCGTGTTTTACCTTGCCGGGACACACGGACCCACCATGAACCCGTGTTGTTGCTACACCCAGCCACGGTGGTGTCAATCACTGTGGTAGCTGGCGGGAGAAACCATTTGAAGCTTGATGGGGTTAAACGTGGCCCTGGTATGATGTCGTTGCTGGGTGGGGAACTGCACTTTTTTATTTTTTGGAATTTTGCATATCGTT
>NC_084743.1:10728534-10763534 GCF_033978785.1 Entelurus aequoreus
TTATTTTATTTGATTACTTTTTTTAAAAAGTACCTCATCTTCACCATACCTGGTTGTCCAAATTAGGCATAATAATGTGTTGATTCCACGACTGTATATATCGGTTGATATCGGTATCGGTTGATATCGGTATCAGTAATTAAAGAGTTGGACAATATCGGCATATCGGATGTCGGCAAAAAGCCATTATCGGACATCCCTAAATTTTAATCTAATTCTTCATTTTAGCTTCTGTTTTTTCGACGAAGAATATTTGTGAAATATAAAAAATACAACCTTAAAAATGATTTTAGGATTTTTAAACACATATACCTTTTTACCTTTTCAATTCCTTCCTCTTCTTTCCTGACCATTTAAATCAATGTTCAAGTAAATGTATTTTTTTTATTGTAAAGAATAATAAATACATTTTAATTTAACTCTTCATTTTAGCTTCTGTTTTTTCGACGAAGAATATTTGTAAAATATTTCTTCAAACTTATTATGATTAAAATATTAATAATACTAACCTTTAACAGTTAATTTGACTCATTTTCATTAATTACTAGTTTCTATGTAACTGTTTTTATATTGTTTTACTTTCTTTTTTATTCAAGAAAATGTTTTTAATTTATTTATCTTATTTTATTTGATTAATTTTTTAAAAAAGTACCTTATCTTCACCATATCTGGTTGCTAAAATTAGGCATAATAATGCGTTAATTCCACGACTGTATATATCGGTTGATATCGGTATCAGTTGATATCGGTATCGGTAATTAAAGAGTTGGACAATATCGGCATATCGGATGTCGGCAAAAAGCCATTATCGGACATCCCTAAATTTTAATTTAATTCTTCATTTTAGCTTCTGTTTTTTCGACGAAGAATATTTGTGAAATATAAAAAATACAACTTTAAAAATGATTTTAGGATTTTTAAACACGTATACCTTTTTACCTTTTAAATTCCTTCCTCTTCTTTCCTGACAGTTTAAATCAATGTTCAAGTAAATGTATTTTTTTTATTGTAAAGAATAATAAATACATTTTAATTTAATTCTTCATTTTAGCTGCTGTTTTTTCGACGAAGAATATTTGTGAAATATTTCTTCAAACTTATTATGATTAAAATTTAAAAAAAAAAATATTCTGGCAAATCTAGAAAATCTGTAGAATCAAATTTAAATCTTATTTCAAAATCTTTTGAATTTATTTTAAAATTTTTGTTCTGGAAAATCTAGAAGAAATAATGATTTGTCTTTGTTAGAAATATAGCTTGGTCGAATTTGTTATATATTCTAACAAAGTGCAGATTGGATTTTAACCTATTTAAAACATGTCATCAAAATTCTAAAATGAATCTTAATCAGGAAAAATTACTAATGATGTTCCATAAATTCTTTTTTAAATTTTTCCAAAAAGATTTGAATTAGCTAGTTTTTCTCTTATTTTTTTCGGTTGAATTTTGAATTTTAAAGAGTCGAAATTGAAGATAAACTATGTTTCAAAATTGAATTGTCTTTTTTTCCCCGTGTTTTCTCCTCTTTTAAACCGTTCAATTAAGTGTAAATATCATTAATTATTAATAATAACATAGAGTTAAAGGTAAATTGAGCAAGTTAGCTATTTCTGGCAATTTATTTAAGTGTGTATCAAACTGGATGCCCTTCGCATTAATCAGTACCCAAGAAGTAGCTCTTGCTTTCAAAAAGGTTTATAAAGGAGGCAGAGCGCGTCCATCAGGTGCCAAAACGCGGGGATTACGCGCTGATGGATACGCGTGAGGCTGTGTTATGTGGTTAACTATCTGCGCTGAGACTATCTGCGCAATCTCCACGCTGTCGGCCATGACGGTCATTTCACTCGGTCCTTCGAAGTGTCTATACCAGGGGTCACCAACCTTTTTGAAACCAAGGGCTACTTCCTGGGTACTGATTAATGCGAAGGGCTAGCAGTTTGATACACACTTCAATAAATTGCCCGAAATAGCCAACTTGCTCAATTTACCTTTAACTCTATGTTATTATTAATAATTAATGATGTTTACACATAATTGAACGGTTTAAAAGAGGAGAAAACACGAAAAAAAAAGACAATTCCATTTTGAAGCATAGTTTATCTTCAATTTCGACTCTTTAAAATTCAAAATTCAACCGAAAAAAAGAAGAGAAAAACTAGCTAATTCGAATCTTTTTGAAAAAAATTAAAAAAGAATTTATGGAACATCATTAGTAATTTTTCCTGATTAAGATTAATTTTAGAATTTTGATGACATTTTTTAAATAGGTTGTTAGAATATATAACAAATTGGACCAAGCTATATATTTCTAACAAAGACAAATCATTATTTCTTCTAGATTTTCCAGAACAAAATTTTTAAAATAAATTCAAAAGATTTTGAAATAAGATTTAAATTTGATTCTACAGATTTTCTAGATTTGCCAGAATAATTTTTTAAAAAATTTTAATCATAATAAGTTTGAAGAAATATTTCACAAATATTCTTCGTCGAAAAAACAGAAGCTAAAATGAAGAATTAAATTAAAATTAGGGATGTCCGATAATGGCTTTTTGCCGACATCCGATATGCCGATATTGTCCAACTCTTTAATTACCGATACCGATATCAACCGATACCGATATCAACCGATATATACAGTCGTGGAATTAACACATCATTATGCCTAATTTGGACAACCAGGTATGGTGAAGATAAGGTACTTTTTAAAAAAATGAATCAAATAAAATAAGATAAATAAATTAAAAACATTTTCTTGAATAAAAAAGAAAGTAAAACAATATAAAAACAGTTACATAGAAACTAGTAGTTAATGAAAATGAGTCAAATTAACTGTTAAAGGTTAGTATTATTAATATTTTAATCATAATAAGTTTGAAGAAATATTTCACAAATATTCTTCGTCGAAAAAACAGAAGCTAAAATGAAGAATTAAATTAAAATGTATTTATTATTCTTTACAATAAAAAAAATACAAATTTACTTGAACATTGATTTCAATTGTCAGGAAAGAAGAGGAAGGAATTTAAAAGGTAAAAAGGTATACGTGTTTAAAAATCCAAAAATCATTTTTAAGGTTGTATTTTTTCTCTAAAATTGTCTTTCTGAAAGTTATAAGAAGCAAAGTAAAAAAATTTATGAATTTATTTAAACAAGTGAAGACCAAGTCTTTAAAATATTTTCTTGGATTTTCAAATTCTATTTGAGTTTTGTCTCTCTTAGAATTAAAAATGTCGGGCAAAGCGAGACCAGCTTGCTAGTAAATAAATGCAATTTAAAAAATAGAGGCAGCTCACTGGTAAGTGCTGCTATTTGAGCTATTTTTAGAACAGGCCAGCGGGCTACTCATCTGGTCCTTACGGGCTACCTGGTGCCCGCGGGCACCGCGTTGGTGACCCCTGGTCTATTGCTATTGCATGCTAATTACACTCTGCTAGGTTGGTATTACGCCATTGAGAAGCTGTCCATCTCCTCCTTAATTGGTTTTATTGGCTTATCCCGCCCCCCCAATAAGGTCCGCCCACCTCGAGGATGGAACATTCCGGTGGGTTTCGGCGTTTTAAATCTGGCAGAGTACCACAAAGAGGGTCTAATATCCATACATCAGCCGACAGGACACGTTACAGTACGTTACAGGCTGAGGGCGCATTGGAATGCGCCCTCAGCCTTGCGCTCTGCTTGTCGCACCTCGGGACACGCCCACGGCCGCACACGTCTAGGGACGCGCCATACGCGTCTCCGCCCTGCAGCTGCCGCCAGCTGCAATCATTCACCGGCAATCACGAGCTACCTTCTTAAGCCTGCACAAGCTGCCATGCCGGGCCGGAATATAACCTTCTGTTGGCGTACCGTAAGCTCGTCTCCAGCTTCCCTAGTTGCCTTCTGTCCTGATCACTGTGTTTTTCCCCGCGTTGATTGTCGTGCCCTCCCTCACCCTGCAGTTCCCTGTGTGCATCTCCGAGTCAAGCTGTGCGTCTTGTGCTCCTGGATCTTCCCTGCCTCCCTCGTGCTTCCTGGTTCTCGACTCCTCGCTTGCCCCCGGACTACGACGTCTCGTTCCTGCCTCTCGACCCCGCTTCCGCCCCTAGACAACCCTGCCTGCCTTGCCCTTGTCGGACAGCACCGCTCCTCTCAACACGCACCTCCAACATTTACGGTAAAACGCTCCAGTTAAATACTACACATAGTCTTACACCATACAAACTCTTGGATTTTGTCACACTCCATTTCCTTATTTATGCTATTTAGTATTGTTTGATTATTATATATATATATATATGGTCTATATATAATAAATCTCAGAGCTACATACCTGCCCTTGGTGTCTGTTGCCGTCACCTCCCCTCAGTAACCATAACAAGTACCAGATTTCCAGTGTAGAAAAAAATTGTAAAACAAAATCTATGCAAAAATGTCCCCGAAGAACCTACGTTACATGTCATGTAGACCACAAAGAAGGGTTTTAAATGTAAAAAAAAAAAAATCATAATATGATCCCTTTAAAGTAGCAGTGGAGCGGAAAAACAAGTTTGCTCTATATTGAAGCTATTATACGCTATTTCTGATTTATGACACCTAAAGACTTACGAAGTTTGCAAGTAAACAGATCAAAATAGTATCAAAATCACGGAGATTCCCGAGCCATTTTGAGAGATAACGAGGAAGCCAGTCACGTTATCCATTACGTAGAGGAGGAACCACAGACCCCTTCCCCGTCAACAACAAGGTGCATTAGTGCATTATATTTATATAGCGTTTTTCTCTAGTGACTCAAAGCACTTTTACAGAGTGAAACCCAATATCTAAGTTACATTTAAACCAGTGTGGGTGGCACTGGGAGCAGGTGGGTAAAGTGTCTTGCCCAAGGACACAACGGCAGTGACTAGGATCGAACCTGGAACCCTCAAGTTGCTGGCACGGCCACTCTACCAACCGAGCTATACCGCCCCAATGCTAATCAAGCAGACTTTATGACAGCCAACAACGATTACTTTGGGAAAATTACGATCCAGAACCTGATATTTTTGAGCCCGAACACAAAGAGGATGAGCAATACGATGGATGCAGTTTTATTGTGACATTAGCATCATTGCTAGGTGCTAAACATACAAACTAACCATAATAAACCATAATAAAAACAAACACTTACGGTAATGTTTCCACTGGATGCATCATTGCACTCTAGTGGCCTGACATAAATAAATGAGTTAATTACATCATTATTCATCATATTCTCGTCATGTCATATTAGCTTCCAGTCTTGCTTTTTGCTAGAGCTTTTATCCAATCAGAATTCAGCTAGCTTGTTGTATGAATTCTGCCGGAGTCCTTTTGACCCCAACATTAGCTTTTGCAGTGCAAACGAACGGAGGACATACAGTTGATAGACACTCGCGATTATCACACATATCACGAGTTGTTGACAGTAGCCCATCTAGGTAGCGCTACGTTTTAACGTGATCGTTATTGGCTACTCACTTGCCACTCCCAAGGGAGTATCTGTCATGATCCGTGGTCCGGATCATGTTTCTGTTACGTTCTGTTAGGTTTTGGACTCTTTTAGTTCCTGTTTGACACCTGAGTTTGGTTTGGTTGCCACGGCTACTTATGATTTTCACCTGCCGCTGGTGTTCGGGACGCTCACCTGGCTCTAATCAAGAGACATTATTTAAGCCTGCCATTGCCAGTCAGTCGTGCTGGCGTCATTGTTTGTCTCATGCCTTGCCAAGTAAGTCTTGCTAGTTTCATGCCACAGTTGCCCGAGTGTTCCAGGCCATAGTTTATGCTAAGTGTTTGCTTCATGCTCTCGTCACGTCCATGCTAATTATTTAGCTTCGAGTGCGATCGGCACCTTGTTCCTTCGCCTTGTTTTCCGTTTTTGTGTACCTCTTTGAGTTTTGTTCAAGTTGAAATCATGTTCCTGCCTGCAAGTCCTGTCCGGGGCGATCCGTTCGCATCCCGGGGGAACAAACCTTGCAGCAAGCTGCAACAGTATCCAATCAGTAGTTGTGATTTGCAAAAGCAGGAAGTGGCACCGGAGCCCATACTTGCCAACCCTCCCGTTTTTAGCGGGAGACTCCCGGTATTCAGCACCTCTCCCGATAACCTCCCGGCAGAAATGTTCTCCCGACAAACTCCCGGTATTCAGCCGGAGCTGGAGGCCACGCCCCCTCCAGCTCAACGCGGACCTGAGTGGGGACAGCCTGTTCTCACGTCCGCTTTCCCACAATATAAACAGCTTGCCTGCCCAATGACGTCATAACTGTAGAATGATCGAGGGCGAGTTCTTGGTTTCTTATGTGGGTTTATTGGTAGGCAGTTTCATTAACGTCCTCCCGGCGCGGTAACAACACACAACAACAGCAGTCACGTTTAGTCTACCGTAAAGCAGTTTGTCTGCCGTAAACAACTATGTTGTGACACTCTTAAACAGTACAATACTGCCATCTACTGGATAGCCTCCAGAACACTAAAATTCAAGTATTTATTTTATTTATATGTATAATAAAATATATATATAGCTAGAATTCACTGAAAGTCAAGTATTTCACACATATACATATATAAATATATGTATATATATATATATATATATATATATATATATATATATATATATATATATATATATATATATATATATATATATATATATATATATATATATATATATATATATATATATATATATATATATATATATATATATATGTATGTGTGGGAAAAAAATCACAAGACTATTTCATCTCTACAGGCCTGTTTCATGAGGGGTTTCCTCAATCCTCAGGAGATTTTAATGGAAGCATTCACATACCATGGTTTATATAGGGCACAGAGCGGGTGGGTACAGGCAGGCGTGGGGGCGTGGTGATTGACTCATGTGTTACCTAGGAGGTGTTTCCTTCTGTGACGGCATGCTGATACAATTTCGCTGCGTTTGTTGAGGGATGACAACTCTGGACGGTATATGATAAACAGTTTCTCTTTTAAGCATAGGTTGCATCTTTTGTTACCACTGTTGTAAGGTGTGCTGTATGCAAGAATTTGCCATGTTATTGAATATTCAACATTATTGTCTTTGAGATTCCAAATGTGTTTGCTGAGTTCTGTAGTGTTCCGCAGGCTTTTGCATCTGAAAGAAGCTTTGTGATTGTTCCATCTGGTTCTGAATTCTCCCTCAGTTAATCCTACGTATGTGTCGGATGTGTTAATGTCCTTGCGTATTACCTTTGCTTGGTAAACAACTGATGATTGTAAGCACCCCCCGTTGAGAGGGCAATCAGGTTTCTTGCGGCAGTTACAGCTTTTGTTGGTTTTGGAGTCGTTCTGCCTGGTGGTGGGCGGCTCCTTTTCAATTGCGGTTTGAAATGATTTGTCGCATGTTGTTCATGCAGCTGTAGCTCAATTTAATGTTGTTCTTGTTGAATACTTTTCTTAGGGTGTTGCCTTTGGGGAAGTGTTTGTCGATCAGGGTGAGGAATTTGTGGCCAATATTAGTTGAGACGTTTTTGCTGTATGGAGGGTTGTACCAGATAATGTTGTTTCGTTTTCTGCTCCTTTTTGGTTGGTTTCCTGGCGTGGGTTCGTAGGTGAGGGTGAAGTTGTATCCGCATTCATCAAGTGCTTTTTGGTACGGGGGGGTTGCTTTGTCGAATTCAGCTTTGCTAGATGACAGCATCGATAGTCTTTTATTAATTCCGGTAGGTATTCTTTTCGTGGTGGTGGGTGGGTGGTTGCTGTCATGGTGCACGTATTGGAGTGTTGTGTTGGGTTTCGTGAATGGTTGGTAGCTGTTATTCCTCAGGTTGAAAGTGACGTCGAGGAAGTTGACGGTTTGCTTGTTGGCTTCAATTGTGATCCGTAGACCGTTCTCTTTGAAGATTTGGCATATACGCTTCTTGGTATTCTCGCTGCTCCTTGGCGAGGCGCGACACACTGCCAGTCCGTCATCACGGTAAATACCAAGGTTCAGGTTGAGGCTAGCGAGCTGGGAGAGGAGGAAACTCCCAACAAGTTTGCACGTTTCTGCTCCGTCAAAACTCCCCATAGTGACGTCGAATGTTGAATTGTTCTTTTTTTTCCAAGGTGTACCGTTGCGGAAGAGTATGGAGTTCTTTGCGTGGATGATGATGTTTCTTTCGTTGCCTGTGATTGAGTCGTAGTCCGAGGCAAAGTCTAGTGCTTTGGTCAGTAGGTCTTGCGTGATGGAAGGGTAAAATTCTTCGACATGGAAGGAGATGAAGTTGTGCTGTTGTTTGTCTTGGATGTTGCTGAACCATCTGATTACTGCTGCTGTATTTCTCCATTGGTTGAGTGGTGTTTTGTCTGTAATTTTTGTGTTGATTCTGTCCAGGATTGTTTTGCTGATTTTTTGTGGTCCTTCAATGTGATGAAGGCTTCCTTGTTGGCTGTAGCGTCCACCCTGTCCTCGATGTCCAGTCCAGCCGCGATCCGTTTGTTTTCCAGGTGGATGTTCTGTAAAGTGTTGGGTTGTGCTTTTTTGTATGATTTGGTGATGCTTCTGTCCAGTAAAGTGTTATGTTCTTGTATGTTCATTCTGTAGAAATGTGTGGTTTTGTCGGCAGCTATGATGAGGTTGCTTACTTTCTTGATGCGCTCCGTGTCATTTTTCAGCTTGGTGAGGAGTGGGTTGCGAACTGGCTTGAATTTGACTGATTGTATTATTTTGAGCATGTTGTTCTCAAAATCCTTTAGTTCCTCAACTGTGGGTGGGTTCTTGGTGGATTTAAATCCGTAAGTTTTCTTTTGTGTTCCTTTTGTTTCAGGGTGGGGGAAAAAGTGTGATTTCCACCGCATCCTTCTCATATATATATATGAAATACTTGAGTTGGTGAATTCTACCTTAAATATATTCCCCTCTTAACCACGCCCCCGACCACGCCCTTGACCACGCCCCCCACCCCCACCCCCCACCTCCCGTTATCGGAGGTCTCAAGGTTGGCAAGTATGCCGGAGCCAGACCCGGCCAGCGGAGAAATCAGCGGTATTCACTTTTTTTAACCCACAAAGAAGGAGAGCAGATATATATTTGCGAGGCCATTTTTGAGAAGGATATTTAAACACGGCCCACCCCGGAAGCTAGCTAAGGTGAGATGGTTTTCCCGCCAATCAAGCAACTACGAGCAGATACCAGTGGCTTATACAGCGTCGGATGGGTGCCACAAATTGTGGGTTTTATTTTTTTCACCCTTAATGGTTTTTTTTTTTACCATTATTTTGATTGTGACAGTACCACGTTAGATTTGTTTTAACTGCTGATGCGGGTTTATTCATTTTAAAAAGCGCTGAAAAATAGCCCGTTTTGTACACTGCTAAGGTGCTTCAATACCCAGTGGTGCGCAAGTGTGTTTCCGTGTAGTATTTCTACCACCGTGGTCATGCGGTGACATAAATGATGTGAGAGGTATTTATTGAAGTCGGACTAAGAAGGACACGTATATTATCAAAATGAATAAAAAACGGTACTGTGGGGGAGGGGGGGCGTGGCCTGCGGACCTGCTGCGAAGCGGGGTGTGCCAGGACCGGCTTCGAGATCAGCGACAGGTGCGTAGATGACCCAGCTGAGAGTGTTTGTCTGATCACCTGTCGCTCTGTTAAAGGCAGCAGTCGGGAAGGAGGGAGAGAGAGTTGTTGACGGTGGAAGACGAGAATGAGCACGGACGAGAGAGAGAGAGAGCGAGACGGACAGAAATGACAGAAAAAGAACACAAATAACATTTTATTGCAAAATAAATCATTGTTCACAAAGATGACCAAGGCTGTCATGTCCGTCATTGGTGGTCCAAGGAACCCCCACAGGTACTATACTCTGTTTGAAAAGTGCACGTCATGACATTGCTGATTTTACGAGCAGAGGAGCATGTTCGGCAGCGCACACACACAGAGTACTTACAAGCAGACACAGTGTGTAGACAGAAAAAGGGTAGAACGGACGCATTTTGGTGTAAAAAGTAAAGATAAAGGTGAAGTTATAACACTGAAACACCCTCAGGAAGAGGGGCTTTAAGATATGGCTAGCTAGCTAGCGGCTAACATCCAGTGTTTTAGCTACTTCTAAATCACTAATCCTGGCCTCCATGGTGACAAATAAAGTATGTTTCTTAAAAGTATTATTATCACTGCAGGACAAGGAATAGCTAAACATGCTTCACTACACACCATAGGAGGATACAATAGCTCACCGGCGTCACAATGTAAACAAACACTACACCTGACATCCACTGTAATGATACCAAGTACTGGAGCGTCTGTAGTCGATACTACTATGATTACACTCGATATTTTTTATCATCACAAAATTGTTTTCTGTTTTTAAAAATGTATATTATGTATATAAACTCAGGAAATACGTCCCTGGACACATGAGGACTTTGAATATGACCAATGTATGATCCTGTAACTACTTGGTATCGGATCGATACCTAAATGTGTGGTATCATCCAAAACTAATGTCAAGTATCCAAACAAGAGAAGAATAAGTGATTATTACATTTGAACAGAAGTGTAGAGAGAACATGTTGAAAGAGAAAATAAGCAGATGTTAACAGTAAATGAACAAGTCGATTAATAATCCATTTTTATTACAGTTTGTCCCTCGTAATGTTGACAAAATAATAGGTGTATAAATGAGACAATATGTTACTGCATACGTCAGCAGACTAATTAGGAGTCTTTGTTTGTTTACTTACTACTAAAAGACAAGTTGTCTAGTATGTTCACTATTTTATTTAAGGATTAAATGACAATAATAAACTTATGTTTCATGTACACTAGCATTTTTCATTAAAATAAAGACAATAATGCCATTTTCTGTGGTCCCCTTTATTTAAAAAGTACCGAAAAGTGTCGAAATACAATTTGATACAGTTACCAAAGTATTGGTGGACAAATTAGCAGCCTTTGTTTGTTTACTTACTACTAAAAGACAAGTTGTCTAGAATGTTCACTATTTTATTTAAGGACTAAATTACAATAAAAAATATATGTTTCATGAACAGTAAGGTTTTTAGTTAAAATAAAGACAATAATGCCATTTTTTGTGGTCCCCTTTATTTAGAAAAGTACCGAAAAGTGTCAAAATACAATTTGATATCGTTACCAAAATATTGGTAGAAAAATTAGGAGTCTTAGTTTGTTTACTTACTACTAAAAGACAAGTTGTCTAGTATGTTCACTATTTTATTTAAGGACTAAATTACAATAATAAACATATGTTTCATGTACACTAACATTTTTTGTTAAATTAAAGACAATAATGCCATTTTTTGTGGTCCCCTTTATTTAGAAAAGTACCGAAAAGTGTCGAAATACAATTTTATACCGTTACCAAAATATTGGTAGAAAAATTAGGAGTCTTAGTTTGTTTACTTACTACTAAAAGACAAGTTGTCTAGTATGTTCACTATTTTATTTAAGGACTAAATTACAATAATAAACATATGCTTCATGTACACTAACAGTTTTCATTAAAATAGAGACAATAATGCCATTTTTTGTGGTCCCCTTTATTTAAAAAGTACCGAAAAGTGTCGAAATACAATTTGATACCGTTACCAAAGTATTGGTGGACAAATTAGTAGCCTTTGTTTGTTTACAAAACTACTAAAAGACAAGTTGTCTAGTATGTTCACTATTTTATTTAAGGGCTAAATTACAATAATAAACATATGTTTCATGTACAGTAAGATTTTTTTGTTAAAATAATGACAATAATGCTTTTTTTGGTGGTCCCTTTTATTTAGAAAAGTACCGAAAAGTATCAAAATACAATTTGATACAGTTACCAAAATATTGGTAGACAAATTAGGAGTCTTTGTTTGTTTACTTACTACTAAAAGACAAGTTGTCTAGTATGTTCACTATTTTATTTAAGGACGAAATTACAATAATAAACATATGTTTCATGTACACTAAGATTTTTCGTTAAAATAAAAACAATAATGCCATTTTTTTTTGGTCCCCTTTATTTAGAAAAGTACCGAAAAGTGTCGAAATGCATTTTGGTACCGGTACCGGTACTATGGGGACAACCCATACCGATCCAGGAGGCGACACATGGCCTGCCACTGGAAACTAACGTTCACTTCTAGGGAGTAAAATATGTGAGGTGAATAAAGTATCTATATATCTTATCCAATATGTGGCAGAATGAAAGAAAGGGGAAAAGTGTAGTGAAAGAAATATGGAGAAGAAATGAAAGGGTGACACTGCATGACAGACTCACTACCGGCCAAGCAAGGCTTGTCCTTTAATACCCAGAATCCTTCATGTGGCTTCTCAAGCGAGGCACCCGGCCAAGCTGACCGCATCACGGCCATGCATGCGCTTGTTAAACTGCCTTGCTCACACTCTGCTTGCGTGTTGCCGGGTGTGTGTGTGTGTGTGCGTGTGTGTGTGTGTGTGTGTGTGTGTGTGTGAGAGCAACATCTGTCATGCAGAGCTCATTGAAGCTCGCACGTCTTAATTTGTCAACACGGTGGTGATGGACAGGAGAGACAAACACATCCAGTGGAAAACATGATGAATGGTGATGGTTTTGTCGGGAATTAAAGCCCATGAATGTTGATTTATCAATCAATCAACCAATCAATCAAACTTGGTTTATAAAGCACTTTCCATACGTAAAAGAAATGCCACGCAAAGTGCTTTAAAAAGCTAAAAACCATACCCCCATGCAGGGCCGGCCCGTGGCATAGGCCGTATAGGCAAATGCTAAGGGCGCCGTCCATCAGGGGGCGCCACGCCAGTGCCACAAATGTTGGAGGGAAAAAAAAATAAAAAAATAAAAAAAGTTGGTACTATTATTTCTAAATACATAAAATAATCCCACGTTAATTAAAATGCAAAGTATTTAATAGAAATATTATTTGTTACAACATTACGCCCCCCCCTCCCCCGGCACGGTGCGCCCCCTCCCTTCCCGTATCATGACTCTTTTTGGACGTCACCACATCAAAAAAATCAACACAAGATGTCAAAACGGCCAAAACTGTCAGGTGCCCAGGGAAGAAAAAAGAGAAAAGAAGAGGAGAAACGGGAAAAAGACAGAGGTAGCAGGTAGGTAACGTTAGCCTACATGAAATTATTTGTCTGTTACAGAATGTGATAGTAACCTGGCTTTTTAGCATTAAGCTAATGTTACATGATTCGGCAATTGCTAATCAATAAAGAGCTAGTTCTGTTTTAACGTCGGGTTAATATTGTGGAGGGGGCTAAATTGTTATGGAAAATAATAATGTAACGTTAGGTAATTACAGTACTCCCTGGTGTACAGTCATTTGTAAGTCATTCTAGTTAATGCAATATTAAAAAGCACAAATAGAGAACTCTGTAGGATCCCCTTTAGTTGTTAAAGTCATACTGGTTTGATATCTTGTTTTGTGCAGTGCCTTATTTATATTGTATTTTTAATTTATTTTATGCAACTTGTTGACACGTTTTATTTTGTGTTTATGTATGTAAAAAATATTGTATTTCATATATTCATTTTTTATTTTTTGTATTCATTTATTTATCCATATTTTTTTTTATCTTGTAAACTATTCTGATTGTTAATTTGCTTTCTTTAAGTAAAAAAAAAAGGTCAAAGACAAAGCTATTCGGTTTCTTGTGAGTATATACACTTCACTGCCGATGTGGGGGGGCGCCACCTAAAATCTTGCCTAAGGCGCCAGATTGGTTAGGGCATGACAGATAATACCGTATCATCTATATCTCTTTCAGACTTATCAGGTCAGTTGTGCAGTCTTCCAACATTTTTCCCTCACACTTTTATGCAAAACCAACTTTTCGAATCTGCTTATATGAATGCAGGATCCGCACCAGTCCCGGAAATTTGAAATCAAACCGTGGCGGCATTGCGGAGATATCTATAAAACAATCCGGCGACCGGATGCTATGCTAATACCAGTATACCGGACAACCCTACAATGTTATTATTAATAAAAAACATTTTTGTTAAAATTAGATATCGGTTGTTGTTTATTAGTGCTTCTTTTTAATTTATTTACTTGGTTTGTACTTTATTTGCACACAAAAAGAGATAGAAAAAAAGAACAATAAACAATGCAAAGCGAACAGGACAGGTTAAGAAGACCCTAAGGCGGGGGTGTCCAAACTCTTACATTTGCCCCGAGAGATTAATAATTAAATTTATTCTGCGTATCTAGAGATTTTATTGCCACAACTTTCCTGCTATCTTGTGGACAATGCGGGTAATTCAGGACAATAACCAAGAATTGTGCCATGAATATACCAGCTCAGCATTTACTTATAAGACCTGGTACAGACAACCTTCCCTAGTCATTGTGCAAAAACAAGCAAAGAACACAAAGAGTCAACACACATGGTCGGGCATAAAACAACCTGCTCACTGAAATTTGTGGGTTTTATTCCAAAAAAAAATGTCCACGCACAATAAACAATTTAAAATGACACCCATTTAAGTCCATTGCAATGCATGATGGGAACAAATCAAAACACTCTCCCTACATTTATCCATGTTTGCCACGTTTTAGCTGCATGACATATTTGATTGATTCAAAAACGAGCCGTTTGGAATTTGCGCCTTTTGTGACGTCAGCGGATTATCCAAATATGGTGGAGATTTACCCGAACATCTTTGCGCGAGTCCGCCATCTTTAACGTATGTACGAGCGTCTGCAAAAGGGGTTCTTAACCTTTTATTAAAGCCCATGAATGTTGATTTATCAATCAATCAACCAATCAATCAAACTTGATTTATAAAGCACTTTCCATACACAAAAGAAATGCCACGCAAAGTGCTTTACAAAGTTAAAAACCATATCCCCATGACCCATACCCCCATGACCCATACCCCCATGACCCATACCTCCATGACCCATACTCCCATGACCCATACCCCCATGACCCATACCCCCATGACCCAAATCCCCATGACCCATACCCCCATTACTCATACCCCCATGACCCATGCCCCCATGACCCATACCCCCATGACCCATGCCCCCATGACCCATACCCCCATGACCCATACCTCCATGACCCATACCCCCATGACCCATACCCCCCATGACCCATAACCCCATGACCCATACCTCCATGACCCATACCCCCATGACCCATACCCCCCATGACCCATAACCCCATGACCCATACCTCCATGACCCATACTCCCATGACCCATACCCCCATGACCCATACCCCCATGACCCATACTCCCATGACCCATACCTCCATGACCCATACTCCCATGACCCATACCTCCATGACCCATACTCCCATGACCCATACCTCCATGACCCATACCCCCCATGACCCATACCCCCATGACCCATGCCTCCATGACCCATACTCCCATGACCCATACCTCCATGACCCATACCCCCATGACCCATACCCCCATGACCCATACTCCCATGACTCATACCTCCATGACCCATACCCCCATGACCCATACCTCCATGACCCATACCTCCATGACCCATACTCCCATGACCCATACCCCCATGACCCATACTCCCATGACCCATACCCCCATGACCCATACCCACATGACCCATACTCCCATGACCCATACCTCCATGACCCATACCCCCATGACCCATACCTCCATGACCCATACTCCCATGACCCATACCCCCATGACCCATACCCCCATGACCCATACCCCCATGACCCATACCCCCATGACCCATACTCCCATGAACCATAACCCCATGACCCATACCTCCATGACCCATTCTCCCATGACCCATACCCCCATGACCCATACCCCCATGACCCACGCCCCCATGACCCATACCCCCATGACCCATACCTCCATGACCCATACTCCCATGACCCATACCTCCATGACCCATACCCCCCATGACCCATACCCCCATGACCCATACCCCCCATGACCCATACCCCCATGACCCATATCCCCTGTTATCACACACATGTGCACATAGGCGCCAATCTACATTTCCGCCAGTGGGTGCTCAGACGGGCGGTAAATCTCAATCAATCAATCAATCAATCAATCAATCAATCAATGTTTCCTTATTTA
The DNA here is from genome assembly GCF_033978785.1 of Entelurus aequoreus. Classification (NCBI taxonomy): domain Eukaryota; kingdom Metazoa; phylum Chordata; class Actinopteri; order Syngnathiformes; family Syngnathidae; genus Entelurus; species Entelurus aequoreus. The sequence continues at coordinate 10,744,589 of NC_084743.1, forward strand.
GCCCTAAATCACGAGTGTCTCAAAGGGCTGCACAAGCCACAACGACATCCTGGGCTCAGATCCCAAATCAGGGCAAGGAAAAACTCAACCCAATGGGATGACAATGAGGAACCTTGGAGGGGACCGCAGACGTGGGGATTTGATTAATTGATGATGTCTCAGGTGTGATTCACTACCATAGGGCCCCACAGCACACTGGATTCCAGTTAATAGAAATACCACAACACTGGATATTGTTCAGATAAGTTACAGTTAATTTAAGACACTGGAGGTGACTATGACGTGCGCATGCGTGCTAGGTCGCGTTTCACCGGCGGATGGAAGGGGGAGGGGGGGGGGGGGGGTCTTAAACGAGCATTGTGTGTGTGTGGACGAGGATAAGGTTAGGTGGGATTGACCCTGGATAACCTTAACTGGCTTAGTGTCGAAGGGGCCTGACAAGGGGCGGTTTTTGCTTGGCGGTGAGAAAGAATTTGCCATCAATCCCACGTGGGTGCTCGGCATCGTCTGTGGGTGCTCGGGCTCCGAAGCACCCACGAGTTCGGCGCCTATTGCGTATGCACGGACAAAGATACCAAACACAAACACACACACAAACACACTCACACACATATGCAACTATATGGACCAATGATTGCATGGCTGAGTACAGAGGAGCCAGGTGAGTAAACACTATCACATCCGCACCAGGAGGTCATCAGACCATGGCCACCAGGGCGCTGACACAAAGGCGCCCCCACAAGCACGGCCCATCACCCCTGAGGCAGATGGCTCGTCTGAGGAACGTGAGAAAATAAAAGTAATACAACATGTAAAATAGTAAGAACCGTGAGTGGAGATAAACAATATAATACAAGTAAGACATATGAAGATTAATAAAAAACTTTTTTTTTAAAAATAAATAAATAAAATAAAAAGTTCACCAAAGAACCTACGTCACCTGTCATGTAGACCAGTGGTCCCCAACCACCGATTGGTACCGGGCCGCACAAAAAAAAAAAAAATTCTGGATATTAAAATCCAGAAATGTTTTTAATGTTTTTTTTAATTTCTATTTTATCTATGTTTCTATGTTTTATCTAGTGTTTATCTAGTGTTTTTCATGTTTTTATTTCTATTTTGATTTTCTATTATATATTATAACTTTCTATTTTTATTTTTTGTACCTTTTTTATTTATTTATTTATTTGTATACACTTTGTAGCACTTTGAGATTTTAACATAACATTTTAACATTTTAAGTGTTTTCCTATCATGTTTTAGTACGATATTTTAATGTTTTCCTGATCATGTTTTAGTGTTATATTTGAGTGATTTCCTATCGTGTTTTAGTATTATATTTAAAAGGCTTCCTATCATGTTTAAGTATTCTATTTGAGTGTTTTCTTATCATGTTTTAGTATTCTATTTGAGTGTTTTCCTGATCATGTTTTAGTATTATATTTAAAAGGCTTCCTATCATATTTTAGTATTATATTTGAGTGTTTTCCTGATCATGTTTTAGTATTATATTTGAGTGTTTTCTTGATCATGTTTTAGTATTATATTTGAGTGTTTTCCTGAACATGTTTTAGTATTATATTTAAAATGCTTCCTATCATGTTTTAGTATTATATTTGAGTGTTTTCCTGATCATGTTTTAGTATTATATTTGAGTGTTTTCCTGATCATGTTTTAGTATTATATTTAAAAGGCTTCCTATCATGTTTTAGTATTATATTTGAGTGTTTTCTTGATCATGTTTTAATATTATATTTGAGTGTTTTCCTGATCATGTTTTAGTATTATATTTAAAAGGCTTCCTATCATGTTTTAGTATTATATTTGAGTGTTTTCCTGATCATGTTTTAGTATTATATTTGAGTGTTTTCCTATCATGTTTTAGTATTATATTTAAAAGGCTTCCTATCATGTTTTAGTATTATATTTGAGTGTTTTCCTGATCATGTTTTAGTATTATATTTAAGAGGCTTCCTATCATGTTTTAGTATTATATTTGAGTGTTTTCCTGATCATGTTTTAGTATTATATTTGAGTGTTTTCTTGATCATGTTTTAATATTATATTTGAGTGTTTTCCTGATCATGTTTTAGTATTATATTTAAAAGGCTTCCTATCATGTTTTAGTATTATATTAGAGTGTTTTCCTGATCATGTATTAGTATTATATTTGAGTGTTTTCCTATCATGTTTTAGTATTATATTTAAAAGGCTTCCTATCATGTTTTAGTATTATATTTGAGTGTTTTCCTGATCATGTTTTAGTATTATATTTAAAAGGCTTCCTATCATGTTTTAGTATTATATTTGAGTGTTTTCCTGATCATGTTTTAGTATTATATTTGAGTGTTTTCCTGATCATGTTTTAGTATTATATTTAAAAGGCTTCCTATCATGTTTTAGTATTATATTTGAGTGTTCTCCTGATCATGTTTTAGTATTATATTTAAAAGGCTTCCTATCATGTTTTAGTATTATATTTGAGTGTTTTCCTGATCATGTTTTAGTATTATATTTGAGTGTTTTCCTGATCATGTTTTAGTATTATATTTAAAAGGCTTCCTATCATGTTTTAGTATTATATTTGAGTGTTTTCCTGATCATGTTTTAGTATTATATTTGAGTGTTTTCCTATCATGTTTTAGTATTATATTTAAAAGGCTTTCTATCATGTTTTAGTATTATATTTGAGTGTTTTCCTGATCATGTTTTAGTATTATATTTAAAAGGCTTCCTATCATGTTTTAGTATTATATTTGAGTGTTTTCCTGATCATGTTTTAGTATTACATTTGAGTGTATTCCTGATCATGTTTTAGTATTGTATTTGAGTGTATTCCTGATCATGTTTTAGTATTATATTTGAGTGTATTCCTGATCATGTTTTAGTAATATATTTGAGTGTATTCCTGATCATGTTTTAGTATTATATTTGAGTGTTTTCCTGATCATGTTTTAGTATTATATATAAAAGGCTTCCTATCATGTTTTAGTATCATATTTGATTGTTTTCCTGATCATGTTTTAGTATTATATTTGAGTGTTTTCCTGATCATGTTTTAGTATTATATTTAAAAGGCTTCCTATCATGTTTTAGTATCATATTTGAGTGTTTTCCTGATCATGATTTAGTATTATATTTGAGTGTTTTCTTGATCATGTTTTAATATTATATTTGAGTGTTTTCCTGATCATGTTTTAGTATTATATTTAAAAGGCTTCCTATCATGTTTTAGTATTATATTTGAGTGTTTTCCTAATCATGTTTTAGTATTATATTTCAGTGTTTTCCTATCATGTTTTAGTATTATATTTAAAAGGCTTCCTATCATGTTTTAGTATTATATTTGAGTGTTTTTTTGATCATGTTTTAATATTATATTTGAGTGTTTTCCTGATCATGTTTTAGTATTATATTTAAAAGGCTTCCTATCATGTCTTAGTATTATATTTGAGTGTTTTCCTATCATGTTTTAGTATTATATTTAAAAGGCTTCCTATCATGTTTTAGTATTATATTTGAGTGTTTTCCTGATCATGTTTTAGTATTATATTTAAAAAGCTTCCTATCATGTTTTAGTATTATATTTGAGTGTTTTCCTGATCATGTTTTAGTATTATATTTGAGTGTTTTCCTGATCATGTTTTAGTATTATATTTAAAAGGCTTCCTATCATGTTTTAGTATTATATTTGAGTGTTTTCCTGATCATGTTTTAGTATTATATTTGAGTGTTTTCCTATCATGTTTTAGTATTATATTTAAAAGGCTTCCTATCATGTTTTAGTATTATATTTGAGTGTTTTCCTGATCATGTTTTAGTATTATATTTAAAAGGCTTCCTATCATGTTTTAGTATTATATTTGAGTGTTTTCCTGATCATGTTTTAGTATTATATTTGAGTGTATTCCTGATCATGTTTTAGTATTATATTTGAGTGTATTCCTGATCATGTTTTAGTATTATATTTGAGTGTATTCCTGATCATGTTTTAGTATTATATTTGAGTGTATTCCTGATCATGTTTTAGTATTATATTTGAGTGTTTTCCTGATCATGTTTTAGTATTATATTTGAGTGTATTCCTGATCATGTTTTAGTATTATATTTGAGTGTATTCCTGATCATGTTTTAGTATTATATTTGAGTGTTTTCCTGATCATGTTTTAGTATTATATTTGTGTGTATTCCTGATCATGTTTTAGTATTATATTTGAGTGTATTCCTGATCATGTTTTAGTAATATATTTGAGTGTTTTTCTGATCATGTTCTGGGGGAGTAAGAATGCCAAATAACGAAGCAGAAGACATAAAACGGCAGGTTTTAAGCTTCATGTGGGTCGAGGAAGAGGACCTTGCTAGTCCTGACAGAATTGCTATAGTGACATCCAGTGGACACATTTAGAACTGCAGTTTATTTCGTTAACAAAAAAACAAAAAAACAGCTCATTTTAATACTTGGCAAACTCATCACGTAGGTTTGACACCTCAGCTCTACATCTTGTTGTCTTACCTCTTTGACCGCATATTTGTTGTGTGCTATTAAAACGAGTGGCGTTCAGGTGTCGTGGTTTTATTCACATATTCCAGAATGTGGCATCATTAACTCATCATCAGATTGTATTTTGTTTAAAAACATACCTTCTTTTTTATTTTTTATTTTTCACAGGAACACTTTTTTTTGTTGTTGTTGCTGTCCTCTAGTGTTCAAAACTCAGAATGTATATTTTAATTTACAAATAATAATGCGGGAAGTATGCAAATAAAATGACAGGCAAATTGGTTCCACTGCTCCAAAGTTAAAGTACAAGTTAAAGTAGCAATGATTGTCACACACACACACACACTAGGTGTGGCGAAATTATTCTCTGCATTTGACCCATCACCCTTGATCACCCCCTGGGAGGTGAGGGGGAGCAGCGGGCAGCAGCGGTGGCCGCGCCCGGGAATAATTTTTGGTGATTTAACCCCCAAGTCCTTCTTTAGCTGCCATCTTGTTTTATCATATATTGCTGCCTTTGCACCTGTCAATGTTTACCTTTGTATGCACATTGAATCAACAACAAATCCTGACTTTGGAGCAATGTTCACAGACTCTAGTATTTGGCTCTCTTTGCCAAATACTAGAGTCTGTATTTTTTTAAAAACCAATAGAATATATGTATAAAAAAGATACATTTAGGCCTCCACTCAGGCTTGATCCCGGGGACCCCAAAGGGTTTTGGTCAAAAAAATATAAAAAAATGTGTCATTATTCTGTATTATTATTTTGTATTATTATTCAAGGTTTAAATCTCTACATCAACATGAGGTCTATCTGTCAATATAACGCTTTTAAATATTTAAGTTGTATGCTCTTGTTGTCAAAGAAAACCCAGTTTTTTTATGGAAAAAATACAAAATATGCAATATTTTCAGACAATAAAATTTTCAAGTGGAATATTACAGATTATATAATAATTGGAGCCTTAAAAAGGTCAATAACACCATTGATACTGGTTTCCTCCTCCAACCTCCGAGGACAAAGCTACGAACAATGGGAGACCGGGCTTTCTGCTCCGCCGCTCCCAGTCTGTGGAACGCTCTCCCTGACCACCTGAGGGCACCACAGACTGTGGATGCTTTTAAAAAAGGCTTAAAAACCCTTCTTTTTAAAAAAGCCTTTTTTAGATATATGCATACTAGTTCTAGCTATTTGGCTGTTCTAGTTTTTATTTTTTTTAAATTTTTATTATCTTTTTATTTAACATTTTTTAATACACTGTAGCACTTTGAGGTTGTTTACTCAATGTAAAGTGCTTTTTGCAAATAAAATCTATTATTATTTATTATTGGGATCTGAGCCGAGGACGTCGTTGTAGCTTGTGCAGCCCTTTGAGACACTTGTGATTAGGGGCTATATAAATACACTTTGATTGATTGATTGATTGATTGATTGATTGATTGATTGATTGATTGATTGATTTTAATTCATTATTATTTTTTGAGCAAAGACACTTAAAAACAAATCACACTAAAATTATTGGGGATCCAAATAATTAAAGTGTTAAAAAATTAATTATATATATATTTTTTTTACTGTTTACTTTTAACACAATAATCTCGAGATCAACTACAGATCTATCCGTCAATTATACGTTTTATTGTTGTTTATGTTTTTCCTTTGTTCGTTTTAGGCCCTTCTTTATAAAAAAAAACAACTCAGTTTTTTATATGGCAAACACAAAATATGCAACATTTTTCCCCCAAAATATCTCAGATGTGACGTAAATGGAGCCTTGAACAGGTCAATAATTCATAATGACATTGATTTTGAGTCATTATTATTTTTTAAAGAAAGAAACAGCCTACATGGCAGCTTTGTGTTATTAGAGTAAATAATGCAACATTTTCTTGTTACATTTCACCTGTTTGCTCTTATCATGTTTTTAATTTTTTTCATTAGTATTTTTAGAATGTGCCGTGGGGCCGTTAAAAAATGACCTGCGGGCCACACTTTGGACACCCCTGGTCTAGAGCTACCAAACTATTAAAATCAGTGTATGACATTTGAATTGCGGCAATAAATTTGTGTGAAAATCCTAAATATGACATTATTTGTAGAATAAATGGATGTTCAACACAGTCAAATGATTGATACAAGTCTACAAACAACATGAGACTTTCGCTGTTGTTGATATCTTTATAGTCCACTATTTCTAATACCCGCCTGATGTTGTGTAGACTTACGACGTCCTTTTCGGAAACCTGACTGTTTTTCCTCAGTAACGCTTGAAATCCCTTTTTTTTATTTGGAAAGCAATAGCGCCTGAAATAATTGCAATCTAAAATTACAATTAATTGTAATAAATTGTATTTGCATGGAGTATCCATCCATCCATCCATCTTCAACCGCTTATCCGGAATCGGGTCGCGGGGACAACAGCTCCAGCAAAGACCCCCAGACTTCCCTCTCCAGAGCAACATTTGCGACTTCCTCCTGGGGAATCCCGAAGCGTTCCCAGGCCAGAGAGGAGATGTAATCCCCCCATCTGGTCCTTGGCCTGCCGGGGGGCCTCCTCCCAGTGGGACGTGCAACGAGGACCTCCCTAGGGAGACGCTCGTGAGGCATCCGCACGAGATGCCCGAACCACCTAAGCTGGCTCCTTTCCAAGCGAAGGAGCAGCGGCTCTACTCCGAGTCTCTCTCGGGTGACTGCACTTCTCACCCTATCTCTAAGGGAGATGCCAGCCACCCTTCTGAGGAAACTCATTTCGGCCGCTTGTATCCGCGATCTTATTCTTTCGGTCATTACCCACACTTCATGACCATAGGTGAGAGTAGGAATGTAGATAGCTCGGTAGACCGAGAGCTTTGCCTTCTGGCTCAGCTCCCGTTTCGTCACAACAGTGCGGCAGAGAGACTGCAATACTGCCCCAGCTGCTCCGATTCTCCGGCTGATTTCCTTCTCCATCTTTCCCTCACTCGTGAACAAGACCCCGAGATACTTAAACTCCTCCACCTGGGACAGAGTCCTGTCCCCTACCCGGACTGTACAAACCATCGGTTTCCTGCTGAGAACCATGGCCTCAGATTTGGAGATGCTGATCCTCATTCCAGCCGCTGAACACTCGGCTGCGAACCGATCCAGTGAGAGCTGAAGGTCACGAACCGAAGGTGCCATCAGGACCACATCATCTGCAAACAGCAGTGATGCAACCTTTAGCCCCCCGAGACGTATACCCTCTCCGCCATGGCCACGACTCCGCCTAGAAATCCTGTCCATGAAAATCACAAACAGGATAGGTGACAGAGCGCAGCCCTGGCGGAGACCAACCCCCACTGGAAACGGATCCGACTTACATCCAAGCACCCGGACACAACTCTCGCTTTGGTTGTACAGAGATTGGATGGCCCTCAACAGGGTTCCCCTCACTCCGTACTCCCTCAGCACCTCCCACAAGATCTCCCGAGGGACGCGGTCATATGCCTTCTCCAAATCCACAAAACACATGTAGACTGGATAGGCATACTCCCAGGCCCTCTCCAGGATTCCCGCAAGCGTAAAGAGTTGGTCAGTTGTTCCACGACCAGGACGGAATCCACATTGCTCCTCTTGAATCTGAGGTTCGACTATCGGCCGGACCCTCCTTTCCAGTACCTTGGCGTAAACTTTCCCAGGGAGGCTGAGTAGTGTGATACCCCTGTAATTAGCACACACCCTCTGGTCCCCCTTTTTGAAAAGGGGAACCACCACCCCAGTCTGCCACTCCCTCGGCACTGTCCCAGACTTCCACGCAATGTTGAAAAGGCGTATCAACCAAGACAGCCCATCAACACCCAGAGCCTTCAGCATTTCTGGACGGATCTCGTCAACCCCCGGAGCTTTGCCACTGTGGAGTTGTCTAACTACCTCAGTGACTTCACTCCGAGAGATCGACGTCGATCCCCCATCATCCTCGGGCCCTGCTCCTATCAGGGAGGGTGTGTCTGATGTATTTGGGTTCAGGAGTTCCTCAAAGTGCTCTTTCCAACGCCCCACGACTTCCTCACTTGAAGTCAGCAAAGTCCCATCCCCGCCGTACACAGCTTGGATGGTTCCCTGCTTCCCCCTCCTGAGGTGCCGTATGGTCTTCCAGAACAGCTTTGGTGCCGCCCGATAGTCCTTCTCCATGGATTCCCCGAACTGCTCCCACACCCTCTGCTTAGCCTCGTCCACAGCCACGGCCGCTGCCCTTCGGGCCCGTCGGTACCTTGCAACTGCCTCCGGAGTCCCCCGGGATAACATACCCCGGTAGGACTCCTTCTTCAGTCGGACGGCTTCCCTGACCACCACTGTCCACCAGGGTGTTCGAGGGTTACCGCCCCTTGAGGCACCTAAGACCTTCTGGCCACAGCTCGCATCTGCAGCTTTAGCAATAGAGGCTTTGAACATTGCCCATTCCTGTTCAATGTCCCCAACCTCCACAGGGATGGCAGAGAAGTCCCGCCGGAGGTGGGAGTTGAAGTCCTTCCGGACAGAGGACTCCTCCAAACGTTCCCAGTTCACCCGCACTACACGCTTGGGTTTGCCAGGTCTGTCCAGAGGTTTCCCCCGCCATCTAACCCAACTCACCACCAGATGGTGATCAGTTGACAGTTCAGCCCCTCTCTTCACCCGAGTGTCCAAAACATACGGCCTCAGATCAGCTGATACGATTACAAAATCGATCATTGATCTTTGGCCTAGGGTGCTCTGGTACCAGGTACACCTATGAGCATCCTTATGCTTGAACATGGTGTTTGTTATCGCAAGTCCGTGACTAGCACAGAAGTCCAATAACAATCCACCACTCAGGTTCAGATCAGGGAGACCGTTTCTCCCAATCACGCCAGTCCAAGTATCACTGTCATTGCCCACGTGCGCGTTGAAGTCCCCCAGCAAGACTATGGAATCCCCTGCCGGCGCCCCATACAGGACCCCATGCAAGGTATCCAAGAAGGCTGAATACTCTGAACTCCTGTTTGGTGCATATGCACAAACAACAGTCAGAGTTTTCCCCCCTCCAACCCTAAGGCGAAGGGAGGCGACCCTCTTGTCCACTGGGGTGAACTCCAACGTACAGGCACTCAGCCGGGGACTCGTGAGTATCCCCACACCCGCCTGTGCCCTCACACCCTGAGCAACTCCAGAAGTGAACAAGGTCCATCCCTTGTCCAGGAGTGTGGTTTCAGAGCCCTTGCTATGCGTAGAGGTAAGCCCCACCAGATCCAACCGGTAGCGCTCCACCTCTCGCACCAGCTCAGGCTCCTTCCCCACCAGCGTAGAGACGTTCCACGTCCCGAAAGTCAGCCTCTGCTGCCCCGAATTGGTCCGTCCGGAGCCTCCACTTTCACCGCCATCCACTTGGCAGTGCACCCGACCCCACTGGTTCCGACCGCGGGTGGTGGGCCCACATGGCAGAGAAGATGGTGTGTCCACGTAGCTTCTTCGGGCTGTGCCCGGCCGGGCTCCGTGGCAAGCCCGGCCACCAGGCGCTCGCTGACGAGCCCTACCTCCGGGCCTAGCTCCGGGGGAGGGCCCCGGGCTTCCTCCGGGCCGGGTAACGCATCCTCTTTTAGTATAGTTCATGGGGGGTATCGTAACCCTGATGGGGGGGGGGGGCATTCGGGTGCTACACCTTGCCCAAGGGTGACCCGGAACTATGTAAGGCAGGGGCGTTCAACTCCCTGAGGCTTAATACAAGCCCACATACCTTATGGGCTTATAACTTTACTCCTTGCATGGAGTAAAGTTATTGTTTTTTTTAATTATTGAGAATGCTCTTATTTTTGCTGGTTTTATGGGATTAAAGTAATTAGACTTTGCCTTTGTTTCAGAGTGCATCATTGATGTCAGACAATATCATTTCCGACTATTTATATTTGATGTTGTTATCCAATGATAATAGTGGTAAATAGCATTATTTGTTTATATCGTTTTTTACTACAGTGTGCATTTTTCATTTTCATTTATTTATTTATTTCAGGCAATGACATAAAAAGTACAAAGTTGACAACACATAATAAAATAAATTAATATAGTGCAAAAGGTAATGTACAGTATGTAATGCATGATTGTGCCCGAAACGGCACATTTTAAAAATACGAATGAAAAAAATTAAAAACACGATAAGTGGTATAAAAGAGCAAACAGGTGAAATGTAACAAGAAAATGTCGCAATGTTTACTCTAATAACACAAAGCTGCCAGGCAGGCTGTTTCTTTCTTTAAAAAATAATAATGAATCAAAATCAATGTCGTTATGAATTATTGACCTAATCAAGGCTCCATTTACGTCACATCTGAGATATATTTGGGGGAAAATGTTGCATATTTTGTGTTTGCCATATAAAAAACTGAGCTGTTTTTTTTTTTATAAAGAAGGGCCTAAAACGAACAAAGGAAAAACATAAACAACAATAAAACGTATAATTGACGGATAGATCTGAAGTTGATCTCGAGATTATTGTGTTAAAAGTAAACAGTAAAAAAAAATATATATAATTTATTTTTTAACACTATAATTATTTGGATCCCCAATCATTTTAGTGTGATTTGTTTTTAAGTGTCTTTGCTCAAAAAATAATAATGAATTAAAATCAATGGTGTTATTGACCTATTTAAGGCTCCAATTATTATATAATCTCAAATGTTCCACTTCAAAATTTTATTGTGTGAAAATATTGCATATTTTGTATTTTTTCCATAAAAAAACAGGGTTTTCTTTGACAACAAGAGCATACAACTTTAATCTTTAACAGCGTTATATTGACAGATAGACCTAATCTAGAGATTTAAAACTTGAATAATAATTTAAAAAAAAATAATACTGAATAATGACACATTTTTAATATTTTTTTGACCAAAACTAGAGATGTCCGATAATTTCGGCCGATATATGCGTTAAAATTTAATATCGGAAATTATCGGTATCGGTCTTTTTATTATCGGTATGTTTTTTTTTTTTTTGTTTTTTTTTTAAATCAAATCCACATAAAAAACACAAGATACACTTACAATTAGTGCACCAACCCAAAACACCTCCCTCCCCCATTCACACTCATTCACACAAAAGGGTTGTTTCTTTTTGTTATTAATATTCTGGTAGGTTCCTACATTATATATCAATATATATCAATACAGTCTGCAAGGGATACAGTCCGTAAGCACACATGATTGTGCGTGCTGCTGCTCCACTAATAGTACTATCCTTTAACAGTTAATTTGACTCATTTTCATTCATTACTAGTTTCTATGTAACTGTTTTTATATTGTTGTACTTTCTTTTTTATTCAAGAAAATGTTTTTAATTTATTTATCTTATTTTACTAATTTTTTAAAAAAGTGCCTTATGTTCACCATACTTCGTTGTCCAAATTAGGCATAATAATGTGTTAATTCCAAGACTGCATATATCGGTTGATATCGGTATCGGTTGATATCGGTATCGGTAATTAAAGAGTTGGACAATATCGGATATCGGCAAAAAGCCATTATCGGACATCCCTAACCAAAACCCTTTGGGGTCCCCGGGATCAAGCCTGAGTGGAGGCCTAAATGTATATTTTTTATCTATATATTGTATTGGTTTTTAAAATAAAAAAATATCAAAATGGCCCCCGCTTGCTTTGATTTTTCAGAATGCAGCCCTCAGGGGAAAAAGTTTGGACACCCCTGGTGTAAGGATTATAATACAAATGTTGTATCATAGTGGCATTACCACAATAATTATTACTCTCTAACAATAATTTGTATCAATAATGTGTGTCAGTACTGAATTATTATAGTCACTATTCCTCATTTTCTATTTTGCTTTTAATTTTGGCACTTGTTGCTATTTGTATCCTTTTGTTGTTGTTATTTTTAATTAGTTTCTTCGTCCTCTGTTTCCTTTTCTTATAAAATGTTGATGTTCAAATCATTAGACTGTTGTTTATAGATCACAACACACCGTTTACCCCCCCAAAAAACACACAGTTGGATATTTGCTGTCATCTGGTGGTCAAAATTTAGAATGCAACATTTCAGTGACTTTTCAAGCCTGGAAGTCTCTGTGACCAAATAAAGAAGTAGTAATATTATGACATGATATTATACTATCCATCCATCCATCCATTCATTTTATACCGCTTGTCCTTTTCGGGCTAATTGTTCACCTTTATAATCACATGAGTTATAAATACCCTTCATATATCAATCAAGTTGTATTTGTACAACCCTTACCATGAATTGATTAACGCGGACCCCGACTTAAACAAGTTGAAAACCTTATTGGGGTGTTACCATTTAGTGGTCAATTGTACGGAATATGTACTGTCCTGATAAAAGTTTCAATCAATCAAAAAACCCTTAATCACGAATGTCTCAAAGGACTTCACTAGCCCACAGCTACACCCCCTGATCCAAGTCCAAGGGCAAGTCCAAGGGTTTGCCAAGTGGGTACAGTTGTTGAACTGTAATTGTGTATTGTTAAATTACTTAGTTGTTGATTTAACAGATAAGGTGGGAGTCCAGTCTGTGGGGAAACCAGCAGGTAATCACGGGGGCAGTGGCTCTTCTTCCAACCTCAACCAGTCAGTCATGCAGTTGTACTTGGGGGAGCACTCCAACCAGTGTTCCATCTCGGGTCTCAAACCGACTCAGCTAACACGTCTTCCAGACTGGTACCTCTCCAGAAATCAACCGTGGCCACCCGGTATCCTCTCCAGGCAGGTAAGGTGTTGACAGAGCAGAACAGCAGCAGGTCAACTGCTATACAAAGGGGTCTATCAAAAGCAGACCTGGGCAAATTTAGGTCCGGGAGGCCGCATTTGCTAGTTGAACTTTACAGATCACAAAAAAGGTCAATTCGGATCGCTGAAGTTGTTAGCATAAATGAATGGGATTTAACAAAGAGAAAATTAGCATCACGGCTAACGGAGAAATATTTACGGTTCATTATGAGACTGTGGTGGTACATAAACCTAGCTAGCTAGAGATATTGGCCCCAAAATCATTGAACAAGTACAGGAACAGCGAGCAGGCTCAAGTGGAAGTCTGCTGGAGTAGTCTACAGTCATACAGTAACAGGCAATTACACCTCTATTACACTTAAATACCATAGATCAATGGTATTGGCAGCCTTCCCGGTAAGGTCTATTCAGGTGTACTGGAGAGAAGGCTACGCCGGATAGTCGAACCTCGGATTCAGGAGGAACAGTGCGGTTTTCGTCCTGGTCGTGGAACTGTGGACCAGCTCTATACTCTCGGCAGGGTCCTTGAGGGTGCATGGGAGTTTGCCCAACCAGTCTACATGTGCTTTGTGGACTTGGAGAAGGCATTCGACCGTGTACCCCGGGAAGTCCTGTGGGGAGTGCTCAGAGAGTATGGGGTATCGGACTGTCTGATTGTGGCGGTCCGCTCCCTGTATGATCAGTGTCAGAGCTTGGTCCGCATTGCCGGCAGTAAGTCGGACACGTTTCCAGTGAGGGTTGGACTCCGCCAAGGCTGCCCTTTGTCACCCATTCTGTTCATAACTTTTATGGACAGAATTTCTAGGCGCAGTCAAGGCGTTGAGGGGATCCGGTTTGGTGGATGCAGGATTAGGTCTATGCTTTTTGCAGATGATGTGGTCCTGATGGCTTCATCCGGCCAAGATCTTCAGCTCTCACTGGATCGGTTCGCAGCCGAGTGTGAAGCGACTGGGATGAGAATCAGCACCTCCAAGTCCGAGTCCCTTGTTCTCGCCTGGAAAAGTGTGGAGTGCCATCTCCGGGTTGGGGAGGAGACCCTGCCCCAAGTGGAGGAGTTCAAGTACCTCGGAGTCTTGTTCACGAGTGAGGGGAGAGTGGATGGTGAGATCGACAGGCGGATCGGTGCGGCGTCTTCAGTAATGCGGACGCTGTATCGATCCGTTGTGGTGAAGAAGGAGCTGAGCCGGAAGGCAAAGCTCTCAATTTACCGGTTGATCTACATTCCCATCCTCACCTATGGTCATGAGCTTTGGGTTATGACCGAAAGGACAAGATCACGGGTACTGAAATGAGTTTCCTCCGCCGGGTGGCGGGTCTCTCCCTTAGAGATAGGGTGAGAAGCTCTGCCATCCGGGGGGAGCTCAAAGTAAAGCCGCTGCTCCTCCACATGGAGAGGAGCCAGATGAGGTGGTTCGGGCATCTGGTCAGCCACTCGAACACCTCCCAAGAGAGGTGTTTTGGGCACGTCCGACCGGTAAGAGGCCACGGTGAAGACCCAGGACACGTTGGGAAGACTATGTCTCCCGGCTGGCCTGGGAACGCCTCGGGAACCCCCGGGAAGAGCTGGATGAAGTGGCTGGGGAGAGGGAAGTCTGGGCTTCCCTGCTTGGGCTGCTGCCCCCGCGACCTGACCTCGGATAAGCGGAAGAAGATGGATGGATGGACCATAGATCAAATGTATTTACCCCAGTAATATCATCAAAACTTACCTGACTGGATGAAGTCATTGGGCTCAAATACTAATGTGGCCCCAATAGAGGAGGAATGCACAGTGCAGGGTTGGAATTCTACTGAGTTTGCATTAAATCAGGCTGTAGCTAATAATAATGCTGAAAGTTCTAGCATGTTGCATTCAATGTTTATTCCCGTTAATTCCCATGGAAAGTTTCCAACTTTGAATATTCCCCGGAATTTTGCAACGCTAGTGCGGGCGGACAGGAAGCTGCTTTGAGGTCAGAGGCTGGAAAGAACAGAAGCTGCCACCGTTCTGATCCGTCGAGTCATCGGGTTCCATTCCGACAAAGTGAACTATCGCCTCCTTTCTTCTTACCTGCTCCGCATGAACACATCGTGGGCGGGTTCGCCTCGTCCTGCTCAACTTTTCCCCGTCAAATTCCGAAACATCCCATTGCATGCCCTTGTGGCGTGGACATAAAATGCCTCCACTGCTCCACCCTTCTCTTTAAAACATTAAACGCTGCACAGCAGCCGGACCGCAGGGACTAAAGGGCCGTGTTCCTGCGCTGTTTACTAGTCTGAGGCGCACCACATCCCTCTTATTCACATCTGGGCTTTCAAGCGTCTCCAAAGCAAAAGGGACAGTGATGTCACCACAAGAAGGAAATCCATCGTTACAACTGGGATTTTTCTAAAGTACTTCTTTCGCAATATTTCATGTCCAACGTTGGCAGCGCCTCGTTTTAGCGGCGCGGGGCCAGCTGGGTGGTGTTGACACGGACAAAAGGCATAAATGAAAGACATTTCAAGAATGCTGTCCTATAATAAGTGCGGTAATAATTACAGATGAATTGTAAGTGTATCTTGTGTTTTTTATGTGGATTTAATAAAAAAAACAAAAAAAACAACAACAAAAAAACGATACTGATAATAAAAAAAACGATACCGATAATTTCCGATATTACATTTTAACGCATTTATCGGCCGGTAATATCGGTCTGCCGATATTATCAGTATCGTTTTTTATTTATTTATTTATTATTATTTTTTATTAAATCCACATAAAAAACACAAGATACACTTACAATTAGTGCACCAACCCAAAAAACCTCCCTCCCCCATTTACACTCATTCACACAAAAGTGAAAATGGGGGAGGGAGGTTTTTTCTGTATCGGTTTTTTATTATCAGTATCGGTTTTTTTTTTGTTTTTTTTTAATTAAGTCCACATAAAAAACACAAGATACACTTACAATTAGTGCACCAACCCAAAAAACCTCCCTCCCCCATTTACACTCATTCACACAAAAGTGTAAATGGGGGAGGGAGGTTTTTTCTGTATCGGTTTTTTATTATCAGTATCGTTTTTTTATTTTTTTATTTTTATTTTTATTTTTATTTTTTTTATTAAATCCACATAAAAACACAAGATACACTTACAATTAGTGCACCAACCCAAAAAACCTCCCTCCCCCATTTACACTCATTCACACAAAAGTGTAAATTGGGGAGGGAGGTTTTTTCTGTATCGGTTTTTTATTATCAGTATCGTTTTTTTTTTTTTTTTTTTTTGTTTTTGTTTTTGTTTTTTTTATTAAATCCACATAAAAAACACAAGATACACTTACAATTAGTGCACCAACCCAAAAAACCTCCCTCCCCCATTTACACTTTTGTGTGAATGAGTGTAAATGGGGGAGGGAGGTTTTTTCTGTATCGGTTTTTTATTATCAGTATCGTTTTTTTTTTGTTTTTTTTAATTAAATCCACATAAAAAACACAAGATACACTTACAATTAGTGCACAAACCCAAAAAACCTCCCTCCCCCATTTACACTCATTCACACTCATTCACACAAAAGGGTTGTTTCTTTCTGTTATTAATATTCTGGTAGGTTCCTACATTATACATCAATATATATCAATACAGTCTGCAAGGGATACAGTCCGTAAGCACACATGCTTGTGCGTGCTGCTGGTCCACTAATAATACCAACCTTTAACAGTTAATTTTACAAATTTTCATTCATTACTAGTTTCTATGTAACTGTTTTTATATTGTTGTACTTTCTTTTTTATTCAAGAAAATGTTTTTAATTTATTTATCTTATTTTATTTGATTCATTTTTTAAAAAAGTACCTTATCTTCACCATACCTGGTTGTCCAAATTAGGCGTAATAATGTGTTAATTCCATGACTGTATATATCGGTTGATATCGGTATCGGTAATTAAAGAGTTGGACAATATCGGCATATCGGATATCGGCAAAAAGCCATTATCGGACATCCCTAGTAATAATTATTTACACCCATTATATCATTAAATATTTTAAACATGAAAACAGCCAAATTAAAGCGTTGACTTTAACTTTGTTATCCTGCCCAAAGACTTGCTAGGTCTGTTTGTTTACACCAGGGGGTATTTCAACCATGGAGTTTCACCCACAGGGAGGCTTCATTCATTTCAACAGTCTGACAATTTTTATGCTGCTATTATGTCGTCATCTCGTGAGCCATGTCAGAAATCCAGGTCAGTTTGTTCAATTGTACATTCATCAGATGTGTGCAGAGCATTTGACTACAAAAAACCCCCAAAACCATTTAGTGTTGGTTAGATGTTTTTGTTTGGTTGTTGCACCATGACTAGGGAAGGTTGTTTGCATTGTGTTATATACAAAACCCGAAAGCAGCGAAGTTGTCACTTTAGTGTTCTCGTGAGACGTGTAGAAACGCCACTCAACACCAAGCCAAACCGGAGTCAACGAAGAGAACGTCGTTGTAAGCTTGACCATTTACTTTTGACAATTCTTCATAGACAAGATGGTGAAAAACTAAAAGGAACAAAAAGACACAAACACACTTATTGTCTCTGTACATATTTGTCAACAATGACATATGAAAATGTAACAGTAATGTCCCAAAATGTCCAGCAGAGGGAGACTCCCGTCTGTCTGAATGACTTGAACACATTGTATCTAGTTCGACAATTATATTTAACATATCGGCACTATTACACTTTTTAACGTGTCTGACATGTTGTTAACTTATTAAAGACAACTTACGGCATAGCTTCTTTGCCGCTTTGTGTAGGATGGCAACAGAAATTACTACAGAAGACCATAAAAAAGTAGGTGACAGTGTCATCACCAGGAAAGATGAGGTCACCTACCTAGGTTCCATTCTAGAGGCTAACCTTTCCTGTGATAAAATGACAACCAAGGTAATCAAAAAGGTTAACCAACGAACGAGATTTCTCTACAGAATCTCCTCTCTGGTCAACAAAAGCACCTTGAGGATTCTGGCGGGAACTCTCGTTCAACCCTTTTTCCATTACGCATGCACCTCCTGGTACCCTAGCACCTCCAAAACCCTCAAATCTAAACTCCAAACATCTCAGAACAAGCTAGTCAGGTTACTTCTAGACCTCCACCCCAGATCCCACCTCACTCCTACCCACTTCTCTAAAGTGGGCTGGCTCAAGGTGGAGGACAGAGTTAAACAACTTGCACTGAGCCTAGTCTATAAAATCTGCTACACCTCCCTGATACCGAAGTACATGTCAAACTACTTCCTTAACGTAAATGACTGCCATAACCACAACACCAGGGGGTGCTCCACTAACCACGTTAAACCCAGATTCCGAACTAACAAAGGTCTTAACTCATTCTCTTTCTATGCCACATCAATGTGGAATGCGCTCCCAACAGGTATAAAAGAAAGGGCATCTCTATCCTCCTTCAAAACCGCAATAAAAGTTCACCACCAGGCAGCTACAACCCTAAACTAACACCCTCCCCGGATTGCTAATAATCAAATGTAAACAGATACTTTTTCTTTTTCTTATGCCTTCTGATCTCTCTCTCTCTCTCTCTCTCTCTCTCTCTCTCTCTCTCTCTCTCTCTCTCTCTCTCTCTCTCTCTCTCTCTCTCTCTCTCTCTCTCTCTCTCCACTACTTGATGTCCATACCCCCCCCCCCCCTCCACACCCCTGATTGTAAATAATGTAAATAATTCAATGTGATTATCTTGTGTGATGA
>NC_084743.1:10771034-10773534 GCF_033978785.1 Entelurus aequoreus
CGTCCTCATGGGGGACTCCACCTGACTGCAGTTCATCTGACGTCCTCATGGGGGACTCCACCTGACTGCAGTTCGTCTGACGTCCTCATGGGGGACTCCACCTGACTGCAGTTTGTCTGACGTCCTCATGGGGGACTCCACCTGACTGCAGTTTGTCTGACGTCCTCATGGGGGACTCCACCTGACTGCAGTTTGTCTGACGTCCTCATGGGGGACTCCACCTGACTGCAGTTCGTCTGACGTCCTCATGGGGGACTCCACCTGACTGCAGTTCATCTGACGTCCTCATGGGGGACTCCACCTGACTGCAGTTCATCTGACGTCCTCATGGGGGACTCCACCTGACTGCAGTTCATCTGACGTCCTCATGGGGGACTCCACCTGACTGCAGTTCATCTGACGTCCGCATGGGGGACTCCACCTGACTGCAGTTCATCTGACGTCCTCATGGGGGACTCCACCTGACTGCAGTTCATCTGACGTCCTCATGGGGGACTCCACCTGACTGCAGTTCATCTGACGTCCTCATGGGGGACTCCACCTGACTGCAGTTCATCTGACGTCCTCATGGGGGACTCCACCTGACTGCAGTTCATCTGACGTCCTCATGGGGGACTCCACCTGACTGCAGTTCATCTGACGTCCTCATGGGGGACTCCACCTGACTGCAGTTCATCTGACGTCCTCATGGGGGACTCCACCTGACTGCAGTTCATCTGTCGTCCTCATGGGGGACTCCACCTGACTGCAGTTCATCTGACGTCCTCATGGGGGACTCCACCTGACTGCAGTTCATCTGACGTCCTCATGGGGGACTCCACCTGACTGCAGTTCATCTGACGTCCTCATGGGGGACTCCACCTGACTGCAGTTCATCTGACGTCCTCATGGGGGACTCCACCTGACTGCAGTTCATCTGACGTCCTCATGGGGGACTCCACCTGACTGCAGTTCGTCTGACGTCCTCATGGGGGACTCCACCTGACTGCAGTTCATCTGACGTCCTCATGGGGGACTCCACCTGACTGCAGTTCATCTGACGTCCTCATGGGGGACTCCACCTGACTGCAGTTCATCTGACGTCCTCATGGGGGACTCCACCTGACTGCAGTTCATCTGACGTCCGCATGGGGGACTCCACCTGACTGCAGTTCATCTGACGTCCTCATGGGGGACTCCACCTGACTGCAGTTCATCTGACGTCCTCATGGGGGACTCCACCTGACTGCAGTTCATCTGACGTCCTCATGGGGGACTCCACCTGACTGCAGTTCATCTGACGTCCTCATGGGGGACTCCACCTGACTGCAGTTCATCTGACGTCCTCATGGGGGACTCCACCTGACTGCAGTTCATCTGACGTCCTCATGGGGGACTCCACCTGACTGCAGTTCATCTGACGTCCTCATGGGGGACTCCACCTGACTGCAGTTCATCTGTCGTCCTCATGGGGGACTCCACCTGACTGCAGTTCATCTGACGTCCTCATGGGGGACTCCACCTGACTGCAGTTCATCTGACGTCCTCATGGGGGACTCCACCTGACTGCAGTTCATCTGACGTCCTCATGGGGGACTCCACCTGACTGCAGTTCATCTGACGTCCTCATGGGGGACTCCACCTGACTGCAGTTCATCTGTCGTCCTCATGGGGGACTCCACCTGACTGCAGTTCATCTGACGTCCTCATGGGGGACTCCACCTGACTGCAGTTCATCTGACATCCTCATGGGGGACTCCACCTGACTGCAGTTCATCTGACGTCCTCATGGGGGACTCCACCTGACTGCAGTTCATCTGACGTCCTCATGGGGGACTCCACCTGACTGCAGTTCATCTGACGTCCTCATGGGGGACTCCACCTGACTGCAGTTCATCTGTCGTCCTCATGGGGGACTCCACCTGACTGCAGTTTGTCTGACGTCCTCATGGGGGACTCCACCTGACTGCAGTTCATCTGACGTCCTCATGGGGGACTCCACCTGACTGCAGTTCATCTGTCGTCCTCATGGGGGACTCCACCTGACTGCAGTTTGTCTGACGTCCTCATGGGGGACTCCACCTGACTGCAGTTCATCTGACGTCCTCATGGGGGACTCCACCTGACTGCAGTTCATCTGACGTCCTCATGGGGGACTCCACCTGACTGCAGTTCGTCTGACGTCCTCATGGGGGACTCCACCTGACTGCAGTTCATCTGACGTCCTCATGGGGGACTCCACCTGACTGCAGTTCATCTGACGTCCTCATGGGGGACTCCACCTGACTGCAGTTCATCTGACGTCCTCATGGGGGACTCCACCTGACTGCAGTTCATCTGACGTCCTCATGGGGGACTCCACCTGACTGCAGTTCGTCTGACGTCCTCATGGGGGACTCCACCTGACTGCAGTTTGTCTGACGTCCTCATGGGGGACTCCACCTGACTGCAGTTTGTCTGACGTCCTCATGGGGGACTCCACCTGACTGCAGTTTGTCTGACGTCCTCATGGGGGACTCCA
>NC_084743.1:10781034-10786034 GCF_033978785.1 Entelurus aequoreus
CGTTCTCAATGGAACATCAAAGTTTTGGCGTTGCTTGCTAGTGTCATTTAACCTGCAGTCCACACATATCTCTTATGTGTGACTGCCATCTGCCGGTCACACTGGTCACCACACCATGTGCCAAATAAAATAGCTCCGAGGTCGGTATGCACAACCAGAATTAACACGTATTCGAGGCTATAAGACGCACTGTCCATTTTTGAGGAAAATGAAACCCCGCCTCCACCCCTACTCCACTTTTTGGGTGGAGTGGGGGCAATTGGCTTCGTAGCTTACCGAAATCGTACTAAAACACAGATTTTTCCAGTGCTGTGTGTAATGTTCTGCGTTCTCAATGGAACATCAAAGTTTTGGCGTTGCTTGCTAGTGTCATTTAACCTGCAGTCCACACATATCTCTTATGTGTGACTGCCATCTGCCGGTCACACTGGTTACCACACCATGTGCCAAATAAAATAGCTCCGAGGTCGGCATGCACAACCACAATCAATACGTACTCGAGGCGCACTGTCCATTTTTGAGGAAAATGAAACCCCGCCCCCACTCCAGTTTTTGGGTGGAGTGGGGGGTGGTGGCTCCTGTGTAACCCGCCCTTTGCCCCTATGGCATCGCTCCTCATTACCCTCCCTCAGGCCTGATCTGACGACGGCGTCCCGCGACCAAAGAGGCAGCCGTCACAGGTCCTATCTGGCGGTGTAGCCTTACGCACGCATCATCATCATCATCATCATCATCATCATCAACGTACAGAGCGGAAACGCCATGCCGCCGGGGGAGCGAGCGCGAGCGGCGAGGGCTGAGTGAAGAGATCCTGGTTGGTGACACTCTAGTTTAGCGTCAGTTGGAGACGACAACACATGCAGTCTTTTTTGCAAAGGCAGCTGGCTCCAATTTGTGTGTTTGTTTACATTGAGATGATGCGTTCAGTGTTGGCTGGGACAAAGGAGAGGACAAGCAACATTGAGATGTACTTGAGCCTCTCACAATGGCTTCATCTCTGGATGTGCCCCCCACACACACATCACACATAGTGGCTCCACTGTGCAGCTTGGCATGGAGTCCCTTCTGCATTCAGCGGGTGAGAGGGGCCCTCCTTTGGCTCCGGAGCCGAACAGAGAAGATGGTGTTATCTGAACGCTGCCAGGAGCTTGTCAGCTTGCGTTGGGCAACCGAGTGGCCGGTTAGCGGACGCTGCTCGGTGCCAGAATCCCAGCGCCTCTCCTCTGCCGACATCTGTTGTGTGTGCAGGAAGCTGCCGAGTTTGTCTGCGTTTGCATCTTAATCTTAATATTTTTTTTATTAATCAGTCCAACAAATAATACACAATAAAATGTATGTAACTGAACTTTTTTTTTTTTTTTTTTTAAATTTTTTTAAATTAATCAGCCTAAAATAATAATACACTAAAACATATATGTAACTGATTTTTTATTTTTTAAATTTTTATTAATAATTCAAAATTAATACACAATGAAATTAATGTAACTGAATTTTTTTTAAAGTTATTTTATTTTAGTTTTTTAATCATTCCAACAAAATAATACACAATAATATGTATGTAACTGATTTATTTAAAAATGTTTTATTAATCAGTCCAAAAAAATAATACACAATAAAATGTATGTAACTGCATTGTTTTATTATTATTTTTTTATTTTTTATTAATCAGTCCAACAAAATAATACACAATAAAATTGATGTAACTGAATTCAAAAACAATCTTTTTAAATGTTTTTTTTATTATTCAGTCGAACAAAATAATACACAATAAAATGTATGTAACTGAATTTTTTTTATTTTTTTATTTTTTATTTTTATTAATCAGTCCAACAAAATAATACACAATAACACATATGTAACTGATTTTTTATTTTTTAAATTTGTATTAATAATCCAACAAATTAATACACAATGAAATTAATGTAACTGAATTTTTTTAATGTTATTTTATTTTTGTTTTTTAATCATTCCAACAAAATAATACACAATAATATGTATGTAACTGATTTATTTAAAAATGTTTTATTAATCAGTCCAACAAAATAATACACAATAAAATGTATGTAACTGCATTTTTTTTTATTTTTTTTATTATTTTTATTAATCAGTCCAACAAAATAATACACAATAAAATTGATGTATCTGAATTAAAAAAAAATCTTTTTAAATGTTTTTTTTATTATTCAGTCGAACAAAATAATACACAATAAAATGTATGTAACTGAATTTTTTTTATTTTTTTATTTTTTATTTTTATTAATCAGTCCAACAAAATAATACACAATAAAATGTATGTAACTGAATTTTTTTAATTAATTAATTTATTTTTTTAAAATTAATCAGCCCAAAATAATAATACACAATAACATATATGTGACTGATTTTTTAAATTTTTATTAATAATCCAACAAATTAATACACAATGAAAATAATGTAACTGAATTTTTTTTTTTTTTTTATTTTTAATTTTAATTTTTATTAATTAGTCCAACAAAATAATACACAATAAAATGTATGTAACTGAATTTTTTAAATTAATTAATTAATTTTTTAAAAATTAATCAGCCCAAAATAATAATACACAATAACATATATGTGACTGATTTTTTATTTTTTAAATTTTTATTAATAATCCAACAAATTAATACACAATGAAATTAATGTAACTGAATTTTTTTTAATGTTATTTTATTTTAGTTTTTTAATCATTCCAACACAATAATACACAATAATATGTATGTAACTGATTTATTTAAAAATGTTTTATTAATCAGTCCAAAAAAATAATACACAATAAAATGTATGTAATTGCATTTTTTTATTTTTATTTTTTATTATTTTTATTAATCAGTCCAACAAAATAATACACAATAAAATTGATGTAACTGAATTTAAAAAAAATCTTTTTAAATGTTTTTTTTTATTATTCAGTCGAACAAAATAATACACAATAAAATGTATGTAACTGAATTTTTTTTATTTTTTTTATTTTTATTTTTATTAATCAGTCCAACAAAATAATACACAATAAAATGTATGTAACTGAATTTTTTTAATTAATTAATTAATTTTTAAAAATTAATCAGCCCAAAATAATAATACACAATAACATATATGTAACGGATTTTTTATTTTTTAAATTTTTATTAATAATCCAACAAATTAATACACAATGAAATTAATGTAACTGAATTTTTTTAATGTTATTTTTTTTTATTTTTATTAATCAGTCCAACAAAATAATACACAATAATATGTATGTAATTGATTTATTTAAAAATGTTTTATTAATCAGTCCAAAAAAATAATACACAATAAAATGTATGTAACTGCATTTTTTTTTATTTTTTTTTTTTTTTTAATTAATCAGTCCAAAAAAATAATACATAATAAAATTGATGTAACTTAATTAAAAAAAAATATTTTTAAATGTTTTTTTTATTATTCAGTCGAACAAAATAATACACAATAAAATGTATGTAACTGAATTTTTTTTACTTTTTATTTTTTATTTTTATTAATCAGTCCAACAAAATAATACACAATAAAATGTATGTAACTGAATTTTTAAAATTAATTAATTTATTTTTTTAAATTAATCAGCCCCAAAATAATAATACACAATAACATATATGTAACTGATTTTTTATTTTTTTTATTTTTTATTAATAATCCAACAAAATAATACACAATAAAATGTATGTAACTGAATTTTTTTATTTTTTTATTTTTATTAATCAGTCCAACAAAATAATACACAATAAAATGTATGTAAATGAATTTTTTAAATTATTTTTTAAATTTTTTTAAATTAATCAGCCCAAAATAATAATACACAATAACATATATGTAACTGATTTTTTATTTTTTAAATTTTTATTAATAATCCAACAAATTAATACACAATGAAATTAATGTAACTGAATTTTTTTAAATGTTATTTTATTTTAGTTTTTAATCATTCCAACAAAATAATACACAATAATATGTATGTAACTGATTTATTTAAAAATGTTTTATTAATCAGTCCAAAAAAATAATACACAATAAAATGTATGTAACTGCATTTTTTTATTATTATCATTATTTTTTTTATTAATCAGTCCAACAAAATAATACACAATAAAATTGATGTAACTGAATTAAAAAAAAATATTTTTAAATGTTTTTTTTTATTATTCAGTCGAACAAAATAATACACAATAAAATGTATGTAACTGAATTTTTTTAATTTTTTAATTTTTTATTTTTATTAATCAGTCCAACAAAATAATACACAATAAAATGTATGTAACTGAATTTTTAAAATTTATTTATTTATTTTTTTAAATTAATCAGCCCAAAATAATAATACACAATAACATATATGCAACTGATTTTTTCTTTTTTAAATTTATATTAATAATCCAACAAATTAATACACAATGAAATAATGTAACTGAATTTTTTTAATGTTATTTTATTAATTTTTTATTAATCAGTCCAACAAAATAATACACAATAATATGTATGTAATTGATTTATTTAAAAATGTTTTATTAATCAGTCCAAAAAAATAATACAAAATAAAATTGATGTAACTGAATTCAAAAAAAATCTTTTTAAATGTTTTTTTATTATTCAGTCGAACAAAATAATACACAATAAAATGTATGTAACTGCATTTTTTTTGTTTAATTTTATTTATTTTTTATTATTATTTTTTCTTATAGATAGATGGATAGAACTTTATTGATTCCTTCAGGAGAGTTCCCTCAGGAAAATTAAAATTCCAGCAGCAGTGTACAAAATTGAGATCGAATTTAAAAAGTAAAAAGTAAATAATGGTTATTATCAATTATTATTGATATATTATATATATTATTATTATTATCAAGTCCAACAAAATAATGCACAATAAAATTGATGTAACTGAATTTAAAAACAACCTTTTTAAATGTTTTTTTATTAATCAGTCCAACAAAATAGTACACAATAACATTTATGTAACTGAATTTTTT
>NC_084743.1:10798534-10806034 GCF_033978785.1 Entelurus aequoreus
AATAACATGTAATATATACATGATGTAAGTATATATGTCATGTAGTAACATTCATAATAACATGTAATATATACATGATGTAAGTATATATGTCATGTAGTAACATTCATAATAACATGTAATATATACATGATGTAAGTATATACGTCATGTAGTAACATTCATAATAACATGTAATATATACATGATGTAAGTATATATGTCATGTAGTAACATTCATAATAACATGTAATATATACATGATGTAAGTATATACGTCATGTAGTAACATTCATAATAACATGTAATATATACATGATGTAAGTATATATGTCATGTAGCAACATTCATAATAACATGTAATATATACACGATGTAAGTATATATGTCATGTAGTAACATTCATAATAACATGTAATATATACATGATGTAAGTCAGTGGAGGCTCCTCCATAGAGGTGGAGGAGGCCTGGCCTCCCCAATAATTTGAGAGAAGAGAGAGATTTAAAAAAAACAATAAATATATTTATTTTATTTATTTATTTTAACAAAAAACATATTTTTTATTTTTTATATTCATATTATTTTAGTTTTGTTCATAAATCTAAATGTTCCCATGGCTAAAACCCAATATTGCAATTGTAAAGCAACAGGCCAGATTTCCCTATCAGTTTGTATTAAGGGAGGCCAGGCCTCCCCTAGGAAATTAGCTTCTCATAGAAGTCAATGTAATGCGTGCTTTTTCATGCCAATATGTGATTGGCCAGATCACTGAAAATGGGTGGGCAACGGAGGCCTGGCCTCACCATGCATTGTGTCCAGGGCTGAAAGATTGACATTTTGTTCGTCCAATCACATGCTACTGGTTCATTTGGAATCAATCCTTTCCTTTCCTAATCAACACAGAAGCCATTTTGAGAATTCGCCAGCCACTTCAGTCAAACAAACACTCGCCATAGTGGCTACGAGTGTCCTATCAACTTGTGCTTTTCAGGAAATTTAGAGAACACCCCTGGCTATCATCCGTGAAGTTTATAGCTCATATAGCCAAATACTTTTGCTTAAAACGACCTCGGAAGTCCTGTATTTCTCAGTAAATGAAGCCAGCACCAACCTGTGGAGTGGAGTCCAGGAGAGAGCATGCCGCCCCTCAGCTAAACCAGATGTGAGTTGAACTAATTAGATGTCTCTACCAGTGTTACACCACTAGTTCTCAGTAGTAATAACACTCCATTTTGTCTGTGTTTCTCAGCAGATAAAGCCAACTGGAACCATATTTTTACATATTTTATATTAAATATATTGAATAAAACTACATATGATAAAGAAAGTGTTATCTTATCTTTTTTATATGCTAAACTTGATTAAATTGGTGATTACATGTTGAAGCTGTAGAAGAATGAAAAATGTAAGCTAAACAAAATTGTTTTTAACTACATAATTAAAATTCCTGCCTTTTACACATGTTCACTTGGCGTTTATATAACATCCAAATGTCATTTCTCAGCTTAATTATCAGGCAGGCTCATAGACTTACAGCAATGTAATTTCTTCAGGAAGGCACAAGGCTAAGCTCTGCACAATGAATTGCATCAGCAAGAACTTTCTGACTGTAGCTTACACTCCAAATAGTATGCCTTTGGCCAGCACAAAGACAGATAAGAGAACAGGGAACATTCCATCGCGAGTGAAGTGAGCAAGCGGAAAAAAATGGCCTCCTCAATTCTGGAAGTCACCAGCCTCCACTGATGTAAGTATATATGTCATGTAGTAACATTCATAATAAAATGTGATATATACATGATGTAAGTATATATGTCGTGTAGTAACATTCATAATTACATGTAATATATACATGATGTAAGTATATGTGTCATGTAGTAACATTCATAATAACATGTAATATATACATGATGTAAGTATATATGTCATGTAGTAACATTCATAACAACATGTAATATATACATGATGTAAGTATATATGTCATGTAGTAACATTCATAACAACATGTAATATATACATGATGTAAGTATATATGTCGTGTAGTAACATTCATAATTACATGTAATATATACATGATGTAAGTATATGTGTCATGTAGTAACATTCATAATAACATGTAATATATACATGATGTAAGTATATATGTCATGTAGTAACATTCATAATAACATGTAATATATACATGATGTAAGTATATATGTTATGTAGTAACATTCATAATAACATGTAACATATACATGATGTAAGTATATATGTCATGTAGTAACATTCATAACAACATGTAATATATACTTGATGTAAGTATATATGTCATGTAGTAACATTCATAACAACATGTAATATATACATGATGTAAGTATATATGTCATGTAGTAACATTCATAATAACATGTAATATATACATGATGTAAGTATATGTGTAGTATCTAGTAAAATTCAAAATAACATGTAATATTTACATATTTTGATCATTTTAGGCATACAGCAGCATATTAATTTCACAGATGCATCACAATGTTCGCTTTTCCCTACAACAACAACAACAACAACAACAACAACAACAACAAGACTACTAATCATGGCAGACTTGATGAGAGACAACAATTTATTTTTGAGCCTGAATATAGGGAGGATGATCTACAAGTTTTAGAAGCTGTGTGCTAAACAGATGCAGCTTTAGTCCAACACTAAGCATCATGTAGCAGTATAAACAAGATTTACAAACGACCAACATCATAAGACAATCACTTACTGTACAATGTCTGCTCTCGCTGGGATAGAGACGGATGGGATGTTTATATCTTCCCGTTTAGAGGAAGAATTAAATTATAATCCTTAAAAATTAAAAATAAAAAAAAGTTTATTTCCCACCATCTCTAGGTACGCAAGTTAGTGGTAGTAGTGGTAGTAGTAATTTATTTTTATTTATTATGGACAAGTTATAAGAAACAGAAAGTAAATAATAATAAAAAAGTAAATAATATTACTAATATTACATTAGAGTAGAAAAATTGAAAAAAATACTTTGCCTCAATGAAAACCCATAAAAAATTCAAACAATACATAATGGTCAGGTTTTTCATATTGTAAAAGGAGTAGGAAGAAACTTATTTACTCCCAATGCTTATTTAGAAATGAAAGACCTAGCTTTTGTATCATTATTATTATATTTAATGATTTATTTGTTGCAATTTATTCATCAACAATCTTCTACTCACTTTTCTTTGACACAAAAATACAGTACATACGTGCAATATACACTTATATACATGTACTAAGTGAGCAATAATAAGTAAATAACTACCCAAACAATAATTATAGTAAACACCTTGTGATTGTTAGAAATACATTTTAAAAATCACGTTTTTTTTCAGTGCTTTTTAAACTGAACTAGTATTTTGCTCGCGAGATGTACCGTATTTTCCCGACTATACAGCCACACCCACTAAGTTTTAGATGAAAAAAAAAAATATTTTCCACATATAAGCCGCACCAGACTATAAACTGCAGGTATATACTTTGTGAAGAATTATTCACACAGTGGAATCACATACCCACAAGGGTGTGTGATTCCACCAATCAACCATAGATCTCATTCTCACTTCAGACCGGCCTAAAATAAAAAATAGTGGGGTCATGATCTGTGGTCTTAGCGACCACTATCTAACCTTCTGCACCCGTAAAATAGCTAAACCTAAAGCCAATGGCCACATAACAGCCCAATCCAGATCCCTCAAAAAATACTCCAATGACAATTTCAATTTAAAATTAGATGAGTGGGACTGGTCCCCTGTGCTCGCGAGCAACCTGGTCGATGTCGCTTGGGATCGCTTCAAAACGGCGTTCCTAAGATACTAAATGACATGGCTCCCGTGAAAACAGTCAGGATCAAAGCCCGCTCGGAACCATGGATGAATCCGGACCTATTAGCTGCCATAAAAGACAGAGACAGAAATACTCTGAATACCAAAAATGTAAAACAGAAGTAGATAAACAACCCAATAATATCAACCTCAAATTACTCCTTTCAACTCTCAAAAAGCAATGCAATAAATTAAGAAATAAGTCAACCAACCTGACTAAATCCTTAAAAAAAAATTACATTAACGACAAAATAGAGGAAAACACGAATAAGCCACGTGAGCTCTGGAAAATTCTCAACAACCAGCTTCCTGGTTGCAGCCAGAAACTTAAAACAAGACTCACCAACATCAGCATCAAGGAGGGTGACTCCCTCATTACAGACAAAATGGAGGTAGCTAGCAGACTTAACGCCTTTTTCACCAGCATAGCTGCAACTCTTGTCAACAAGCTGTCCCACCACTCTGGTCGCTTTGGTGTAGAACACATTAAAGCCTTCTACAGAAAGCTAGGAGTATCCAACAATGATTTCAAATTAGAAATGGTCACAGCTGATGAGGTGTTTAAAAAATTGAGCGCGCTCCACCCTAACAAGGCCACCGGCCTTGATAATATTCCCTCCAGATTCCTCAGGACTCTGCCTCCATCATTGCCCCGATCATCACGCACATAATAAACCTATCAATTACACAAGGCCAAGTACCAAAAGATTTTAAGATAGCAAGAGTAACTCCCCTCTTTAAAAAAGGAAGCAAATTGGAACCTGGCAACTACCGACCTGTTTCTATTCTCAGCTCCATTTCGAAAGTAATGGAGAAAATAGTTTATGAACAGGTCGATAGTTACCTTGCCACTAATAAACTCATGTACAAATTCCAATCCGGCTTCAGAACTAACCACTCCACTGACACATGCCTTCTCTATCTGACCGACCACATCAAACATGAGGTGGACGCGGGCAAATACTGCGGCATGGGCATGCTGGACCTTCAGAAGGCCTTTGACACCGTTAACCACGCTATACTGTTGGATAAGCTCAGAGCAATCGGATTTAACAAAACCTCTTGGAGCTGGATGCAGTCTTACTTGGAGGGGAGGGAGCAGGTGGTAGAGGTGAACGGCACCGTGTCCCCCCCCCTCTCGGTGAGCTGTGGAGTCCCCCAAGGCAGTATATTGGGACCTTTACTGTTCCTAATATACATAAACGACATGTCATCGGCATGTGACTGTGAATTGTTTTTGTTTGCGGATGACTCTGCCCTGCTGGTATCCGGCAAGGACAAGTCACAGGTGGAGAAAATCCTCAGTGCTGAGCTCTGTAGAACTTGCACCTGGCTCGCTGACAACAAGCTATCCATCCACTTGGGTAAAACAGAATCCATCCTGTTTGGGTCCCACATCAAACTTAAGAGAGTCAATCACTTCACCATAAAAGTAGGTGACAGTGTCATCACCAGGAAAGATGAGGTCACCTACCTAGGTTCCATTCTAGAGGCTAACCTTTCCTGTGATAAAATGGCAACCAAGGTAATCAAAAAGGTTAACCAACGAACACGATTTCTCTACAGAATTTCCTCTCTGGTCAACAAAAGCACCATGAGGATTCTGGCGGGAACTCTCGTTCAACCCTTTTTCGATTACGCATCCACCTCCTGGTACCCTAGCACCTCCAAAACCCTCAAATCTAAACTCCAAACATCTCAGAACAAGCTAGTCAGGTTACTTCTAGACCTCCACCCCAGATCCCACCTCACTCCTACCCACTTCTCTAAAGTGGGCTGGCTCAAGGTGGAGGACAGAGTTAAACAACTTGCACTGAGCCTAGTCTATAAAATCCGCTACACCTCCCTGATACCGAAGTACATGTCAAACTACTTCCTTAACGTAAATGACCGCCATAACCACAACACCAGGGGGTGCTCCACTAACCACGTTAAACCCAGATTCCGAACTAACAAAGGTCTTAACTCATTCTCTTTCTATGCCACATCAATGTGGAATGCGCTCCCAACAGGTATAAAAGAAAGGGCATCTCTATCCTCCTTCAAAACCGCTATAAAAGTTCACCTCCAGGCAGCTACAACCCTAAACTAACACCCTCCCCGGAATGCTAATAATCAAATGTAAACAATCAAATGCAGATTCTTTTTCTTATGCCTTCTGATCTCTCTCTCTCTCTCTCTCTCTCTCTCTCTCTCTCTCTCTCTCTCTCTCTCTCTCTCTCTCTCTCTCTCTCTCTCTCTCTCTCTCTCTCTATGTCCACTACCCCCCCCCACCCCCCCCACCCCACCCCCCCTCCACACTCCTGATTGTAAATAATGTAAATAATTCAATGTGATTATCTTGTGTGATGACTGTATTATGATGATAGTATATATGATAGTATATATCTGTATCATGAATCAATTTAAGTGGACCCCGACTTAAACAAGTTGAAAAACTTATTCGGGTGTTACCATTTAGTGGTCAATTGTACGGAATATGTACTTCACTGTGCAACCTACTAATAAAAGTCTCAATCAATCAATCAATCAAGAGATTTATGTATTTTTTTATTTACATACTATAAATGTTCCAAACGGCGTTTGTAACACGGCAGTAAAACGGCTGATCAAACAAAACAGAGGTCATCGTCATGGACCCACTAGCTGCGGAAGCTAGTGGTGAAGTTTTGGAGAATTTACTGAGGAGTTTGTGAAACTGAAACAATACAAAAGGAATGGCATTGTAAGTTAATAATACTAACACGGACACTCGTAAAGGTGTTAGCATACTAGCTTACTAGCTTCATTACATTACGATAGCACGTACAAATATGCATGAAAACACTCCTACAGACGTCACACGTGGGACGGTTTAGTGAGTAACATTTTTTTTTAGCTATATTGTAAAACTTAGAAACGTTGATAAATGAGTAGAAACGCTATGGACGAATAGTAGACGGAACAGCATTTCGACTTCCGGTCGAAAGCACGAAACAGAAGAGCACTCGAGCCAACAACAATAACACACTTTTTAAATGTCTCGGCTTGTTTTGCTTTTTTTTGGCGGTCAACAAAGAATAATCCGTAAATTAGCCGCACTGCTTTATAAGAGCAGGGATCAAAGCGTAGGAACAAAAAAGTAGTAGCGCGGAATTTTACGGAAAATGGAGTATTGTTGGCGGTTTTTGGATGTTTTTTAGAGAGCTTTAGCCCACTCTCATTAGCTACATTGTTAGCTGACTCTTGCTAGCGTTCATTTACAAGTTAGAATGCAAACAATATAAAAAAACCAGGTGTTCTTGTCTTACATAGGTATTGTAAGTGATAGGCGGATAAAGTGCACTTGCCCTTTAAAGCGTGTGTTCGCTTGTGGAAAGAAGAGTTGGACAAAGACCGAGGGAAGAATCCAAGCTCTAGAGGTCCTATTGATTGATCAAGTACCCTAAGCACTGGGTGTGTTGTGGATTAGCAGGCTGCTACCCTGAAGGCCCTGCAAACAGACAGCGGTCAAATCAATGTCTGTCTCGTAGAGGCTCTCGTCGGTCTCATCCAATCATCTGCGAGGATTCCCTCAGCATCCCGACTTGCATCCGCCGAAAACAAAACATCCTTTGACGGTAACAACAAGAGTTGAGAGAATGGATACCCGGCTTGGTGTGTGGTAAAGCAGCAC
>NC_084743.1:10808534-10863534 GCF_033978785.1 Entelurus aequoreus
TCAACACACCCAGCAGGTAAGAACCCCAAAGAAAAAAAGAACGTGCGGAACTTCCCTCCTTGACAAATTGCAGGAAATTGCAACTTTAAAGCCATTGCTGTGGATTGATTTAGCGTTTCTAGGCAGCAAAGCCAAGCAGCTGCACGCATGTTGTCTTGACCTCTCCTCAGCTGGGGGACGCACGGACAAACTGGAAAAAATGACAATATTTCTGACTTATTCATTTCCCAGGTCAGAGTCACGGCCCAGTCAATCATTTAGACCACGGGTGTCAAACTCAAGGCCCGGGGACCAGATCTGGCCCGCCACATCCTTTGATGTGGCCCTGGAAATGATATCTGTCAATAAAGTACTTTCTCACTAAATGTCATTGATTTTTTTTAATTTGACGTCAAAATATATGTACTGCTTGAAATTGCATACCTAATACACTTTAATAGTACCCAATATTGCAACAAATATTACAGTATATTATCATACTTTCCAAACATGTTTTGTCGAAATAAAAATAAATACTTAAATATCTGCTTGACTTAGGATTTTACAGCAAACTACCCATCAAACTAGATGAGGCAATTCATGAAGGAATGCTCCATTGCTGAAGTTGAACTGAAATCCTGGAATTTTTTTTAGAATTGTTGAAGTAGAGCACACAATTCCCTGAATATTTCGAAGTTGGAACAGTTTGAATCAGATGAAAAACGTGGGAGTTGTGGAACTTTGAAGAATGTTCCATTGATTTCAATGGGAATTTCAAAACAATTTGGGAATTTCGGGAAAAGCGGGAATTTTTTGGAAAATGGTAAAAAACTTGAATGTTCTGAATGAGTTGAAATGGTTGGTGTTGGAATTTTTCAAATCGGTCGAGAATGTTGAAGTAGTAACATGTTGAATTGAGAAATGGTATTACGGAATTCCTGGAATTTCGGGAAAACGGGAATTTTTCCAATTAAAAAAACATTGTTTTTTTTGTCCTGATTAAGGGGAATGTTTTGACGGAGG
This sequence comes from Entelurus aequoreus, assembly GCF_033978785.1. Lineage (NCBI taxonomy): Eukaryota > Metazoa > Chordata > Actinopteri > Syngnathiformes > Syngnathidae > Entelurus > Entelurus aequoreus. Next base: position 10,809,537 of record NC_084743.1, read on the forward strand.
AACAACTGAAATGCGTTGCAAAATGTGGAAGGAGTAGTCGCCAGAAAAAAAAGGGTGGAAATAGGGCTTTGGTAAACCAGGAATTCTAGAAAATTCAGGAATTTTTTTTTAACCTGGAAAAAAAAGTAGTTTAAATTTCCAGAAATGTGTTGAAGGTGGAACGGTTTGAATCGGTTGAAAAATGTGAAAATGGTGGATGTTTGAAAAATGGCCAATTCATTTTGAATGGGAAAAATGTCCCGGAAAACGCGGAATTCTGGGAATTTTTGGAATTTTTCAAGGGAAAGCCCGCGATTCCCGAATAGACTGAACAGTTTGAAGTTGGAACAGTTTGAATCAGATGAAAAACGTGGGAGTTGTGGAACTTTGAAGAATGTCTAATTCATTTCAATGAGAATTTCCAAAAAATTAAGGAATTTCGGGAAAAGCGGGAATTTTTTGGAAAATGTTAAAAACTTGAATGTTCTGAATCAGTTGAAATGGTTGGTTTTGGAATTTTTCAAATTGGTCGAGAAATTTTGAAGTAGTAACATGTTGAATTGAGAAATGGTATTATGGAATTCCTGGAATTTCGGGAAAACCTGAAATTTTTCCAGCTAAAAAAAAACATGTTGTTTTTTTGTCCTGATTAAGGGGAATGTTTTGACGGTATAACGATTAAAATGCCTTGAAAAATGTGGAAGGAGTAGTCGCCAGAAAAAAAGGGTGGAAATAGGGCTTTGGAAAACCAGGAATTCTGGAAAAATCTGGATTTTTTTTTAACCTGGAAAAAAAAGTAGTTGAAATTTACAGGATGTGTTGAAGGTGGAATGGTTTGGAACAGTTGAAAAATGTGAAAACGGTGGACGTTTGAAAAATGGCCAATTCATTTTGAATGGGGAAAATGTCCCGGAAAACCTGGCATTCTGGGAATTTTTGGAATTTGTCGAGGGAAAGCCCGCGATTCCTGAATAGGCTGAACCGTTTGAAGTTGGAATAGTTTGAATCAGATGAAAAATGTTGGAGTTGTGGAACTTTGAAGAATGTCCCATTCATTTCAATGGGAATTTAAAAACAATTTGGGAATTTCGGGAAAAGCTGGAATTTTTTTTGAAAATGGTAAAAAACTTGAATTTTCTGAAAAATTTGAAATGGTTAGTGTTGGAATGTTTCAAATCGGTCAAGAATGTTGAAGTAGTAACATGTTGAATTGAGAAATGCTATTAAGGAACTACTGGAATTTCTGGAAAACCGGGAATTTTTCCAGTTAAAAAAAAAACTTTGTTTTTTTGTCCTGATTAAGAGGAATGTTTTGACGGTGAAATGATTGAAATGTGTTGAAAAATGTGGAAGGAGTAGTCGCCAGAAAAAATGGTGGAAATAGGGCTTTGGAAAACCAGGAATCTGGAATTTTTTTTGAACCTGGAAAAAAAAAGTAGTTTACATTTCCAGGATGTGTTGAAGGTGGAATGGTTTGGAACAGTTGAAAAACGTGAAAACGGTGGACGTTTGAAAAATGGCCAATTCATTTTGAATGGGAAAAATGTCCCGGAAAACCTGGAATTGTGGGAATTTTTGGAATTTGTCGAGGGAAAGCCCGCGATTCCCGAATAGGCTGAACAGCTTCAAGTTGGAACGGTTTGAATCGGGTGAAAAATGTGGAAGGTAAGCGCGCCAAAATCTGGAGAAGAAGAAGTTGAAGAAGTTTAATAAATAGATGAATTTTGGTAGATAAAACCATATGTAAATAATATATAATAGAATAATACATTTTACAGCCTTTTACCAGTTTTTTGCGTTAAAATTCTGTTGATATACTGTATATTTTACTGTAAAATCTTGTTTTCAACGGAGTATTACTGTAAATGGGAAGACGGTTTGTTTTTACGGTAGAAAAACTGGCAGCTAAATTGCCAGAATAAAATAATTACTTGTACTGTTTTTCCATGAACAACATCATGTTTTTCCATTTACCGTAAAATGTTGTAAAAAACCCCCAAAACACTATATTTTACAGTAACATTTTGTAAATGTAAAGTTTTTACTGTAAAATGGACAGTCTACTTAAAACAATGTATATAATAAATAATAAAATCAAATTGATCCATTATTGACTGTTACAGGGGTCACCAACCTTTTTGAAAGCAAGAGCTACTTCTTGGGTAGTGATTAATGCGAAGGGCTACCAGTTTGATACACACTTAAATAAATTGCCAGAAATAGCCAATTTGCTCAATTTACCTTTAACTCTATGTTATTATTAATAATGAATGATATTTACACTTAATTGAACGGTTTAAAAGAGGAGAAAACACGAAAAAAATGACAATTAAATTTTGAAACATAGTTTATCTTCAATTTCGACTCTTTAAAATTCAAAATTCAACCGAAGAAAAGAAGAGAAAAACTTAAAAAAAGAATTTATGGAACATCATAAATAATTTTTCCTGATTAAGATTAATTTTAGAATTTTGATGACATGTTTTAAATAGGTTAAAATACAATCTGCACTTTGTTAGAATATATAACAAATTGGACCAAGCTATATATTTCTAACAAAGACAAATCATTATTTCTTCTAGATTTTCCAGAACAAAAATTTCAAAAGAAATTCAAAAGACCTTAAAATAAGATTTAAATTTGATTCTACAGATTTTCTAGATTTGCCAGAATAATTTTTTTAAATTTTAATCATAATAAGTTTGAAGAAATATTTCAAAAATATTCTTCGTCGAAAAAACAGAAACTAAAATGAATAATTAAATTAAAATGTATTTATTATTCTTTACAATAAATAAAAAAAAATTGACTTGAACATTGATTTAAATTGTCAGGAAAGAAGAGGAAGGAATTCAAAAGGTAAAAAGGTATATGTGTTTAAAAATCCTAAAATAATTTTTAAGGTTGTATTTTTTCTCTAAAATTGTCTTTCTGAAAGTTATAAGAAGCAAAGTAAAAAAAAGAAAATAATTTATTTAAACAAGTGAAGACCAAGTCTTTAAAATATTTTCTTGGATTTTCAAATTCTATTTGAGTTTTGTCTCTCTTAGAATTAAAAATGTCGGGCAAAGCGAGACCAGCTTGCTAGTAAATAAATACAATTAAAAAAATAGAGGCAGCTCACTGGTAAGTGCTGCTATTTGAGCTATTTTTAGAACAGGCCAGCGGGCTACTCATCTGGTCCTTACGGGCTACCTGGTGCCCGCGGGCACCGCGTTGGTGACCCCTGGACTGTTACAAGTGGCCCTCTGATAACAGCCATGTGGCCCCCAGTGAAAACCACTTAGACGTCCCTGATTTAGACAATTCCAATGCTATTATTGAAGTGTTTTTTATTCACCTTGGGGTTTTTTTGTAGTCCCATGCAGACAAATATTACCAGTAAATGCTCTTGCAGGCTTTAATGCTGATGTTTGGAGAGAGGAAATGATGGTCGCTGCCCTTTGACCCTGGAATGTTTTTCATCGCTGACTCATCCATCTTCATTTTCTGCGGGAGTTTAGCGTGTTATAGACAATTAATTCACACAGCTCCAGGTGTTTGGATAGCTCCGCTCCAAGGAACCCACCCAAGCTGTCTGGAATGACATCCATCCGTCACACTTTCTTTCAACAAGGGGTCGGGTTAACGTCACGTTGTCGCGGTTTTGTAACTGAACGCCACATTTTTCTTGCCGTGTGAAGAGTGGAAGGTTTTTTTTCCCCCCGAAATAATTTGCAGGGACTACTGAAAATACCTGATTTAACAACCCGGTTTAATAACCCACCCTTTTAGGATTTTACATTTTTTGGGGGGGGGGGGGGGGTCAGCAGCAGCAAGTGTGCATTTGACATGTGAAACGTTCATCACAGGCTAATAATTCTTACTTCACGGGCTAATATCCTCATGAAAGATATTTGCGGACCTAACAAATGACCTTGGTCATAAACAATGTCAAATTTGAATAATACCTCCTTAGCGTGATGATGATTAACATTTTCAGCACCTATCATCACCATCCAAAATACCCCAAAATATGTTCCAAAAGGCAACAAACGTGGGTTTTTCCTAATAAAAGCCCTTTCAAATATGTAAAAACATTGTCAAGATAAAAAAAAGATTTAATATATGTCGTCAATTTTCTCTAAAAAATATATTTTGTCCGCTAAACTTCCAATGCTACTTAAAAAAACTCTGTTTTTGAAAAATGAAGTTATTCTTTTGTTCATGCTGAGAAAGTTATAAACATCTGAAGAAGGTTATCATAATTTCTTCATTAAAGGGTTAATTCCCTTAAACTTTGAGGAAATATTGCCCTTTACCTTATAGTTTATTATTATTATTATTATTTATCAATTTTCTTTATTATTATTATTATTATTATTATTATTTATCAATTTTCTTTATTATTATTATTATTATTATTATTATTTATCAATTTTCTTTATTATTATTATTATTATTATTATTATTATTATTATTATTATTATTATTATTATTATTATTATTATTTATCCATTTTCTTTATTATTATTATTATTATTATTATTATTATTATTATTATCATTATTATTATTATTATTATTATTATTATTATAGTAAGTGTGTGTCTTAGGTCGACTGGTATACATTTAGCCTATTTTTTACTTGCAATTATGTAAAAACATGTTGTTATACTATTTTATCACGACTGTGATATTTTTTTACTATCTACTATAAGTGACGCCCGCAGCACTTTAAAAAAAAAAAATTATTAGTAATTAAAAAAAACAAAAAACCATAACAATATGAAATAACAAATGAAATGTAACGGATAAAGTTGGAATTTTGATTCTAATAACAACGCTGTTATTAAAGCTGTTATCGCTCAAAAAATAATCATGAATTAAAATCAATATTGTTATGAATTATTGACCTCTTCAAAGCTCAAATAAATTTCACATCAAATATTCCACTTTGACATATTTTTTGGGGAAAATGTTGTATTATTTGTATTTTAGGATTGTCTATTTTTTGGGGGGGGTCAGCAGCAGCAAGTGTGCATTGTACATGTGAAACGTTCATCACAGGCTAATAATTCTTACTTCACGGGCTAATATCCTCATGAAAGATATTTGCGGACCTAACAAATGACCTTTGTCATAAACAATGTCAAATTTGAATAATACCTCCTTAGCGTGATGATGATTAACATTTTCAGCACCTATCATCACCATCCAAAATACCCCAAAATATGTTCCAAAAGGCAACAAACGTGGGTTTTTCCTAATAAAAGCCCTTTCAAATGTGTAAAAATATTGTCAAGATAAAAAAAAAAAGATTTAATATATGTTGTCAATTTTCTCAAAAAAATATATTTTGTCCGCTAAACTTCCAATGCTACTTAAAAAAACTCTGTTTTTGAAAAATGAAGTTATTCTTTTGTTCATGCTGAGAAAGTTATAAACATCTGAAGGAGGTTATCATCATTTCTTCATTAAAAGGTTAATTCCCTTAAACTTTGAGGAAATATTGCACTTTACCTTATAGTTTATTATTATTATTATTATTATTATTATTATTATTATTATTATTATTATTATTTATCAATTTTATTTATTATTATTATTATTATTATTATTATTATTATTTATCAATTTTCTTTATTATTATTATTATTATTATTATTATTATTATTATTAATATTATTATTATTATTATTATAATAAGAGTGGTTCTTAGGTCGACTGGTATACATTTAGCCTATTTTTTACTTGCAATTATGTAAAAACATGTTGTTATACTATTTTATCACGACTGTGATATTTTTTTACTATCTACTGTAAGTGACGCCCGCAGCACTTTTTAAAAAAAAATTATTAGTAATAAAAAAAAAACAAAAAAACATAACAATATGAAATAACAAATGAAATGTAACGGATAAAGTTGGAATTTTGATTCTAATAACAACGCTGTTATTAAAGCTGTTATCGCTCAAAAAATAATAATGAATTAAAATCAATATTGTTATGAATTATTGACCTCTTCAAAGCTCAAATAAATTATTATTATTATTATTATTATTATTATTCATCCATTTTCTTTATTATTATTATTATTATTAATACAAAGACAACATATTTGATGTTCAAACTGATAATTTGCAAATAATCATTAACTTTAGATTTTGATGGCAGCAACACGTGACAAAGAAGTTGGGAAAGGTGGCAATAAATACTGATAAAGTTGAGGAATGCTCATCAAACACTTATTTGGAACATCCCACAGGTGAACAGGCTAATTGGGAACAGGTGGGTGCCATGATTGGGTATAAAAGTAGATTCCATGAAATGCTCAGTCGTTCACAAACAAGGACAGGGCGAGGGTCACCACTTTGTCAACAAATGCCTGAGCAAATTGTTGAACAGTTTAAGAACAACATTTCTCAAGCAGCTATTGCAAGGAATTTAGGGATTTCACCATCTACGCTCCGTAATATCATCAAAAGGTTCAGAAAATCTGGAGAAATCACTGCACGTAAGCAGCTAAGCCCGTGACCTTCCATCCCTCAGGCTGTACTGCACCAACAAGCCACATCGGTGTGTAAAGGATATCACCACATGGGCTCCGGAACACTTCAGAAAGCCACTGTCAGTAATTACAGTTGGTCGCTACATCTGTAAGTGCGAGTTAAAACTCTCCTAGGCAAGGCGAACAACGTTTATCAACAACACCCAGAAACGCCGTGGGCTTCGCTGGGCCTGAGCTCATCTAAGATGGACTGATACAAAGTGGAAAAGTGTTCTGTGGTCTGACCAGTCCACATTTCAAATTGTTTTTGGAAACTGTGGACGTCGTGTCCTCCGGACCAAAGAGGAAAAGAACCATCCGGATTGTTCTAGGCGCAAAGTGTAAAAGGCAGCATGTGTGATGGTATGGGGGTGTATTAGTGGCCAAGACATGGGTAACTTACATATATGTGAGGGCACCATTAATGCTGAAAGGTACATACAGCTTTTGGAGCAACATATGTTGCCATCCAAGCAACGTTACCATGGACGCCCCTGCTTATTTCAGCAAGACAATGCCAAGCCACGCGTTACATCAACGTGGCTTCATAGTAAAAGAATGCGGGTACTAGACTGGCCTGCCTGTAGTCCAGACATTGAAAATGTGTGGCACCTAAAATAGCAGAAGGGAGACCCCCGGACTGTTGAACAACTTAAGCTGTACATCAAGCAAGAATGGGAAAGAATTCTACTTCCAAAATGTGTCTCCTCACTTCCCAAACCTTTACTGAGTGTTCTTAAAAGGAAAGGCCATGTAACACAGTGGTGAACATGCCCTTTCCCAACTACTTTGCAGCCATGAAATTCTAAGTTAATGATTATTGGCAAAAAATAAATAAAGTTTATGAGTTTGAACATGAAATATGTTGTCTTTGTAGTGCATTCAACTGAATATGGCTTGAAAAGGATTTGCAAATCATTGTATTGCGTTTATATTTACATCTAACACCATTTCCCAACTCATATGGAAACGGGGTTTGTACAAAGCACCTGCAGTAAAGTGCTATTGATGGCGTCCAGTTCACCAGCATGGACATTTAATAGGAGTACTGCGGGACATGTGTGCTATCTAAGAGAGCGCCACATTGCAGTGACAATGAGAGGGAAATGGAAAGGTCGAAATCAAACGATCCACTTTCTCAAATGCAATTTTCTTAAGACGCTATCATTTTTTTTTTTTTGCAGTCTGGTTCTGGTACTTCTCTTATGTATCCTTTTTAAGGACATTTTGGCAATCAGTTTGGCTTCCGGGATTGAAGAGAGAGTGACCATCTCTGTATTCTTTACATGAGAAATCGTCCTGAAGGTCCTCCCGGCCGAGATATAGGCAGGAACTATTAAAAGAGAAGTCGTGATAAGCGCTATTTTGCAAAATGAGACACCTAATGTATGTTTGGAGCCTTCAATGAAACACCGCCTGACATGTGACATCAGCCTCGTCATACACTTCACACCTCCTGAGAGTACAATATAAACTCTTTGATCGCTTATTAAGTCATGTAGAAAAAATTAACATAATTAATTCCATCTTCTGGCAACACGACGCGCATACTATATGTTCATGTGTGAAAAGCTGCTGTCATTTAATTCAGCTTGATTTGACAAAACCCCAAAAGCAGAGAAGTTGTCACGTTGTGTAAATGCTCAATAAAAAGAGAATACAACAAATCCTTTTCAACTTATATTCAATTGAATAGACTGCAAAGACAAGATATTTCATGTTCACACTAAGAAACGTTGTTATTTTTCTGCAAATATTAGCTCATTTGGAATTTGATGCCTGCAACATGTTTCAAAAAAAGCTGGCACAAGTGGCAAAAAAGAAGTTGAGGAATGCTCATCCAACACTTATTTGGAACATCCCTACAGGTGGACAGGCTAATTGGGAACAGGTGGGTGCCATGATTGGGTATAAAAGCAGCTTCCATGAGTCGTTCACAAACAAGGACGGGGCGAGGGTCACCACTTTGTCAACAAATGCCTGAGCAAATTGATTAAGCACACCATTTATCAACCAGCGATTGCAAGGAATTTAGGGATTTCACCATCTATGCTGCGTAATATCATCACAATGTTCAGAGAATGTGGAGAAATCACTGCACGTAAGCCGTGATATTACGCACCTTCCATCCCTCAGGCGGCACTGTATCAAAAAGCCACATCCGTGTGTAAAGGATATCACCACATGGGCTCAAGAACACTTCAGAAACCCACTGTCGGTAACTACAGTTGGTCGCTACATCTGTAAGTGCAAGTTAAAACTCTACTATGCAAAGCGGAAGCCATTTATCAACAACACCCAGAAACGCCGCCGCCTTGGCTGGGCCCGCGTCTAAGATGGGCTGATGCAAAGTGTAAAAGTGTTCTGTGGTCTGACGAGTCCACATTTCAAATTGTCTTTAATTTTTTTTTTACATTTATATTATATTTATAAAGTCAGGAAATATGTCCCAAGACACATGAGGACTTTGAATATGACCAATGTATGATCCTGTAACTACTTGGTATCAGATCGATACCTAAATGTGTGGTATCATCCAAAACTAATGTCAAGTATCAAAGAAGAGAAGAATAAGTGATTATTGCATTTTAACAGAAGTGTAGATAGAACATGTTCGAACAGAAAGTAAGCAGATATTAACAGTAAATGAACAAGTAGATTAATAGAAATTAATATAAAGTTTCATGCCACAGTTTCATAGTTGTTCCATGCCATAGTTCATGTTAGTTGTTTCATGTCACAGTTTCATAGTTGTTCCATGCCATAGTTCATGTTAGTTGTTTCATGCCACAGTTTCATAGTTGTTCTATGCCATAGTTCATGTTAGTTGTTTCATGCCATAGTTTCATAGTTGTTCAATGCCATAGTTCATGTTAGTTGTTTCATGCCACAGTTTCATAGTTGTTCCATGCCATAGTTCATGTTAGTTGTTTCATAGTTGTTCAATGCTGTAGTTCATGTTAGTTGTTTCATGCCACAGTTTCATAGTTGTTCAATGCCATAGTTCATGTTAGTTGTTTCATGCCACAGTTTCATGTTGTTCTATGCTATAGTTCATGTTAGTTGTTTCATGCCACAGTTTCATAGTTGTTCCATGCCATAGTTCATGTTAGTTGTTTCATGTCACAGTTTCATAGTTGTTCCATGCCATAGTTTATGTTAGTTGTTTCATGCCACAGTTTCATAGTTATTCCATGCCATAGTTCATGTTAGTTGTTTCATGCCACAGTTTCATAGTTGTTCCATGCCATAGTTCATGTTAGTTCTTTCATAGTTGTTCAATGCCATAGTTCATGTTAGTTGTTTCATGCCACAGTTTCATAGTTGTTCCATGCCATAGTTCATGTTAGTTCTTTCATAGTTGTTCAATGCCATAGTTCATGTTAGTTGTTTCATGCCACAGTTTCATAGTTGTTCCATGCCATAGTTCATGTTAGTTGTTTCATGCCACAGTTTCATAGTTGCTCCATGCCATAGTTCATGTTAGTTGTTTCATGCCACAGTTTCATGTTGTTCTATGCCATAGTTCATGTTAGTTGTTTCATGCCACAGTTTCGTAGTTGTTCCATGCCATAGTTCATGTTAGTTGTTTCATGCCACAGTTTCATGTTGTTTCATGCCATAGTTCATGTTAGTTGTTTCATGCCACAGTTTCATCTTGTTCTATGCCATAGTTCATGTTAGTTGTTTCATGCCACAGTTTCATAGTTGTTCCATGCCATAGTTCATGTTAGTTGTTTCATGCCACAGTTTCATGTTGTTCTATGCCATAGTTCATGTTAGTTGTTTCATGCCACAGTTTCATGTTGTTCTATGCCATAGTTCATGTTAGTTGTTTCATGCTACAGTTTCATGTTGTTCTATGCCATAGTTCATGTTAGTTGTTTCATGCCACAGTTTCATGTTGTTCTATGCCATAGTTCATGTTAGTTGTTTCATGCCACCGTTTCATGTTGTTCTATGCCATAGTTCATGTTAGTTGTTTCATGCCACCGTTTCATGTTGTTCTATGACATAGTTCATGTTAGTTGTTTCATGCCACAGTTTCATAGTTGTTCCATGCCATAGTTATGTTAGAATGTTTCTCGCTATGCTACAGTTTATGCTAGTTGTTTGCTTCATGCTATTGTCACGCAACCCTCTACGTAAGTCTTGTTTATTTCATGCCACAGTTAAGAGAGTTTTTGCCTGTTATCTTGTAGTTAGATTAATAAATATGTTCCTACCTGCTACTCTTGTCCAGAAAAGTCAGTTTGCATCTCGGGAGAACAAACTTCCCCGTCATGACAAATAGGTCCTCATTAAATTTAACCCGGCTTTTTGTAGTTTTACTGTATGAACTCGCACTTTCAGACACAGTGTGTGTGTGTGTGTGTGTGTGTGTGTGTGTGTGTGTGTGCACCTTGTCTCCATGCATGAGTGGGAGGATGTTTGACTTGGTTAAGCGTCTCCTTGCCCTCTCCAAAGGCATCATAAATGCCACCGGGCATGCACTCCAGACACGCGACCACACACGGCCACGTTAGATGCCCCCAGCAGACACTGCCATCTGTGTGTGTGTGTGTGTGTGTGTGTGTGTGTGTGTGTGTGTGTGTGTGTGTGTTTACTAAGCTGCTTACATGGAAGGAGAAGGATATATTCATGCAGCACACATGTAAACGGTGTGGCAGTGACAGGAAGAAAATGGAGCGGGGCGACACTCCCCCTCTCCACAGGCCCGGGGAACCTCAAGTAGACTGCCTACCACTTCAATTAAAGGCCTAATGATACGCTTGCCGTCATCGCACGTAATCACTTTGCGCTAGTTGGAGCCGACAGAATTGCTACCATCTGCTCTGCAGGGGGAAAAAAAGACATTGGTATTATTCCTTAAATAGCCGCAGTTCATATCCGGTTTGTGCCCGTAGACCTCCATTAGGTCATTCCTGATTAATGAGAGAAGATCATCTCCTCCATCGCAGGATTCTCACAGGTATGAGGCAAACATGCAACCTCACCTGCTGCACAGCTTGGCCAGTCAGCGGCATAACGGCAGTGGAGACGCTGAAGGAATTTACCCCTCTCTGTGTCAAGTAGTTCTCCTGTGTCGTATTGATAAATTGAGTATTCAAACAAGAGTCAGAGTTGCTGACTATTACAAAGTCATTTAGCATTAGCCTGTTGGTATTACCCTGCGATGAGGCGGTGACTTGTCCAGGGTGTACCCCGCCTTCCGTAGCTGAGATAGGCTCCAGCGCCCCCCGCGACCCCGAAGGGAATAAGCGGTAGAAAATGGATGGATGGATGTTGGTATTACCATCGGGTTCACTCGGGTCGAGATGAATAACGACACAAATGGTGTGTCACTGACTACTTTTACGGCACGTTTTGACGTGTTTATTAATGATAATAATATATTTTATTTGTAAAAAGCATTTTACATTGAGCAAACAACCTCAAAGTGCTAGAGTGTATTAAAAAATAATAAATAATAATAATAATAAAAAAGATAATTAAAATAAATAAAACTAAAAACTAGAACAGACTAATAGCTAGAACTAGTATGCATATATCTATAAAAATGCTTTTTTTTTAAAAATTTTTTTAAAGAAGGGTTTTTAAGCCTTTTTTAAAAGCATGCACAGTCTGTGGTACCCTCAGGTGGTCAGGGAGAGCGTTCCACAGACTGGGAGCGGCCGAACAGAAAGCCCGGTCTCCCATTGTTTGTAGCTTTGTCCTCGGAGGTTGGAGGAGGTTAGCCTGTCCGGAGCGGAGGTGTCGTCGTGTGGAGGATTTGGGGGTGAGCAGTTCTTTGAGGTAAGGGGGGCATTTCCAGACTTTGTATTCAATCCTGAGTGGAACAGGAAGCCAGTGAAGGGATTTGAGAATTGGTGTGATATGATCGTATTTCCTTTGCTCCTTCGTTCATCTTCAAACTAAGAGGTGGTGACTTCGAAGTCCGACTGAATACTTTAAAGTCCTCTGTAACTACAAAACCCAAAGCCGGTGAAGTTGACACGTTGTGTAAAATCGTAAATAAAAACAGAAGACAATGATTTGCATATATTTTTTCAACTTATATGCAATTGAACAGACTGCAAAGACAAGATACTTAACGTTCGAACTGGAGGACCACCGACATCGGTGTGTAAAGGATATCACCACTTGGGCTCAGGAACACTTCAGAAAACCACTGTCAGTAACTACAGTTGGTCGCTACATCTGTAAGTGCAAGTTAGAACTCTACTATGCAAAGCCAAAGCCATTTATCAACAACACCCAGAAACGCCGCCGGCTTCGCTGGGCCTGAGCTCATCTAAGAAGGACTGATGCAAAGTGGAAAAGTGTTCTGTGGTCTGACGAGTCCAAATTTCAAATTGTTTTCGGAAACTGTGGGCGTTGTGTACTCTGGACGAAAGAGGAAAAGAACCATCCGGATTGTTCTAGGTGCAAAGTGTAAAAGGCAGCATGTGTGATGGTATTGGGGTGTATTAGTGCCCAAGACATGGGTAACTTACACATCTGTGAAGGCACCATTAGGTACATACAGCTTTTGGAGTAACATATGTTGCCATCCAAGCAACGTTATCATGGACGCCCCTGCTTATTACATTAGTACATTAGGTTATAAGTCGCACTGTTGATTTTTGAAAAAAAATTAAAGGATTTTATACAGTAAATCTACACGGGTAATGTTTGGTGGGTACTTTATTTACCCGGGTAAATGGGGACGTTAATGTGGTGGAAACTCTCTTGTTTCCTCGCCACGAGCAACAAAGATATCGACATTTTAATTTTACGCTAACCGATACTCGGTAGTAGAATTCGGTGGCTGTCTATTAAAGCAGCGGTCCCCAACCTTTTTGTAGCTGCGGACCGGTCAACGCTTGAAAAATGTGTCCCACGGACCGGGAGGGGGGGAGGCGGGAGGGGGGGGGGGGGGTGAAATAATTTATTTATTTATTTATTTATTTATTTTTTTTCCATAAAGAAATACAATCATGTGTGCTTACGGACTGTATCCCTGCAGACGGTATTGATCTATATTGATTAGAGATGTCCGATAATATCGGCCGATATATGCGTTAAAATGTAATATCAGAAATTATCGGTATCGTTTTTTTATTATCCGTATCTTTTTTTTTTTTTTTTAAAATTAAATCAACATAAAAAAACACAAGATATACACTTACAATTAGTGCACCAACCCAAAAAACCCTCCCTCCCCCATTTACACTCATTCACACAAAAGGGTTGTTTCTTTCTGTTATTAATATTCCGGTTCCTACATTATATATCAATATATATCAATACAGTCTGCAAGGGATACAGTCCGTAAGCACACATGATTGTGCGTTCTGCTGCTCCACTAATAGTACTAACCTTTAACAGTTAATTTTACTCATTTTCATTCATTACTAGTTTCTATGTAACTGTTTTTATATTGTTGTACTTTCTTTTTTATTCAAGAAAATGTTTTTAATTTATTTATCTTATTTTACTAATTTTTTAAAAAAGTACCTTATCTTCACCATACCTGGTTGTCCAAATTAGGCATAATAACGTGTTAATTCCACGACTGCATATATCGGTTGATATCGGTATCGGTTGATATCGGTATCGGTAATTAAAGAGTTGGACAATATCGGAATGTCGGATATCGGCAAAAAGCCATTATCGGACATCCCTAATATTGATATACAATGTATATATTGTGTTTTTTATGTTGATTTAAAAAAAAAAAAAAAAAAAAATTGTACGGCCCGGTACCAATCGGTCCGCGGACCGGTACCGGGCCATGGCCCGGTGGTTGGGGACCACTGTATTAAAGTACTGAACTCGGCAGCCATCCCTAATTTTGTTTATATAACCGTTTGACAAAAAGGAATGGTTATTTGAAAAGCACCCATCATCCCTGTAAATACCACTCACGTTGCAGGTTCCGTTGTGAGAGTTTCTGCTTTGCCGACACGAGCTAAGAGGCGTAGCGGCGGCTGCTACAAACACTTTTCACACCTTTCACTGGCAGATCTCACTTTCTATGCTCGTGGCGGCAAGACTTACTTGCAGTGGATCAATCTGAGGTCATAGAAGGAGCATCCGGGGATTATTTACAAGCCCCTGAGAGTCGGTCGTAGTCGAGCCGACAGAAAAAAGTGGCACCCTCGGAACCGGGGACGTTTTAATACCGCTGGCGGAAAAAAGCTTTGCGAAGAGCAAAAGTGATGAGAGCAGCTTGATGTAAATACCATCCTTTTTTTCCCCGATCAAAGGAAGCGGACAAAAAAACCAGTGGCGGTCGACCAAGCTAAGATGGCTGTTAACTATCTGAGTACAAAAGAGGCTTTAATCTTCCTGCAAAAAAGCAGATACAAGCAACAAAAGTCCGGAGGACACCACGTCCACAGTTTCCAAAAGCAAATTTGAAACGTGGACTCGTCAGACCACAGAACACTTTTCCACTTTGCATCAGTCCATCTTAGGTGAGCTCGGGCACAGCCAAGCCGGCGGCGTTTCTGGGTGTTGTTGATTAATGGCCTTGGCTTTGCATAGTAGATTTTTAACTTGCACGTACAGATGTAGCGACCAACTGTAGCTACTGACAGTGGTTTTCTGAAGTGTTCCTGAGCCCATGTGGTGATATCCTTTACACACTGATGTCGCTTTTTGATGCAGTAGCACCTGAGGGATCCAAGGTGTGTAATATCATGGCTTCCGTGCAGTGATTTCTCCAGATTCTCTGAACCTTTTGATGATATTACGGAGCGTAGATGGTGAAATCCCTAAATTCCTTGCAATAGCTGGTTGAGAAATGTTGTTCTTAAACAATTTGCTCAGGCATTTGTTGACAAAGTGGTGACCCTCGCCCCGTCCTTGTTTGTGAACGACTGAGCGTTTTATGGAAGCTGCTTTTATAGCCAATCATGGCACCCACCTGTTCCCAATTAGCCTGTTCACCTGTAGGGATGTTCCAAATAAGTCTTTGATGAGCATTGGTACTGAAATGCTTAAATGTCCAGGATGAGTGGAGTCTGTGGATGTTGGAACGGTTCAAATCGGATGAGAAATCTGGGATATGGAGATGTTTTATTATTTCCCATTGTCAGTGGGGAGAAATGTATAGGAAATTCTAGGAAAACTGGGAATTTTGGGAAAGGGAAAACATGTTTTGCATTTGATATAGTGGAAGATTAGTGTGGGTGGATGGTTGAAAGGTTGGAATCGGGTTTAAAAATGGCACAGAATTTGGAGAATTTAATGCAGTGGTTTCTGTGAAGTGTTCCTGAGCCCATGTGGTGATATCCTTCACACACCGATGTCGCCTTGTTCTTAAACAGTTTTCTCAGGCATTTGTTGACAAAGTGGTGACCCTCGCCCCGTCCTTGTTTGTGAACGACTGAGCGTTCCATGGAAGCTGCTTTTATACCCAATCATCCGGCCTGGCCCTAACCAATCTGGCGCCCTAGGCAAGATTTTAGGTGCCCCCCCCCCCCCCCACATCGGCAGTGAAGTGTATATACTCACAAGAAACCGAATAGCTTTGTCTTTGACCTTTTTTTTACTTAAAGAAAGCAAATTAACATATTATCTGAGAATGTTATGTTATGATTATCTTTAACCGAATCACAGCAGTGCTCAAATTAAAAAAACAGCATTCCCTCTCATGTGATATTGCTTAATTAATATTAATCATGTGCACTTTAACAAGTAAGCTTACAACTATACCTAATATATAAAGGGGTGGAAAAGTGACTATTACCTGCAGGGCAAACATTAGCTAACCAGAAGGCAATAACAATGTAAACAAAAAACACCTGCTTAAAAGATCTAATACAAATGCCCCTGAGGAATGTAAGGTGGGAGTACTGTAATTACCTAACGTTACATTATTATTTTCCATAACAGTTTAGCCCCCTCCACAATATTAACCCGACGTTAAAACAGAACTAGCTATTTATTGATTAGCAATTGCCAAATCATGTAACATTAGCTTAATGCTAAAAAGCCAGGTTACTATCACATTCTGTAACAGACAAATAATTTCATGTAGGCTAACGTTACCTACCTGCTACCTCTGTCTTTTTCTCGTTTCTCCTCCTCTTTTCTCTTTTTTCTTCCCTGGGCACCTGACAGTTTTGGCCGTTTTGACATCTTGTGTTGATTTTTTGATGTGGTAAGAGTCATGATACGGGAAGGGAGGGGGCGCACCGTGCGGGGGAATATTATTTGTTGTAACAAATAATATTTATATTAAATAGGCTTTACTTTGCATTTTATTTAACGTGGGATTATTTTTTGTATTTAGAAATAATATTACCAACTTTTATTTATTTATTTTTTTTCTCCAACATTTGTGGCACTGGCGTGGCGCCCCCTGATGGACGGCGCCCTCAGAATTTGCCTATACGGCCTATGCCACGGGCCGGCCCTGCCAATCATGGCACCCACCTGTTCCCAATTAGCCTGTTCACCTGTAGGGATGTTCCAAATAAGTGTTGGATGAGCATTCCTCAACTTTATCAGTATTTATTGCCACTCGTGCCAGCTTTATGAAACATGTCGCAGGCATCAAATTCCCAATGAGCTAATATTTGCAAAAAATAACAACGTTTTCCAGTTTGAACGTCAAATATCTCGTCTTTGCAGTCTATTCAATTGAATATAAGTTGAAAAGAATTTGTTGTATTCTCTTTTTGTTTATGATTTCCACAATGTGACAACTTCACTGGTTTTGGGTTTTGCATGAGCCGTGACAAAGATCAAAGGCACGGCTCTTTACGTCTGGCTCCCAACCAACGGACCCCGACAGCCAATTGACTTGGTGCGATCCCTCTTGTCCCTCCAGATGAACTGTGCAGATACAATCAGTGCCGGGGTTCAGATGTCAGGCTGAGAACTGCCGCAGTTGAATTGTGCCCCGGAGAGGAGGAAGTGAGGCTGGCCTATCAGACGCAGCGATCGGAGGAGACGGATAATTCAGTTATCACATCTGCTGTGATTAGGGAGACAGGACATTGTTTGCTGATAAGGATTCGCAGGCTTCTCGGCGGCTCGGTTTGTTATTGAGAGACTTTCATTTTTTGGCTGAGGATGTCACCTTGACATAGTTTGTTTCTTTCTCATTCCTCTTTTTGTTCCCGGAGTTTCATCTCGTTTATGTCGGAAATATTGTTGCTATGAGAGACTGTTTGATCCATTTTGCTGTATTTATTGTGGCTTCCAGTGTTTGGACCAGATTAAAGGCCTACTGAAATGAATTTTTTGTATTTAAACGGGGATAGCAGATCCATTCTATGTGTCATACTTGATCATTTTGCGATATTGCCATATTTTTGCTGAAAGGATTTAGTAGAGAACAACGACGATAAAGTTCGCAACTTTTGGTCTCTGATAAAAAAAAGCCTTGCCCCTACCGGAAGTAGCGTGACGTTGTCAGTTGTTCCCTTCCTCATATGTTCCTATTGTTTTCAACGCAGCTAGAGCTATTCGGACCGAGAAAGCGACGATTACCCCATTAATTTGAGCGAGGATGACAGATTCGTGGATGAGGAACGTTAGAGTGACGGACTAGAATGCAGTGAAATACATATCTTTTTTCGCTCTAATAAATAATAATAATAATAATAATGAATTGCATTTGTTACGCACTTTACATTTGTTAAAATCTCAAAGTGCTACAAAGTATTAAAAATAAAAATAGAAAGTAAGAATATATAATAAAAAATTAAGATAGAAATGAATCATGACACACACTAGATAAAACAGAAACATAGATAAAGTAGAAATAAGAGCCTGAAAGCACTGGATAAAAAAAACAGATAAGCAGGCTCTGTACCGAGGATGTCGTTGTGGCTTGTACAGCCCTTTGAGACACTTGTGATTTAGGGCTATATAAATAAACATTGATTGATTGATTGATTTAAAAACAAGAAGGCAGAGAAATTAGATCAAAGCTGTGCTAAAAAGGTGGGTTTTTAGTCCCTTCTTAAAATGGTCGACCGACTGTGGTGCTCTAAGATGGTCGGGGAGAGCGTTCCAAAGTAGAAAGCCCGGCGGCCCATACATTGTAACTTTGTCCTGATGGGTTTGAGGACGTTAGTGTTTGAGGAGCGGAGGCTGCGGGTGGGGGGTTGAGGGGAAACTAGGTCCTTGAGGTAGGAGGGGGCGTTGCCGTAGATGCATTGGTGAGTGAGCAGGTTGATCTTAAATTGGGTCCGGGATGCAATAGGGAGCCAGTGGAGTGATTTGAGGATAGGTGTGATATGACCGTAACTTAGGTACAAGGGTTCCACACTCTCTCCTTTTTCTATTGCGGATCACGGATTTGTATTTCAAACCACCTGGGATACTATATCCTCTTGAAAATGAGAGTCGAGAACGCGAAATGGACATTCACAGTGACTTTTATCTCCACGACAATACATCGGCGAAGCTCTTTAGCTACTGAGCTAACATGATAGCATCGGGCTCAAATGCAGATAGAAACAAAAGAAATAAACCCCTGACTGGAAGGATGGACAGAAGACCAACAATACTATTAAACCATGGACATGTAAATACACGGTTAATAATTCCCAGCTTGGCGAAGCTTAACAATGCTGTTGCTAACGACGTCATTGAAGCTAACTTAGCTACGGGACCTCACAGAGCTATGATAAAAACATTAGCGCTCCACCTACGCCAGCCAGCCCTCATCTGCTCATCAACACCCGTGCTCACCTGCGTTCCAGCGATCGACGGAGCGACGAAGGACTTCACCCGATCATCCGTGAGGTCGGCGGCTAGCGTCGGATAGTGAGGAATGCTCATCCGACACTTATTTGGAACCTCCCACAGGTGAACAGGCTAATTGGGAACAGGTGGGTGCCATGATTGGGTATAAAAGCAGCTTCCATGAGTCGTTCACAAACAAGGACGGGGCGAGGGTCACCACTTTGTCAACAAATGCCTGAGCAAATCGTTTAGGAACAACATTTCTCAACCAGCTATTGCAAGGAATTTAGGGATTTCACCATCTACGCTGCGTAATATCATCAGAGAATCTGGAGAAATCACTGCACGTAAGCCGTGATATTACGCACCTTCCATCCCTCAGGCGGTACTGCATCAAAAAGCGACATCAGTGTGTAAAGGATATCACCACATGGGCTCAGGAACACTTCAGGAAACCACTGTCAGTAACTACAGTGTGTCGCTACATCTGTACGTGTAAGTTAAAACTCTACTATGCAAAGGCAAAGCCATTTATCAACAACACCCAGAAACGCCAACTCATAACATAATCCCCCTTTCGCAAAAGTAGACTATTAGGCCTGGCTCGTACACAGCCACAACTGATCTGAAAGGAATTAGAACTTGTTTGTTTATTTCTTTTTTTTTAATCAAGATAATTTTGTTGACCTGCCCCGCACTTGCAGAACACTGTCGGCTTGACTTTGCCAACACACGCTGTTCATTACTGCTGAGAGCAGACGACACAGTGACAATGTATTCACACTCTGCGTGAATAGCTTCTGTTTACCACGTTGACATATTGGATCTGTCAGCTGCACATCTTATGTGGAGTGCTCGCAATGACCGTGATGCATTACCTCACCCATACGCAACATTTATAGCAAATACTCAATTATATCTGCACATTAAGCTCGGTAAATATGCTTTAGGAAATAGCCCAGAGGAAACAATGTCAAGTGAACACGTTCCAGGCTATCAGAATACCTTATTACGGTATGTTGATGTGGAATCCCTTAAAGGCCTACTGAAATGATTTTTTTAAATTTAAACGGGTATAGCAGATCCATTCTATGTGTCATACTTGATCATTTCGCGATATTGCCATATTGGGGTGGGGGGGGGGTAAACATTTTTTTTTTTTTTTTTTTTTCATAAAGAAATACAATCATGTGCGCTTACGGACTGTATCTCTGCAGACTGTATTGATCTATATTGATATATAATGTATATATTGTGTTTTTTATGTTGATTTAATTTAAAAAAAAAAAAAAAAAAAAAAAAAAAAATTCTTGCCGCGGCCCGGTGGTTGGGGACCACTGATGTAGACCATAAGGAAGTCTTTTACATTTAGAAAAACAATATATATATATATATATATATATATATATATATATATATATATATATATATATATATATATATATATATATATATATATATATATATATATATATATATATATATATATATATATATGACTCCTTTAATGTGCCTTATAATCCGGTGCGCCTTATATATGAAAACAGATCGAGAATAGACCATTCAATCGGCCGTGCGCCTTATAAGCTGGTGCACCCTATGGTCCGTAAAATACGGTACTATACCGTAAATTTTAGATTATTTGCATGCTTGAGACATTCCATTGTCTGCAAATGCATTGTATAATTTTTCATTATTTTCACAGTAAAGTCTTGTGTCTTCTACGTATAATAATCATAGTCACTTAGGTTATGTACTGTTTCTTGGTTTGCAGGAATCCACTGCATTTACTACTGTGATCAACTGTTTTGGATTTTTTTGCTGTTTTACTGTTGCTATTTTACAATTGATTGCCGTAGTTTTTAATGGTCATTTTTTATAGTGTACATTTAAAGGCCTACTGAAAGCCACTACTAGCGACCACGCAGTCTGATAGTTTATATATTAACGATGAAATCTTAACATTGCAACACATGCCGATACGGCCGGGTTTGATTAGTAAAGTGACATTTTAAATTTCCCGCGAAATATCCTGCTGAAAACGTCTCGGTATGATGAAGTTTGCGCGTGACGTCGCGGATTGTAGCGGACATATTGGGACAGCATTGTGGCCAGCTATTAAGTCGTCTGTTTTCGTCGCAAAATTCCACAGTATTCTGGACATCTGTGTTGGTGAATCTTTTGCAATTTGTTTAATGAACAATGAACACAGCAAAGGAGAAAGCTGTAGGTGGGAAGCGGTGTATTAGCGGCCGGCTGCAGCAACACAACCAGGAGGACTGGGGACCGTGAGTACGCAGCTTTGGCTTCCAAACGTTTGATCGCTTGCCCGTACGTGCGTGCCGATATTTGCATGTCACGTACGTAACTTTGGGGAAATATATGTGCTGTTTGAACTTTGCGGAGGTGAACGGTACTTTGGGCTGTGGGATTGAGTGTGTTGTGCGGGTGTTTGAGTTGTATTGGCGGGTTATATGGACGGGAGGGGGAAGGTGTTTGTTATGCGGGATTAATTTGTGGCATATTAAATACAAGCCTGGTTGTGTTGTGGCTAATAGAGTATATATATGTCTTGTGTTTATTTACCGTTTTAGTCATTCCCAGCTGAATATCAGGTCCCACCCGCCTCTTCCCTATCTGAATCGCTTCCACTGCCCTCTAATCCTTCACTCTCACTTTCCTCATCCACAAATCTTTCATCCTCGCTCAAATTAAAGGGGTAATCGTCGCTTTCTCGGTCCGAATCGCTCTCGCTGTTGGCGGCCATGATTGTAAACAATGTGCAGATGTGAGGAGCTCCACAACCTGTGACGTCACGCTACTTCCGGTACAGGCAAGGCTTTATTTTATCAGCGACCAAAAGTTGCAAACTTTATCGTCAATGTTCTCTACTAAATCCTTTCAGCAAAAATATGGCAATATCGCGAAATGATCAAGTATGACACATAGAATAGATCTGCTATCCCCGTTTGAATAAAAACATTTCATTTCAGTAGGCCTTTAAGTACGTTGTCTGGTCATGGTTCATAGATATCTGCATTGTTGTCACTACACTGCAAAAAGTGAAATGTAAGTAAGATGAAATATCTCAAATAAGGCTGATATTTGCTTATTTTCTGTCTGATAAGATAATTCTTCTCACTAAGCAGTGTTTTACTTGTTTTAAGGGTTTTGGTCCTAAATGATGATATTACAGCTTGTTGCTGAGATTTGATGAACTATATTGAGTAAAACATGCTTGAAACTAGAATATCAACTGTTGCAAAGCTGTGTCATCAACACCCACAAGTATAAAACTACTTTTTTAAAGTCATCATTTCTTACTTCTAGCATGGGAAAAAAAAAAATCATGACTTTGACACAATTGTGTCTCATGATTAAAACAGATGACAGGAAAATGGACTTTGCCGTTTTATTTTCAATGAAACAAGAGAAAACACGTACTCATATAGTAGTACAGTTGGCACAGTGCAGTAAACTGACAGTTAATATTTAAACATTTAACATGTGACATTTCAAACTATTTTGAACTGAAATAGTTCATGCAAATTCAGATAAATTCTTCAAAATGACAATAAAAAAAATTGGCCGGGGGCCGGGCTGTAAATATGTAATATATATATATATATATATATATATATATATATATATATATATATATATATATATATATATATATATATATATATATATATATATATTCCTTGCGCACTAATTGACTGAAAGAGTATGCACTTGATGCGATGATGTCATGTTATCCATGGAAAAATGCATTGTTAGACAATATGATTTGCCTGAGCGGCTAGTAGACCCCGAGAGTAACAAGCGGTTGCCTTGTTGCCTTTCCATTAAGAACAATAAATTAGTTTTTAGTATAAGTTTGCTGGTTTCAAGAAATGTAATGCCGAGCGCATATCATTATGTCAAGATAATGGCACTAGCATTTACTTCATTTAAGAATATTTTTCAACACATTGAGCAAAAAGGTCTCTTTTTTTTTCTACCAAGAAAAGTGCACTTGTTATTAATGAGAATATACTTAGTTTAAGGTATTTTGGGGTTCATTGAGGTTAGCTAATTTGACTTGTTTTGGAAAGTCTTGACAAGCCACATTTTCTTGTTCTATTGGCAGATAATTTTAATACCCCTATTTTTTGTATTTTTTTTTTCTTCTTTTTGAACACTGACTTTTTGCAGTGTAGGTAGACTTCTATGGTTGCATCATCTGGATAAAAAATACCTGTCTCGCTCGGCCCTTTTTCGAGTGGATTGCAAAGACCAAAAACTTGGCCAATGCACAAAATAACCCAACCAAACCAACCCACCAACAATCTGTTCTGGTCTAGCAAAGTACTGTGGAGGACACAGAGGAAAAGAGAAGAGAATACAGTGACCAACCATATGGTTTGGACCTCTGTTAACACTACAGATGGGGTTGTCAGGCACAGATGGTGCAGCTACTCCAGGTGCAGGTTGACAGACAAACACAAGGTGTGTGGAATCCCACAGACACCTTCAAGAGCCATGGAGGGCGTTAGTAGCTCGTTTGTGTGCATGGATGATTAAATTGAACTCCCACTGATTGTTGGCATGAACATTTTACTACCAAACTAACCATTTCGCAAAGGTGTCTTCTATAGAGAGAATGTGTGAATGCTCTATGTGCGCAGGCCACAGAACCGCCGATGCGCGTGAGTGGAACTGAAATGCTTAAATGTCCAAGGTGAGTGGAGTGTGTGGATGTTGGAACGGCTCGAATCGGTTGAGAAATGTGGGATATGCAGTAGATTGTATATTGCCCGGTCATTGTCAATTTGGAGACGATTCCGGGAAAATCTGGAATTTTGGGAAATGGAAAACATGTTTTGCGTTTGATATATTGGAAAAGTAGTGTGGGTGGATGGTTGAAAGGTCGAAATCCGGTTTAAAAACGTAGCAAAATTTTGAGAAATTTGGGCATTGTCGAACTATGAATATGTCCAATTCATTTGAATTGGAATTTCCTGGAAATTGGGGAATTTCGGGAAAATATTTTTGAAAATATTGATACCAGCATGATATAAATTGGTTGGCGTTGGAATTTTTGGAGTCGGTTGAAAAATGTCGACGTAGTGACAGTTTGAATTGAGAATGGGTATTTCGGAATTCCTGGAGTTCCGGGAAAACCGTGAAACAAAAAATGAAAAAAATTGTTGTCCCAACTAAGAGGAATGTTTTGAAGGTGGAATGGTCAAAAATGGTTGGGAAATGTGGACTGTGTAAACTTTCCAGGAAAAAGGGAAAATAGGGCTTTGGAAAACCGAGAAATCTGGGTATTCCTGGAATTTGCTTAGACTTGGTAGCTTGATTGTCCAAGGTGAGTGGAGTGTGTGGATGGTTGAATTGTTGGAATCGAGTGAGAAATGTGGAACATGTCAATTTGGAGAAGATTCCGGTAAAATCTGGAATTTTGGGAAATGGAAAACATGTTTTGCGTTTGATATATTGGAAAAGTAGTGTGGGTGGATGGTTGAAAGGTCGAAATCCGGTTTAAAAACGTAGCAAAATTTTGAGAAATTTGGGCATTGTCGAACTATGAATATGTCCAATTCATTTGAATTGGAATTTCCTGGAAATTGGGGAATTTGGGAAAATATTTTTGAAAATATTGATACCAGCATGATATAAATTGGTTGGCGTTGGAATTTTTGGAGTCGGTTGAAAAATGTTGACGTAGTGACAGTTTGAATTGAGAATGGGTATTTCGGAATTCCTGGAATTTCGGGAAAACCGTGAAACAAAAAAATAAAAAAACTTGTTGGCCCAAATAAGAGGAATGTTTTGAAGGGGGAATGGTCAAAAACGGTTGAGAAATGTGGACTGTGTAAACTTTCCAGGAAAAAGGGAAAATAGGGCTTTGGAAAACCGAGAAATCTGGGTATTCCTGGAATTTTCTTGGACTTGGTAGCTTGATTGTCCAAGGTGAGTGGAGTGTGTGGATGGTTGAATTGTTGGAATCGGGTGAGAAATGTGGAACATGTCAATTTGGAGAAAATTCCGGTAAAATCTGGAATTTTGGGAAATGGAAAACATGTTTTGCGTTTGATATATTGGAAAAGTAGTGTGGGTGGATGGTTGAAAGGTCAAAATCCGGTTTAAAAACGTAGCAAAATGTTGAGAATTTTGGGCATTGTCGAACTATGAATATGTCCAATTCATTTGAATTGGAATTTCCTGGAAATTGGGGAATTTCGGGAAAATATTTTTGAAAATATTGATACCAGCATGATATAAATTGGTTGGCGTTGGAATTTTTGGAGTGGGTTGAAAAATGTTGACGTAGTGACAGTTTGAATTGAGAATGGGTATTTTGGAATTCCTGGAATTTCGGGAAAACCGTGAAACAAAAAATGAAAAAAAATGTTGTCCCAACTAGGAGGAATGTTTTGGAGGTGGAATGGTCAAAAACGGTTGGGAAATGTGGACTGTGTAAACTTTCCAGGAAAAAGGGAAAATAGGGCTTTGGAAAACCGAGAAATCTGGGTATTCATGGAATTTGCTTAGACTTGGTAGCTTGATTGTCCAAGGTGAGTGGAGTGTGTGGATGGTTGAATTGTTGGAATCGGGTGAGAAATGTGGAACATGTCAATTTGGAGAAGATTCCGGTAAAATCTGGAATTTTGGGAAATGGAAAACATGTTTTGCGTTTGATATATTGGAAAAGTAGTGTGGGTGGATGGTTGAAAGGTCAAAATTAGAATTCTGGGCATTGTAGAACTATGAATATGTTTCCTGGAAATTTGGGAATTTCGGAAAAAAACGTGAATTTTTGAAAATATTTGATAGCAGCAATTTCAAGATGATATGAATGGGTCGGTGTTGAAATTTTTGGAATCGGTCGAAAAATGTTGGCGGTTTGATTTGGTAATGGGTATTTTGTAATTCCTGGAATTTTGGAAAAACCGTAAATAAAAACATTTGTTGTCCCAACAAAGAGGAATGTTTTGAAGGTGGGATGGTCAAAAAGGGTTGACAAATGTGGACTGTGAAAACTTTCCATGAAGAGGTGAAAACAGGGCTTTGGAAAACCGAGAATTCTGGGTATTCCTGGAATTTGCTTAGACTTGGTAGCTTGATTGTCCAAGGTGAGTGGAGTGTGTGGATGGTAGAACGGTTAAATCAGGTGAGAAATGTGGAATATGCAGTCGATTGTATATTGCCCATTCATTGTCAATTTGGAGAAGAATATGGTAATATCTGGAATTTTGGGAAATGTAAAAAAATGTTTGCGTTTGATATATTGGAAAAGTAGTTTGGGTGGATGGTTGAAAGGTCAGCATACGGTTAAAACATGGTGCAACATCATGAGAATTCTGGGCATTCTAGAAGTATGAATATGTCCAATTCATATAATTTGGAATTTCCTGTAAAATTTGGGAATTTCGGAAAAAAACGTGAATTTCGGAAAAAAACGTGAATTTTTTAAAATATTAATACCAACACGTTTGCTCGAGATGATATGAATGGGTTGGTATTGGAATTTTTGGAATCGGTGGAAAAATGTTGACGGTTTGAATTGAGAATGGGTATTTTGGAATTCCTGGAATTTCGGGAAAACCGCGAATATGTTCGAAGCAAAAAATAAAAACATTTGTTTTCCCAACAAAGAGGAATGTTTTGAAGGTGGAATGGTCAAAAACGGTTGAGAAATGTGGACTGTGAAAACTTTCCAGGAAGAGGTGAAAATAGGGCTTTGGAAAATCGAGAATTCTGGGTATTCCTGGAATTTTTTAAAACTTGGTAGATTGATTGTCCAAGGTGAGTGGAATGTGTGGATGGTAGAACAGTTTAAATCGGATGAGCAATGTGGAATATGCAGTCGGTTGTATATTGCCCGTTCATTGTCAATTTGGAGACGAATACGGTAAAATCTGGAATTTTGGGAAATGAAAAACATGTTTTGCGTTCGATATATTGGAAAAGTAGTGTGGGTGGATGGTTGAAAGGTTAGAATCCGGTTTAAAAATGGCGCAACATTTTGAGAATTCTGGGCTTTGCACAAGCATGAATATGTCCAATTCATTTGAAATGGAATTTCCTGTAAAATTTGGGAGTTTTGGGAAAAATCTGGAATTTTTGAAAATATTGATACCAACACATTTGCCTGAGATTATAGGAATGGGTTGGTTTTGGAATTTTTGCAATCGGTCGAAAAATGTTGACCGTATGAATTGAGAATGGGTATTTTCGAAAATCCTGGAATTTCGGGAAAACCGTGAATATGTCCAAAACAGAAAATAAAAACATTTATTGTCCCAACCAAGAGGAATGTTTTGAAGGTAGAATGGTCAAAAACGGTTGAGAAATGTGGACTGTGAAAACTTTCCAGGAAGAGGTGAAAATAGGGCTTTGGAAAACCGAGAATTCTGGTTATTCCTGGAATTTGCTTAGACTTGGTAGCTTGATTGACCAAGGTGAGTGGAGTGTGTGGATGGTGGAATGGTTGGAATCGGGTGAGAAATGTGGAAAAGGCAGTAGGTTGTATAATGCCCATTCATTGTCAATTCGGAGAAGAATATGGTAAAATCTGGAATTTTGGGAAATAGAAAACATGTTTTGCGTTTGATATACTGGAAAAGTAGTGTGGGTGGAAGGTCAGAATACGGTTAAAAAATGGCGCAACATTTTGAGAATTCTGGGCGTTGTAGAAGTATGAATATGTCCAATTCATTTGAAATGGAATTTCCTGGAAATTAGGGAATTTCGGGAAAATATTTTTGAAAATATTAATACCAGCATGATATAAATGGGTTGGCATTGGAATTTTTGGAATTGGTTGAAAAATGTTGACGTAGTAACAGTTTGTATTGAGAATGGGTATTTTGGAATTCCTGGAATTTCGGGAAAACCGTGAAACAAATTTTTTTTTTTTTTTTTTTTTCCCAACTAAGAGGAATGTTTTGAAGGTGGAATGGTCAAAAACAGTTGAGAAATGTGGACTGTGTAAACTTTCCAGGAAAAAGTGAAAATAGGGCTTTGGAACACCGAGAATTCTGGGTATTCCTGGAATTTGCTTAGACTTGTTAGCTTGATTGTCCAAGGTGAGTGGAGTGTGTTGATGGTGGAACGGTTGGAATCGGGTGAGAAATGTCCGAATTCTGCAGGTTTCGAAAAATGCCCCTTCCTTTTCAATGTCCCGGAAAACCGGGAATTCTGGGTAACCTCATATATTTCAAAACATTTCCAATATTGGTGTAGAATGTTCTATGTGGGAATGCCCACACGATAACTAAATCCCAACAATCGCTGACCTCCAAGAGTCCCCACGAGTCCCCCAGGTTGTCTTATTTTTTGCCCGTTTTCCAGGCATGTCGAGGTGGCCCCCAGGCATGTTGATGTGGCCCCCAGGCATGTTGAGGTGGCCCCCAGGCCACAGCCGCCGTGTGCATGCGAGCTGGTGTCATTTGATCCGCTTCCGTGCCTTGGTAACTTTATTAATTGAAGAGAGGGACCTTTTCTAAAGGGCTCTCAGCTGGCAGTTTGATTCCGGTTTTATAATCCGAGCTTGGTTCTATAATAAGCAGGAACTGTCCGGTCTGATTAGGCAGGCTCCACGGAGCTCTCAAAGGCCTCCACCCCCTCCCCGACTCTCCACCCCCTCCCCGACTCGCCAGACCCCCGCTGCCCCCATCCTACTTATGCAGTGAGAATGAGGGAAGGCTCCAAAGACTCTGCGACCCATTCAGGGGCAGGAGGGGCGCGGCCCTATGGACTAAAGCCTTTAATTGCTAGAGTCTCCTTCTCTCCCCGAGTTCTCCTTTCATGGCTCTGGCTGCTGATGGCCTGGACTTGCCGGCTTATTGGGACTGCTCATCGGATTTATTCAGCGGTCCGCAAACCCAACAGACATTTTTCAGTCAGGTTTACAAGGAAGTAGGAACTAAAGTCTTGGGGCGTGTGTGTCCATGAGGGGAAGTTGAGACCAGGTCCTTCTTCTGCACAGACCAGTCCTTCCAGGTTCTAGTGGGCTGGATTTGGTACTAAAATGTGTCCTTAGTCAGCAGACTTGTCAATACACTTTGCAAAACACAAATGCATCATTTTATATGTGGCCTGCCGAATCATTTTATGTGGCCCTCCACATCATTAATATGTGGCCCTCCATATTTTTTTATGTGGTCCGCCGAATCATTTTAAGTGGCCCTCCACATCATTAATAAGTGGCCCTCCATATTTTTCTTTAATGGTCCGCCGAATCATTTTAAGTGGCCCTCCGAATCATTAATAAGTGGCCCTCCGCATCATTTTATGTGGCCCTCTGAATCATTAATAAGTGGCCCTCCGCACCATTTTTTTGTGGCCTGCCGAATCATTTTATGTGGCCCTCCAAACCATTAATTTAGTGGCCCTCCGTATCTTTTTATGTGGCCCACTGAATCATTTTAAGTGGCCCTCCGAATCATTTTATGCGGCCCTCCAAATCATTAATATTTATGTGGCCCTACGCATCATTTATGTGGCCTGCCGAATCATTAATACGTATGTGGCCCTCCGGATCATTTTATGTGGCCCTTCGAATCATTAGTAAGTGGCCCTCCGCATCATTTTATGTGGCCTGCCGAATCATTTTATGTGGCCCTCCGAATCATTAATATGTAAGTGGCCCTCCACATCATTTTATGTGGCCCTCCGAATCATTAATAAGTGGCCCTCCTCATAATTTTATGTGGCCCGCCGAATCATTTTATGTGTCCCTCCGAATCATTAATACTTAACTGGCCCTCCGCATCATTTTATGTGGCCTGCTAAATCATTTTATGTGGCCCTCCGAATCATTAATAATCGGCCCTCCGCATCATTTTATGTGGCCTGCCGGTTAATTTTACGTGGACCTTCGAATCATTAATAAGTGGCCATCCGCATAATTTATGTGGCCCTCCGCATCATTTTATGTGGCCGGCCAATCATTAATACATATATGGCCCTCCGCATCATTTTATGTGGCCTGCTGAATCATTTTATGTGGCCCTCCAAATCATTAATACGTAAGTGGCCCTACGCATCATTTATGTGGCCTGCAGAATCATTAATATGTAAGTGGCCCTCCGGATCATTTTATGTGGCCTGCCAAATCATTTTAAGTGGCCCTTCGAATCATTAATAAGTGGCCCTCTGCATCATTTTATGTGGCCTGCCGAATCCTTTTAAGTGGCCCTCCGAATCATTAATATGTAAGTGGCCCTCCGCATCATTTTATGTGGCCCTCCGAATCATTAATATGTAAGTGGCCCTCCGCATCATTTTATGTGGCCCTCCGAATCATTAATAAGTGGCCCTCTGCATCATTTTGTGTGGCTTGCCGAATCATTTATGTGGCCCTCCGAATCATTAATATGTAAGTGGCCCTCCGCATCATTTTATGTGGCCCTCCGAATCATTAATATGTAAGTGGCCCTCCGCGTCATTTTATGTGGCCCTCCGAATCATTAATATGTAAGTGGCCCTCCGCATCATTTTATGTGGCCCTCCGAATCATTAATAAGTGGCCCTCTGCATCATTTTATGTGGCCTGCCGAATCATTTATGTGGCCCTCCGAATCATTAATATGTAAGTGGCCCTCCGCATCATTTTATGTGGCCCTCCGAATCATTAATATGTAAGTGGCCCTCCGCATCATTTTATGTGGCCCTCCGAATCATTAATATGTAAGTGGCCTTCCGAATCATTTTATGTGTCCCTCCGAATCATAAATACTTAACTGGCCCTCCGCATCATTTTATGTGGCCTGCCGAATCATTTTATGTGGCCCTCCGAATCATTAATAAGTGGGCCTCCGCATCATTTATGTGGCCTGCCGAATCATTTTATGTGGCCCTCCGAATCATTAATAAGTGGGCCTCCGCATCATTTTGTGTGGCCTGCCGGGTAATTTTACGTGGACCTCCCAATCATTAATAAGTGGCCATCCGCATAATTTATGTGGCCTGCCGAATCATTTTATGTGGCCGGCCAATCATTAATACATAAGTGGCCCTCCGCATCATTTATGTGGCCTGCCGAATCATTTTATGTGGCCCTCCAAATCATTAATACGTAAGTGGCCCACCGTTTCATTTTATTCGGCCCTCCAAATCATTAATACGTCAAAAATGGTAAAGGAATGGCTAAATCAGGCTAGAATGAAGGTTTTAGTTCGGCCTTCCCAAAGTCCTGACTTAAATGTGTGGACAATGCTGAAGCAACAAGTCCATGTCAGAAAAGCAACACATTTGGCGGAACTGCACCAATTTTGAGGTCAAAAATTGAAGCAGAAGCTTGTGGATGGCTAACAAAAGCGCCTTATTGCAGGTAAACGTGCTCCAATCACTCTATCTGTCATGATCCGTGGTCCTGATCATATTTTTGTTATGTTCTGTTAGTTTTAGACTCCACTTGTTCCTGTTTTTGTGCACCCTCGTTTGTTTTAGTTACCATGGCGACTTGCGATTTTCACCTGCTTCTGATGTTCGGGATTCGCACCTGTTTCCTATCTAGAGACATTATTTAAGCCTGCCTTTGCCAGTCAGTCGTCCTGGCGTCATTGTTTGTCTCATGCCTGGACTACGTAAGTCGTGTTTATTTCATGCCACAGTTTCATAGGTTCTCTATGTCCATAGTCTATGCTAAGTATCTACTTGAACTCCAAGTGCCATCAGCGCGTTGTGCTTTCGCCTCGTTTTCCCGTTTTTGTACCTTTTTGAGTTTTGAGTATTAAATCATGTTTTTACCTGCGACACCTTGTCCGGAATACTCCGTTTGCATCCTGGGAGAACAAACCTCGCAGCAAGCTGCGAAAACCACGTCCTGACACGATCACAAAAAAAAAAAAAAGAGTTGTAGAAAGTATTAGAAACTCCCGACAGCCATGACATGATGTTCTTTATTAGTGTATGTACACTTTTAATTATGACTGTGTATTCTTTGTTTCAAGCAGCCATAATTGTGACTACAAAAGTGTCACATTGGGTACACATCCCTGCTGTAGACAAGGACTAGAGAGAGAGAAAAAAGAGCAAAAAGAGGATTATATCAGCAGTCATCTGCAGTCCATGTTTGTTTGCTACGTCGATGCCGTGCATGACATAACCAGACAAGACGAAGGAGGAGGCCACTTTGTTTACGTATACATTCTTTATCTTCCTCCCAGCAGCAGAACATTGAGACCCAGGACTCATTCCCGCGAAATAGGACAAGCCTCGCATACGCCTGCTCCCGGCCGCTTACTGTTAAAGACAGCATATGATTTGATTAATACGTACCACCTGTGAAATCTAATCACCTGTAGGCTGTGTCTCGCCGTCAGCGCTGCCGCGCCCCCCCGTCTGATGGCGCTCCGTCCTCAGCACCACGGACAGAGGCGGTGACCTTTGCTCCTGCAGGCAGCGCTGGCCACATCCCCCTCCACACATGTGTATGTCAACTTTTGATCGCGACTGTATGTTCATTGTTTCCAGCGGCCGTAATTGTGACTATAAAAGTGTCACATTGGGTGCACATCCCCGCTGTAGACCAGTGGTCCCCAACCACGGACCGATTGGTTCCGGGCCGCACAAGAAATTAAAAAAAAAAAAAAAAAAAATATTAAATCAACATACAAAACACAATATATACATTATATATCAATATAGATCAACACAGTCTGCAGGGATGCAGTCCGTAAGCACACATGATTGTATTATTTTATGAAAAAAATAAAAAATAAAAAAAATAAATAAATAAAAATAAAAATACAAATAAAATAAAAAAATCACCCCACCCCCCCCCCCCCCCCCCGGTTCGTGGGACAAATTTTCTAGCGTTGACCGGTCCGCAGCTACAAAGGTTGGGGACCACTGCTGTAGACACACTAGAGAGAGGGAGAAAAAAAGACTAAAAAGAGGATTATATCAGCAGTCATCTGCAGTCCATGTTTGTTTACCACGTCGATGCCGTGCATGACATAACCAGACAAGGCGAAGGAGGAGGCCACTTTGTTTACGTATACATTCTTTATCTTCCAATCCCAACCACCGGGCCACGGACCGATTGGTACCGGGCTGCACAAAAAAAAAAAAAAAAAAAAAATATATATATATATATATATATATATATATATATATATATATATATATATATATATATATATATATATATATATATATATATATATATATATATATATATATATATATATATATATATATATATATATATATATATATATATATTTAAATCAACATCAAAAACACAATATATGCATTATATATCAATATTAGAGATGTCCGATAATATCGGCCTGCCGATATTATCGGCCGATATATGCGTTAAAATGTATTATCGGAAATTATCGGTATCGTTTTTTTTATTATCGGTATCGTTTTTTTTTTATTTTTTTATTTTTATTAAATCAACATAAAAAACACAAGATACACTTACAATTAGTGCACCAACCCAAAAAACCTCCCTCCCCCATTTACACTCATTCACACAAAAGGGTTGTTTCTTTCTGTTATTAATATTCTGCTTCCTACATTATATATCAATATATATCAATACAGTCTGCAAGGGATACAGTCCGTAAGCACACATGATTGTGCATGCTGCTGCTCCACTAATAGTACTAACCTTTAACAGTTAATTTGACTCATTTTCATTCATTACTAGTTTCTATGTAACTGTTTTTATATTGTTGTACTTTCTTTTTTATTCAAGAAAATGTTTTTAATTTATTTATCTTATTTTACAATTTTTAAAAAAAAAGAACCTTATCTTCACCATACCTGGTTGTCCAAATTAGGCATAATAATGTGTTAATTCCACCACTGCATATATCGGTTGATATCGGTATCGGTTGATATCGGTATCGGTTGATATCGGTATCTGTAATTAAAGAGTTG
Source organism: Entelurus aequoreus (assembly GCF_033978785.1). Lineage (NCBI taxonomy): Eukaryota > Metazoa > Chordata > Actinopteri > Syngnathiformes > Syngnathidae > Entelurus > Entelurus aequoreus. The sequence continues at coordinate 10,843,632 of NC_084743.1, forward strand.
GACAATATCGGAATATCGGATATCGGCAAAAAGCCATTATCGGACATCCCTAATCAATATAGATCAATACAGTCTGCAGTGATACAGTCCTAAGCACACATGATTGTATTTCTTTATGAAAAAAAATAAAAATAAAAATAAATAAAATAAAATAAAATTTAAAAAAAAATAAAAATAAAAAATAAAAATTGTCCCACGGTTCGTGGGACAAATTCTCTAGCGTTGGCCGGTCCGCAGCTACAAAAAGGTTGAGGACCACTGGTGTAGTCACACTAGAGAGAGAGAGAAAAAAGAGCAAAAAGAGGATTATATCAGCAGTCATCTGCAGTCCATGTTTGTTTGCTACGTTTGCATGACATAACCAGACGTATACATTCTTTATCTTCCTCCCAGCAGCAGAACATTGACCCAGGACTCATTCCCGCGAAATAGGACAAGCCTCGCATGCGCCGTCTGCACATTTTGTCGGCGGTTACGCAATCCCAAACCCTCTTTCACCGCCAAATTTCATCAAAGGTTCCGGGACGGCCTCTAATTGGCCGTCTCTATTTTTGGGCGTCCTCCAGACCTTGTTTTTTTTTTTTGCGCCGCCTTTTCGACAAAAAAGGCGATGCGGCAAATTCGAGAGCGCCGACGATAACGGGAGCCATTCGCCACGGCACTGAGTTTGACCCCCGCCTCGCAGCCTCCGTGACGGATGCGGGGGGATGATTCCAGCCCCGCGGCTTAGTGCGACGCGCTCGGCACAACACAAATAAAACCGTTTCCGCTCCCGTTTTTTCCCCCACGTCGTTTTCCGTCACCTTCTCCCGTTAGAGCTCTAAAGATAGCTCTATGCTATTTCCAGTGCGAGATGTGGTGACTCACCCAAACTGATCAGCCCTAAAAAGACCAAATATGCATAAGGTGCAAAACTGAAATCTAAGTAAGATGAAATATCTCAAATAAGGCTGATGTTTGCTTATTTTCTGTCTGATAAGATCATTCTTCTCACTAAGCAGATTTTATGTTAGAGTGTATGAAGCCACGTTGATGTAACGTGTGGCTTGGCATTGTCTTGCTGAAATAAGCAGGGGCGTCCATGGTAACGTTGCTTGGATGGCAACATATGTTGCTCCAAAAGCTGTATGTACCTTTCAGCATTAAAGGTGCCTTCACAGATGTGTAAGTTACCCATGTCTTGGCCACTAATACACCCCCATACCATCACACATGCTGCCTTTTACACTTTGCGCCTAGAACAATCCGGGTGGTTCTTTTCCTCTTTGGTCCACAATTTCCAAAAACAATTTGAAATGTGGACTCGTCAGACCACAGAACACTTTTCCACTTTGTATCAGTCCATCTTTAGATGAGCTCGGGCCCAGCGAAGCCGACGGCGTTTCTGGGTGTTGTTGATAAACGGTTTTCGCCTTGCATAGGAGAGTTTTAACTTGCACTTACAGATGTAGCGACCAACTGTAGTTACTGACAGTGGGTTTCTGAGCCCATGTGGTGATATCCTTTACACACCGATGTGGCTTGTTGATGCAGTACCGCCTGAGGGATGGAAGGTCACGGGCTTAGCTGCTTACGTGCAGTGGTTTCTCCAGATTCTCTGAACCCTTTGATGATATTACGGAGCGTAGATGGTGAAATCCCTAAATTCCTTGCAATAGCTGCTTGAGAAAGGTTGTTCTTAAACTGTTCAACAATTTGCTCAGGCATTTGTTGACAAAGTGGTGACCCTCGCCCCGTCCTTGTTTGTGAATGACTGAGCATTTCATGGAATCTACTTTTATACCCAATCATGGCACCCACCTGTTCCCAATTTGCCTGTTCACCTGTGGGATGTTCCAAAAACCAACAGGAAGTTGGCAATTTCCCCTTCAAGACAAAAAATGACTAAAAACACTAATTTTTGATTTTTGAGCTGTAATTTGACCCCTTTAAAATACTTCAAAACTCACCAAACTTCTCACACACATCGGGACTGGTGGAAATTGCGATCTAAAAAAAAAACCGAACCCCAAAACTCAAAATTGTGCTCTACATAATTGTTGAAAAAAACAGAAAAAAAATGCTCCTCAGAGGAAAACTCAGACAAAACTGCTTGTAACTTCCGGTAAGAACGTCTTAGAGACATAAAACAAATACCTCTGTGTAGGTCTTGCCTAGACCTACATTTCATAGATTGACATCCTTCAGCAAAAATCAACAGGAAGTTTGCTATTTCTCCTTCAAAACTAAATTTTTGTTACAACCGGTCACCAAACATCAAACGTTATCTCCTCTGAGCGCGTTTGTCGTTTCGGCTTCAAACTGCTACAGAAGAGAGATTGAACCCTTCTGATTAAAAGTTGACGAAAGAGTTTTGATTCGTGCTACCGTTTAGATTTTACGAGCCTTCAAAGACCCGCAGCACTAAAGCTGCTCCGCTGCTGTTGTTTTAAGAGTGCTGCTTAAAAACGGAAAGCACCAACGTGAGCACAGAACGCAGAGAAGGTAGTACACTACACAACTTCCTCTAACTCCCAGTACGAATATCGTAGAGACACGGAACAAAAACCTGTATGTAGGTCTCACTTAGACCTACAATTCATAATTTCACATCTTCGGGCAAAAACCAACAGGAAGTTGGCAATTTCCCCTTCAAGACAAAAAATGACTAAAAACACTCATTTTTGATTTTTTGAGCTGTAATTTGACCCCCTTAAAATACTTCAAAACTCACCAAACTTCTCACACACATCGGGACTGGTGGAAATTGCGATCTAAAAAAAAACCGAACCCCAAAACTCAAAATTGTGCTCTACATAATTTTTGAAAAAAACAGAGAAAAAACTGCTCCTCAGAGAAAAACTCAGACACAACTGCTTGTAACTTCCGGTAGGAACGTCTTAGAGACATGAAATAAATACCTCTGTGTAGGTCTTGCCTAGACCTACATTTCATAGATTGACATCCTTCAGCAAAAATCAACAGGAAGTTTTCTATTTCTCCTTCAAAACTAAATTTTTGTTACAACCGGTCACCAAACATCAAACGTTATCTCCTCTGAGCGCGTTTGTCGTTTCGGCTTCAAACCGCTACAGAAGATAGATTGAACCCTTCTGATTAAAAGTTGATGAAAGAGTTTTGATTCGTGCTACCGTTTAGATTTTACGAGCCTTCAAAGACCCGCAGCACTAAAGCTGCTCCGCTGCTGTTGTTTTAAGAGTGCTGCTTAAAAACGGAAAGCACCAACGTGAGCACAGAACGCAGAGAAGGTAGTACACTACACAACTTCCTCTAACTCCCAGTACGAATATCGTAGAGACACGGAACAAAAACCTGTATGTAGGTCTCACTTAGACCTACAATTCATAATTTCACATCTTTGGGCAAAAACCAACAGGAAGTTGGCAATTTCCCCTTCAAGACAAAAAATGACTAAAAACACTCATTTTTGATTTTTGAGCTGTAATTTGACCCCCTTAAAATACTCCAAAACTCACCAAACTTATACACACATCGGGACTGGTGGAAATTGCGATCTAAAAAAAAAACCGAACCCCAAAACTCAAAATTGTGCTCTACATAATTTTTGAACAACGGAAAGCACCAACGTGAGCACAGAACGCAGAGAAGGTAGTACACTACACAACTTCCTCTAACTCCCAGTACGAATATCGTAGAGACACGGAACAAAAACCTGTATGTAGGTCTCACTTAGACCTACAATTCATAATTTCACATCTTTGGGCAAAAACCAACAGGAAGTTGGCAATTTCCCCTTCAAGACAAAAAATGACTAAAAACACTCATTTTTGATTTTTGAGCTGTAATTTGACCCCCTTAAAATACTCCAAAACTCACCAAAATTCTCACACACATCGGGACTGGTAGAAATTGCGATCTAAAAAAAACCGAACCCCAAAACTCAAAATTGTGCTCTACATAATTTTTGAAAAAAACAGAGAAAAAACTGCTCCTCAGAGGAAAACTCGGACAAAACTGCTTGTAACTTCCGGTAAGAACGTCTTAGAGACATGAAACAAATACCTCTATGTAGGTCTTGCCTAGACCTACATTTCATAGATTAACATACTTCAGCAAAAATCAACAGGAAGTTTGCTATTTCTCCTTCAAAACTAAATTTTTGTTACAACCGGCCACCAAACATCAAACGTTATCTCCTCTGAGCGCGTTTGTCGTTTCGGCTTCAAACTGCTACAGGAGAGAGATTGAACCCTTCTGATTAAAAGTTGACGAAAGAGTTTTTATACGTGCTACCGTTTAGATTTTACGAGCCTTCAAAGACCCGCAGCACTAAAGCTGCTCCGCTGCTGTTGTTTTAAGAGTGCTGCTTAAAAACGGAAAGCACCAACGTGAGCACAGAACGCAGAGAAGGTAGTACACTACACAACTTCCTCTAACTCCCAGTACGAATATCGTAGAGACACGGAACAAAAACCTGTATGTAGGTCTCACTTAGACCTACAATTCATAATTCACATCTTTGGGCAAAAACCAACAGGAAGTTGGCAATTTCCCCTTCAAGACAAAAAATGACTAAAAACACTCATTTTTGATTTTTGAGCTGTAATTTGACCCCCTTAAAATACTCCAAAACTCACCAAAATTCTCACACACATCGGGACTGGTGGACATTGCGATCTAAAAAAAAACCGAACCCCAAAACTCAAAATTGTGCTCTACATAATTTTTGAACAACGGAAAGCACCAACGTGAGCACAGAACGCAGAGAAGGTAGTACACTACACAACTTCCTCTAACTCCCAGTACGAATATCGTAGAGACACGGAACAAAAACCTGTGTGTAGGTCTCACTTAGACCTACAATTCATAATTCAACATCTTCGGGCAAAAACCAACAGGAAGTTGGCAATTTCCCCTTCAAGACAAAAAATGACTAAAAACACTCATTTTTGATTTTTGAGCTGTAATTTGACCCCTTTAAAATACTTCAAAACTCACCAAACTTCTTACACACATCGGGACTGGTGGAAATTGCGATCTAAAAAAAAACCGAACCCCAAAACTCAAAATTGTGCTCTACATAATTTTTGAAAAAAACAGAGAAAAAACTGCTCCTCAGAGGAAAACTCAGACAAAACTGCTTGTAACTTCCGGTAGGAACGTCTTAGAGACATGAAACAAATACCTCTGTGTAGGTCTTGCCTAGACCTCCGCTGCTGTTGTTTTAAGAGTGCTGCTTAAAAACGGAAAGCACCAACGTGAGCACAGAACGCAGAGAAGGTAGTACACTACACAACTTCCTCTAACTCCCAGTACGAATATCGTAGAGACACGAAACAAAAACCTCTATGTAGGTCTCACTCAGGACTACCACTGGACAAAAGTATTGGGACACCGCGGAGTAGCACCTGCCAAAATGCGGATCCGTCCAACGCTGCTTGCAGCTTTAATTTGACTTGTTTTGGACAGTCTTGACAAGCCAAATTTTCTTGTTCTATTGGCAGATAATTTTGCTTGGTTCAAATAAAACACCCCTCATTTTTTATTTTATTTTTTCTTGTTTCTGAACACTGACTTTTTGCAGTGCGTGCGTAGCCATTGTTGTTTTCTTTCTTTGCATCCGACATGTCAAGCAGACGTGCTTGAAGATCATTAGCGCATCAAAGAGTTATGTTTATTGTTTTGGCATCGTGGCAACTTCTGGCTCATGGCGAGGGGGAAAAGAGACAGGAAAGGAGCATATTGCTTGATGCAAAGAATAGACAGGATGATGCAAACACAGAAGGATGTGCAGTGTAAGGCTGCGAGGAGGGAAAGGGAAGGGAAGGTTTGCCTGCCAATTACAAACAATCAGGCTGATACATATGGCGTGTTCTGTAGCTGCAGGCGGGCGCAGATAGCGCCTCTTCGCTCTCGCCCTCACTTCTCTGCATTATTAAGTCACTGCTGAATAATTCACCGCCTTTCATATAGCAAACAAATATTTTGCAACTCGCACCCGTGAAAAGGTCGCTGGATCAGCGGCGTCGAACGGACGGGTCACGGCCGCCAGCAGGTTTTACCGCGTATGAAAAAATGAGCTGCCATTTTTAAAGAAAGAAGCCGCTGTTCTAAACGTGTCCACTGGGTGTCGCAATGGCGATTCTGTTTGGCAAGCAAACGGTTTGTGGCGCGGGCCAAGCGAAAGGTACAGAGTAAGGCACGGCTGAGACTCCGCCCCCTCGACTCAAATGCAACATAAAACATTGATTAAATGTCGTCAAAAAGCATGTTGTTTCAACGTTGTATTTGTGAACTGTTTTGTGACCAAGGGCGACGGCTGTTTATGACCCCCTTCCCTTTAGAAACAGCTGTTGCCATGTAATCAGGGAAAGTCCAAATAAAAGAAGAGGCGTGCAATCCCCTTGTCAGAGCGTGGTGGAAGACTGTCGTAGAGTACAGCCCAGACATTTCTCCTCATTGGGCCAAATTGAATCCTGTCTCTGCTTAATTCCTTGCTTCTTGTCTGTTTAATAGATGCCATCAGTGTTTGAACCTGACAATTATATTTTATGTTTGACTACCATTTACTGGTCATACCTATCATTTCACCATGTGCCAAATAAAATTGCTTCGAGGTGGGTAAGCTCAACCAAACATATTGCTTACATTAGGCGCACCGGGTTATAAGGCGCACTGTCGAGTTATGAGAAAAAAAAGATTTGAAGTGCGCCTTATAGTCCGGAAAATACGGTATGTCGTTTCAACGTCGTATTTTGTGTTGCAGAATATTGTTTGGGGAAATGACCACATTTCAATGATCAAATCCAGGTCAGAACCCAACACTGATTAAACGTCGTTGTTCATTATTCCCTCGTAGTAGTAGTAGTGTGTATGCGTGTTGTTTGCTGTGTGATGTTGCCTCTTCCTATTTATGTAGTTAATTTGAGTTGGGTGTGGTCGTTGCTTTCATTAGTAAAAACATATTTCTTTAATTGTTGACATACAGACACGTCAAAAGTGGCGTGCCAATAAAACGCCGGGTGCCGCGCTCCGTCGCCATGCCAATTGCGAGGATGTGAATATGCTCGCCGTGCGAGGACAGGCGCCATCCGACCAGAGATGACGGTGCAAACGCCAGAGCGTGCGCCAACTTGTTAGTCCCGCTTCGGTGCACATTTAAAAAAAAAAAAAAATGAAATAAAAAAAAAAAAAGATTCCAGGAAGTTTGTGGAGTGCGCATGCGCTCTGCGCCCCCCCGATCACGCACACACGCCCAAAGAACACATTGCTTGTGAGAGCCTAAAAGGAAAGCGGCGACGTCATTTGCTAGTCTGACATGAACCTCATCGTGTGATTGTGAGGGATGACTTCAAAATACTTTTACAGTTACGCAACGTTAAAAAATAAATTAAAAAAAAACAAAACACGCAAGCTTGCAAAAAAAACCTAAATACTCAATAAAGTACAATTAAATCACAATAAGTACTTTTTTCTTCTTTTTCCATCATAAAACAGTGAACATTATATAACATTGTGAAAATATAAAACACACCAGAGTTGAACAGTTTCAAATAGAGCTTTAAAAACTGTTATTGATGAAAATAAGAACAAATAAATAGCATGAAATATTTGATATTACAATTTAATAGGTTCCGATGAGGTGAAAGTTGAAGGCAACGTTATATAAAAAAGGTACTTTGTTGTATTTAGTGGTTTGATGTCAGTCGAGTAAACACATCCATATAACAATGTGCCTACAAATATGCTCACAAATGAAAGAAAATGCTCTGAAAACGTGTCGGCTGAAGCACCTAAATAGTTTTCATGGAAAAATGTTGTTTTTCATCAATTGATTTAGTTTACAAAATACATAAATAAATATGATATACTGTAATAATAATAATAAAAATAACGATACAAATGCTCATCAAAATTGATGAGAGTTAAATTGGCAGTTTTTTCAAATGTTTTGTATGTATATATATAAATAAATAAATTACAGGTTTTTTTTAAATTAATATCATTTTATACAATTTGTTTATATATATATATATATATATATATATATATATATATATATATATATATATATATATATATATATATATATATATATATATAAATAAATATGATATACTGTAATAATAATAATAAAAATAACGATACAAATGCTCATCAAAATTGATGAGAGTTAAATTGGCAGTTTTTTAAAATGTTTTGTATATATATATATATGAATAAATAAATTACAGGTTTTTTTAAATTCATATCATTTTATACAATTTGTTTATATGTGTTATATATATATATATATATATATATATATATATATATATATATATATATATATATATATATAAATATGATATACTGTAATAATAATAATAAAAATAACGATACAAATGCTCATCAAAATTGATGAGAGTTAAATTGGCAGTTTTTTAAAATGTTTTGTATATATATATATATGAATAAATAAATTACAGGTTTTTTTAAATTAATATCATTTTATACAATTTGTTTATATATATATATATATATATATATATATATATATATATATCATTTTATACAATTTGTTTATATATATATATATATATATATATATATATGTATATATAAATTATATAAATTAATATTAATTTAAACAAAACAACTGTGATTTATAAATATATATATATATATATATATATATATATATATATATATATATATATATATATATATATATATATATATATATATATATATATATAAACAAAATGTAAAAAATGATATTAATTTACACAAAACTACAGTGATTTACTTGAGCACACGTTTGAAGTTGCAATCTCAGACTACAAAGTAAACAGACTTGTTTGATGCATCTGTTTGGTTTTGGGGAAAGAATAAGAAAAAAATGCAAAAATACAAACACAAAAAAAATATATATATGAGCAACTTGTGAAAATGTATTTCTTTATAAATCTTTTCACGTTTCATCATTTGTTTTGTTGACCCGTCATTATTTGTTTCGGCGTATTATTTCATAATACATCCCCTCTTGAGTGTGGTATTAAGATGTGCCAATAAATGAACAAACAAATACAGTATGCCATTATATCAATATTACACTAAGACAATAATGCATGTATTATTATACATTTTAATTTATTAAAAAAACAAAGTGTATACAATGATGTTATTTTAAGCAAAACAAATGTGATCCCGGAATATAAAATACACAAACGTGTTTGATTTGCTGTTTGTTTTGGAGAAAGAATAAGACAAATTGTAAAACGCAAACAAAAACAACTAACTAAAACACACACTTTTCACCTTCATAAATATTTTCACATGATCATCATATATATATATATATATATATATATATATATATATATATATATATATATATATATATATATATATATATATATATATATATATATATATATATATATATACACACATATATATATATATATATATATATATATATATATACATATATATATATATATATATATATATATATATATATATATATATATATATATATATATATATATATATATATATATATATATATATATATATATATATATATATATATATATATATATATCCTGTCTTGATATGACATCAATATTTTACATAAATTCATCAAATAAAAACGGCATGTCATTATATCAAAATTAGTTTAATTTATGTCCTAATTATTAAATCTTTTTGAACACAGAATTTATGTATTTTTTGCGTGTGAGTTTGGTGAACTTACATTTTTTTTCACATAAAATTATGCTGACAATTTTTTTGAATAAAATATCTTAACAAGATGAGTGTTTAGAAATTAATTTGGTTAAAATGCAGTGTTGTAAAATTCAGTGCAAAATAATTTAGAGCAGGAGCATTCAGTGCAACAAAAAAAAATGTGCACAACATATTCAGTGCAAAAATATTCAGTGCAAAAAAATAGTGCAAAAAAAAAAGTCAGTGCAGACAAAATGTCTGCTAAAAGTGTAATGCAAAAAAAAAATCAGTGCAAAAAAAATTCAGTGCAAAAACATTTGATGCAAAAAAATGTGTGCAAAAAATTCAGTGCTGAAAAAACAAGCGACAAAAATTCAGTGCAAACAAAATTCAGTGCAAAAACATTTTGTGCAAAAACATTTTGTGCAAAAAAATGTGTGCAAAAAAATCAGTGAAAATAAATTCAGTGCAAAAATAATGTGTGCAAAAAAATTTTGTGCAGAAAAAAACCAGTGTAAAAAATTCAGTGCAAATACATTTTGTGCAAAAACATTTTGTGCAAAAAAATGTGTGCAAACAAAATCAGTGAAAAAAATTATGTGAAAATAAATTCAGTGCAGAAAAAAATGTGTGCAAAAAAATTTTGTGCAGAAAAAAACCAGTGTAAAAAATGCAGTGCAAACAAAATTCAGTGCAAAAAAAATGTTTGCCAAAAAATTTTGTGCAGAAAAAAACAAGTGTAAATAATCCAGTGCAAAAAAATTCAGCGAAAAAAAAAAATCAGTGCAGAAATATTCAGTTCCAAAAAAAAGTGTGCAAAAAAAATGTGTGCAGAAAAAATCACTGCGAAAAGTTCAGCGCAAAATAAATTCAGTGCAAAAACATTTTGTGCAAAAAAAAAAAAAATCAGTGCAAAAATATTTGTTGTTTTTTCCTCTCAAGACTGAATTTTTCTGCACTGACTTTCGAAGCAGTGTATTCGAACAAAACACACAAATATTTTCAAATATGAAGATTTCAAATATTTACACACATAAAACCCAATGACATCATTTCAGTGTCCAGAAGTACATAAACACTTGAATAGTGTGCACGCTCTACGGGCCTTTATTTTGCCAGCAGACCTCCACATGGTCCTCCTATGGGAAAGCTGCCGGCTCACTATTTAGCAAGAGTGCGGCCCTTGTCGTGCAATAAAGTTGTCGGCCTCATGTGGGGGATCTCTCCCTCCTTTTCAAGCAGACTTTCTGCCTCCATAATTCATACATTTACCTTACTTGCTTCTGCGTGCGGGGGCCTCCTGCATATTTCAGGGCCGGCATTGAGGGATTTTCTCTCATGCTCTCCTGCTTTGTTCTCATCACGCAAGCTGCCGCCGTCCCGCAAACACAAACACAAACACGCCAAACCTGCGCCAAACGCCGAGCCGCCACCGCCGACGTGTCCGGCGGGCGACGCATACGTGCTCCGTCGCCGCCTCGCCGATGCACCGCGCTCCCTTTGCGTGCGCCCGGGACACGGCGGGCGCCCGAAAATGGCGTCGTTGGCGTGGGCCCGAGCGAGCGAGGAGACGGGGGCTTGCGTGAGTGTTTTTCACACAAACACTTCCCAAAAGCGAGCGGCCCCTCGTGAGGAGTATGGAATCTTTCTCACACGGCCATGCATGCGGAAGGAAGGAAGGAAGGCGGCGACTCGCCTGCTCCCCGCCGAGCACACATGGCGGGCAAAAATAGACAACCGGGGGATAAAAAAAAACCCGCAAGAAAATATGTCTGAGGTCATAAAATGATTGGCTCCGTCAAAGTTAACGAGGTAACTCGTGTGATTAATCACCAACAAATATTGCATATCTATTAAATAAATGTAAAGCACTTTTCTACCTTCACGGTACTCAAAGCGCTTTGATACTATTTCCACATTCACCCATTCATTCACACACACATTCACACACACATTCACACACACATTCACCCTCACGCTCTAACCACCACCCCATCAGGAGCAAGGGTGAAGTGTCTTGCTCAAGGACACAACGGCCTCGGGTGGTAGAAACCGGGGATCGAACCAGGAACCCTCAGGTCCCCCGTTAAATTAACGAGTTAACTCGTGTGATTAATCACCCCCCCAAAAAATGGCATTATTCATAAACACACTTGGATTATTCATGCAGATTATTTTGATTTACACACTTTTTTCATTTTAGACTCAAGGGCCGGGGGCCACTTCCTTTTGAAGTGGCCCACCACATCTTTATGTGGTCTTTATGTCATTTTGATGTGGCCCACCACATCGTTTTATGTGGTCGCCACTACATTTTAAGTAATCACTACTTTATTTTATAGGCCCTGTCACTTCATTTTAAGGTGGCCCTCCACATCATTTTATGTGGCCCACTACATAATTTTGTAATGGCCCGCCACAACATTATTTTGTGGACCGTCACATCATTTTTGTTTGGCCCTAGCCACATCGTTTTATCGTTGCCCGCCACATAATTTTATTGTGGACCATGACTCCATTTTAAGTTAGCCAGTACCATCATTTAATGTGGCCCGCCACATATTTATGTGGTCTTTATGTCATTTTATGTGGCCCGCCACATAATTTTATTGTGGTTAGGTTTAGGTTTAGGTTTAGGTTTAGGGTTAGGGTTAGGGTTAGGGTTAGGGTTGGGGTTGGGGTTAGGATTAGTGTTAGGATTAGGGTTAGGGTTAGGGTTAGGCATAAAGAAAAAGTGTTGGTTAGGGTTAGGGTTAGGGGTTGGGGTTAGGATTAGGGTTAGGGTTAGGGTTAGGCATAAAGAAAAAGAGTTGGTTAGGGTTAGGGTTAGGGTTAGGGTTAGGGTTGGGGTTGGGGTTAGGATTAGGGTTAGGATTAGGGTTAGGGTTAGGCATAAAGAAAAAGTGTTGGTTAGGGTTAGGGTTAGGGTTGGGGTTGGGGTTAGGATTAGGGTTAGGATTAGAGTTAGGGTTAGGCATAAAGAAAAAGAGTTGGTTAGGGTTAGGGCTAGGGTTGGGGGTGTGGTTAGGATTAGGGTTAGGGTTAGGGTTAGGGTTACCCTAACCCTAATCCCTAATCCCTAACCCTAATCTTGGTCGCCACATCATTTTAAGTAATCACCACTATTTTATGGGCCCTGTCACTTCATTTTAAAGTGGCCCTCCACATCATTTATGTGGCCCGCTACATCATTTTGTCATGGCCCGCCACAACATTTTTTTGTGGACCGTCGCATAATTTTTTTTGGCCCCAGCTACATCGTTTTATCATGGCCCACCACATAATTTTATTGTGGACCATCACATTTCAAGATGGCCCGCCACATCTTTATGTGGTCTTTATGTCATTTTATGTGGCACACCACATCATTTTATGTAGTCGCCACTACATTTTATGTGATCACCACTTTGATTTAGGGGCCCTGTCATTTCATTTCAAAATGGCCCTCCACATAATTTTATTGTGGTTAGGGTTAGGGTTAGGTTTGGGGTTAGGGTTAGGGTTACAGGGTTAAGGTTAGGGTTATGTTTAGGTTTAGGGTTAGGGTTAGGATTAGGGTTAGGGTCAGGGTTAGGTTTGGGGTTAGGGTTAGGTTTAGAGTTAGGGTTAGGGTTAGGGTTAGGGTTAGGGTTGGGGTTGGGGTTAGGGTTAGGGTTAGGGTTAGGTTTAGAGTTAGGGTTAGGGTTAGGGTTAGGATTAGGTTTGGGGTTAGGGTTAGGTTTAGAGTTAGGGTTAGGGTTAGGGTTAGGGTTAGGGTTAGGGTTGGGTTTGGGGTTGGGGTTGGGGTTGGGGTTGGGGTTGGGTTAGGGTTAGGGTCGCCACCACATTTTAAGTAATCAGCACTTTATTTTATGGGCCCTGTCACTTCATTTTACGTGGTCGCCACAACATTTTAAGGTGGCCCGCCACATCTTTCATTTAATCGCCACTTTATTTTATGAGCCCTGCCAATTCATTTTAAACTGGCCCTCCACATCATTTTATGGGCCCTAACACAATATTGTAAAGTGGTCACCACATAATTTTGTCGTGGGCCGTCACTCCATTTTATTGTGGCCCTTAAAGTGGTCCACCTGGTTATTTAACCACGGCCTGCCACTTCATTTTCTAGGTCACCACTTCATTTATGTGACCCACCATGTCATTTTATATGGTCCGCCACATCATGTTATGTGAAAAAGATAAAAGATATGAAATTGCATGCATCCATCCATCCATTTGCTACCGCTTGTCCCTTTTGGGGTGGCTGGAGCCTATCTCAGCTGCATTTGGGCGGAAGGCGGAAAACACCCTGGACAAGTCGCCACCTCACGGCAGGGCCAACACAGATAGACAGACAACATGCAGTTCACGGACCACATAAAGTGATGTAGCGGGCCAGGTTTGGCCCCCGGGGCCTTGAGTTTGACACCCGGGCTCTAAGGGTTACTCCAAAGTTGTCCATTTAATTGTTTTGTTTTGTTTAACTTCACAGGAAGAATACATCAATTGGAGTTTTGAAGCAAACACACCAACAATTATAGAAAATCAAACAACAACAACAAAAAAAAAAACAAAAAAAAAGAATAAAATAAATAAATAAAAAAAAAAATAAAAAAAAAAAAAAAAAAAAATATATATATATATATATATATATATATATATATATATATATATATATATATATATATATGTATGTAAAATACAATAAAAAAATAAGAACAATTTCCCTTGTGGATCAATAAAGTTTGTCTAAGTTTAAGTCTAAGAAAATGATGAAAGGTAGAGTTTACGTGTGTGTGTGTTTCAATAACATGATATGGAAATGTAGAAATATTTATATTCTCACGTAACCTGAGAGACTAAATACTCAAAACACAAACTTGCTGCTCAGTAAAATCAATTTGAGGAAAAAAAAAAATCACATTATTTAATATATGCAAATATAAAGTGTTAATTAATAATACAACATATTCAATTAAGAAAAAAGGGGACATAATTAGTCTGTGTACCTTCCATTCATTCGATTTCGAATTCTCAAATGCAAACTAATTTTGGGCCATTTTTTCTGCTGTCATTTCTGAAACAAAACTATTTAAAGACACTTTTTTCAAAGGACAATAAGACTCCTGCTGAACAAAGGTGTTAGCGTTATGCTAAAAACATGCTAAACGCCAAGGACACGCTAAAATACTGCTCCCGGTTCCATTTGTCATCACACAGATAAACACACATTTTTGCATTTTGGATGAAAATTAATTGGATTTTTGAGTTTTATCTGGAAAAATACAAACCCATAAAAGGCAAACAGCACAAAATCCAACTTTATGGCAATGTTTTTATTAAAATAAACCCTTTTTTGTTTGTTTTCAAATCTGCCATACATAACAAAAATAAAAAAACGGCCCTAATTTTGTTTTTTGATTTGCGTTTCAGAATGATCTTTTTTCTAAAAGTATAAAAAAATTTTTTAAATGAGTTTCCTAATACATGCAATTTATTTTTTTATTTTGGTTATTGATTATTGTGCAATTTGCATAAGTGTATCTTGTCATTCAATTAAAATTAGACATTTTTTATCATAATCATTAATAATTGTGTTATTGGATTCATATTTACTTTATATTTTTTAGCATAATAAGTCACTACGATGTTGTTTTAAAGAAAAAAACAGTGGTTTCTTTAAAACCAAACAAAAATAACACAACATTATTTACAAGTTCAAATAAAAATTATATATTTATTTATTTCAATACAATTATAAATATTGTTTTTATTGACATTAGGACGCTACAGTCAGAAGCTCTTCCGGTGACTTCCTTTTTGTGTTTAATGTTGTTGTTTTAATTTTCATGTCGTTGCAATAAATCTCTTTTAATTTTAAGAATGTTTTCATTCTTTTTATTTTTATTTTTTTCATTTATTTATTTTTTCAGGCAATGACATAAAATAAAATTAAAAAAAAGTACAAAGTTGACAACACATATTAATATACATTAATATAGTGCAAAAGGTAATGTATAATATGATATACATGATATAATCTTGACATTTTTTGTTTGGGGGTCAAAATTCCTCCAAAATACGCTGGAGCGGACATTGTGGACATTGTGAGTTCCTACACAATTATGCGTTTATTCAATTGTTTTTCATAAATGTGTAAACATTGTTTCTTATTGTTTGTCTACAATTACTACATTCCAAAACACACAAATATGCAGTGTGAAAATGCTGCAAATGACAAATCACATAAACGCTGCAGGATCATCGTCAACAACAACAACAACAACAACAACAACAACAACAACAATGCTATAAATGCCACAAATACAGTCAGACCCTAAAAAAGACGTTCATGATGAGAAATGCTGCAAGTTCACAGAGCAAAACCAGAATTAGCCAGACTAGCAGGGGCGCCAGACCTGAGGGATATTCTTTATTGACTACAATTGCAATATTTTTCACTATTAAGAAAGAAAAATGTCTTTTCATTCCTCCAACATTCTTCTGGGCATCCCGCTCATGTCTGAAAAGATGGATATCTCTCATGTCTGGCGCCCTGAGGAGCTTGGCTAACTTTTGTTTTGTTCCGAGAAGTGACGGCCTTTCTCCCTACGCTGGTGTTTTATGCTTTGTTTTTTTTTTGGCATTTTGCAGCATTTTTCTTTTGCGTTCATTTTTGACAGCATTTTTAATATGCAGTGTTTTTGGTTTAGGATCATACATTTATTTTTCAGTATATAATGCAAAAAGAACCCCCAAAAAACATGCTAAAGGTAGCAAAATAAGGGGAGCACATAAAAAGGAGGCATTGCTTTTTGGCTGTAGAACTGCACTGCATGACACTGAAAGGGTTTCTCTAATAATAATATTTGACTTATACATAAGCCGTCATCATATTAGAAACTAATCTCAGTGCAGTTCTACACTACTGTAAACAACAACCACAAGTGAAAAAAATTAAAAATGTAAAAAAATAAAAATCACTGCATTGAATAGTATTTTATTTTTTATTTTTAAATAATATTTATTTATTAATTTGATAGAGAAATCATAATACAGGTAATGAGAAAACAGACGCTTGTTACCCCCCCCCCCCCTCCCAAAAAAAAACGACACAAAAAAACTAAATAAATAAATAAATAATACAATAAAAAAATAAAAAATAAAAATAAATAAATAAATAAATATAATAAATAAATAAATAAATAAACCGAATCAAATAATTG
The DNA here is from genome assembly GCF_033978785.1 of Entelurus aequoreus. NCBI lineage: Eukaryota > Metazoa > Chordata > Actinopteri > Syngnathiformes > Syngnathidae > Entelurus > Entelurus aequoreus. Next base: position 10,860,515 of record NC_084743.1, read on the forward strand.
CAAACAATCTAAAATAAAATAAGTCCTACATTTCAATCACAGTGGGTAGCAATGCACTGCCTTCCTCTTCACCACAAGCAGATAAGAGACTCACACGAACTGACTAAAATCATTAAAAAAAAGTTACAACAAAAATAAAAATCACAAACATACATAGAAGTCTCATTGAATATTTTTTTTAAATTAAATAAATAAATAAATAAATACATAAACAAATAAATAAATAAACAAATAAATAAATAAATAAATAAATAAATAAATAAATAAATAAATCAAATCAAATCAAATCAGATCAAATCAAATAATTGCAAAACAATTAAAATAAAATAACTGCTACATTTCAATCACAGTGGGTAGCAATGTACTGCCTTCCTTTTCACCACAAGCAGATAAGAGACTCACACGAACTGACTAAAATCATAAAAAAAAGTAACAACAAAAATAAAAATCACAAACATACATAGAAGTCTCATTGAATATTTTTTTTAATTAAATAAAAAAAATAAATAAATAAATAAATAAATCAAAAATAAAATCAAAAATCAAATCAAATCAAATCAAATCAAATAATTGCAAAAAAATTAAAATAAAATAACTGCTACATTTCAATCACAGTGGGTAGCAATGTACTGCCTTCCTTTTCACCACAAGCAGATAAGAGACTCACATGAATTGACTAAAAGAAAAAAAAAAGTAACCAAAAAAAAAAATCACAAACATACAGAGAAGTGTCACTGAATAAAAAAAAAGACAAAAAAAAAGAATTGAGATAAGTGGTAGGGTTCATTGTGTGTCACATTTATCCTCTAGTGCAGGGGTCAGCAACCTTTTTGAAACCAAGGTCTACTTCTTGGGTACTGATTAATGCGAAGGGCTACCAGTTTGATACACACTTAAATAAATTGCCAGAAATAGCCAATTTGCTCAATTTACCTTCATATCTATGTTATTATTAATAATTAATGATATTTACACTTAATTGAACGGTTTAAAAGAGGAGAAAACACAAAAAAAATTAAAATTCAATTTTGAAAGATAGTTTATCTTCAATTTCGACTCTTTAAAATTCAAAATTCAACCGAAAAAAAGAAGAGAAAAACTAGCTAATTCGAATCTTTTTGAAAAAATTAAAAAAATAATTTATGGAACATCATTAGTAATTTTTCCTGATTAAGATTAATTTTAGAATTTTGATGACATGTTTTAAATAGGTTAAAATCCAATCTGCACTTTGTTAGAATATATAACAAATTGGACCAAGCTATATTTCTAACAAAGACAAATCATTATTTCGTCTAGATTTTCCAGAACAAAAATTTTAAAACAAATTCAAAAGACTTTGAAATAAGATTTAAATTTGATTCTACAGATTTTCTAGATTTGCCAGAATATTTTTTTTAAAATATTAATCATAATAAGTTTGAAGAAATATTTCACAAATATTCTTCGTCGAAAAAACAGAAGCTAAAATGAAGAATTAAATTAAAACGTATTTATTATTCTTTACAATAAAAAATAAAACATTTACTTGAACATAGATTTAAATTTTCAGGAAAGAAGAGGAAGGAATTTAAAAGGTAAAAAGGTATATGTGTTTAAAACTCCAAAAATCATTTTTAAGGTTGTATTTTTTCTCTAAAATTGTCTTTCTGAAAGTTATAAGAAGCAAAGTAAAAAAAAATAATGAATTTATTTAAACAAGTGAAGACCAAGTCTTTAAAATATTTTAAATTCTATTTGAGTTTTGTCTCTCTTAGAATTAAAAATGTCGGGCAAAGCGAGACCAGCTTGCTAGTAAATAAATACAATTTAAAAAATAGAGGCAGCTCACTGGTAAGTGCTGCTATTTGAGCTATTTTCAGAACAGGCCAGCGGGCTACTCATCTGGTCCTTACGGGCTACCTGGTGCCCGCGGGCACCGCGTTGGTGACCCCTGCTCTAGTGTATTTAATTTAGCTATGTAACTAATCATAAAGCCCCCAGGTCAAGTCAAATTGTTTTGGCGTACCCCTCAGATTATATTGAACTTTCTCTAGATCTAAGAAAAACATGACGTCCTTAATTGAACAGTATTTTTTTCCAACAGTAAAATAAGGTAATCAAAATTCACTGGAACATTACAACATACAGTAAGATACCCTTTTATTTCACAGCAATGAACTTTAAAATATTATCATTTTAGTCAGAATCCGGATAAGTTTTCACGCCATTTAAACACACAAGGAATTTGTTTTGGTGCAAAAACAGCTAACAGGACAAATGAAAGCAAAATAGCAAGAACTTAAGTGAAATAAAATAAAATAGAATAAGAAGCATTTTACAAAAAATGTCAAATAAAAGCACAATTACAAAAAAAGTAATGAAAAATGTAAAGTCAAGTAAGCATTCATTTAAGGCATAAAATAAACACTTTCAGCCTTCATATTTCTGTGATGTTTCGTGAATGAAATATCCATAACCTTAAAAAAAATACTGTAAATTCAGAGTCCTTTGTCTCTTCAGTAGGTGTGAGAGTAAATAACAATACATTTACAATTTCAAAAATGCAGCATAGAATCTAGGTGTCATTTTATTGTAATTAACTACGTCATTACAACTGTGGATTTACAAAATTTAGTTGTAATTATTATAAGAAAAAGTGCACAATCACAGCTCTGCAGTTACGTTAAATTGCTGTAAATATTAGGGCTGTCCAAATTAAAATAAACATTTTTTATCCTATTTTTTCTGTCCTGTCCAGTAATTAAGACAAATCATATAGTAGATGTAGATGATCTATATCTGCTGTACACATTTACTTTACTAAAGAGAAGTGTGCGATACTTCTCTTGTTGCCTTATTTGTATTTGACTTTATTACATGTATTTATATTATTCTTTGGTGCGGCCGGGCCGGAGCAGGAAGGGACGGAAAGAGAAAGAGAAAAAAAAAAAAGACTGAGGGGGAAATTGCAGGGACAAGAGGGGGATAAGACAGAGGGACAACAACATCAATAACAATAACAATAACAATAACAATAA